>NC_053430.1:6411507-6741969 GCF_007990345.1 Gossypium hirsutum | reverse complement strand
TATAACTTTTCACAATATATCCTCAAAATATTATAATAATAATAATTAGGGCCTGCGAGACCCGATACATACTCATGCAATTTAATGCTTCATTTCCATTTCATTCAATTCGCAATTTCTCATGCTCATAATTTAAATCATATCACTAGCAATTTCCATTTAATTCACGTACAAATCAATGACATCAAATTCAAAACTAATACGTATTTACCATTTAACTCAATGTTTATTGATTATACCATTCAATAACACATTTATGAAATTCTCAATTTAGCAATGAAAATATCACTTTAGTTTGAATAACAACATCGTCCTGAT
Source organism: Gossypium hirsutum (assembly GCF_007990345.1). NCBI lineage: Eukaryota > Viridiplantae > Streptophyta > Magnoliopsida > Malvales > Malvaceae > Gossypium > Gossypium hirsutum. The sequence goes on along the minus strand of NC_053430.1, from coordinate 6,741,651 downwards.
ATAAATACACTACCATTTATCCATTTACTTTAATTCTTTTGGGCCCATTTGTCACTTACCATCCTTAATCAAATTAGGGAACGGTCACGGAAAATTGAGTACTTCACTTTCACTTTGCCATAGTATAACTATGGTCTTACGTATGATCACTTATCACTTGTCCCTGATCAGATAAGTGTAGCCACCTATCACTTTGTTTCTTGATCAGATAAGTGTAGCCACTTATCACTTTGTTTCTTGATCAGATAAGTGTAGCCACTTATCACTTTGTCTCTTGATCAGATAAGTGTAGCTAAAGCTATCACTTATCACTTTGTCTCTTGATCAGATAAGTATAGCCGAAGCTATCACTTATCACTTTTCACTTGTCACTTGATCAGATAAGTGTAGCCGAAGCTATCACTTATCACTTTGATCAGATAAGTGTAGCCGAAGCTATCACTTATCACTTTTCACTTGTCACTTGATCAGATAAGTGTAGCCGAAGCTATCACTTATCACTTTGTCACTTGATCAGATAAGTATAGCCGAAGCTATTACTTATCACTTTCCACTTGTCACTTGATCAGATAAGTGTAGCTAAAGCTACCACTTATCACTTTGTCACTTGATCAGAAGTACTCAAATCCGGCGTTCCGCTCAATTTGATCATTTATTCATATATCAGGCTTACCAACATGTGTTAATTCATAAACCATTCATGGTATTATTTCATGCCAAATCATATACTGAATATACCATACACACATACTATGAAACTTTATTTTCACACATGAGCTTAAACCATGACCAATAATGCACAAAAATAAGCATCATTCATATTTCATCGTTTATGAGTTATAATCAAACATATCACCATTTATACACGAATCATTCATATATTTCCGAATTTTCCTCCTCCTCCTCTCCATTCCACATCCTTAATGTGTATAACACACTTAAACAACATTAACCATAATTTCAATATTCACTAACATGTATATTCAAAGCTATTTATCTGAGTCAGAGTCACTAAATTATTTTTATCCGGAGCTAAAGAGCTCCAAATTAAGATCCGTTAATTTTCCCTGAAACTAGACTCACATATCTTCATACCATAAAATTTTCATAATTTTTGGTTCAGCCAAATAGTACAGTTTATTCTTTAAAGTTTCCCCTGTTTTGCTGTCTGACAGTTCCGACCACTCTTCACTAAAAATTAATTATCTCATTGTACAGAATTCAGATGATGTTTTAGCTTGTTTCTTCTAAAAATAGACTCATTAAGGATTCTAACCATATAAACTATAACTCATAATCATTTTTGTACAATTTTTAATGATTTTCCAAAGTCAGAACAGGGGAACCCGAATTCATTCTGACCTTGTCTCACAAAATCTATTATATCTCATGATTTACAATTTCATTGCTCACATCATTTCTTTTATAAGAAACTAGACTCAATAAGCTTTAGTTTCATATTTTATTCATCCTCTAATTCAATCTCTACAATTTTTGGTGATTTTTCAAAGTTACACTACTGCTGCTGTCCAAAACTGCTTTAGTGCAAAATGTTGATTTCCATTTTGCCCCAAATTTCACAGTTTATACAATTCGGTCCTTTCTCAATTAACCCCTCAATTAATCTAATTTTCTCAATTAGTACTTTACTAGACATTATAAGTTGTTACACAACTATTGAAATTCAGAATTTCCACATATAACTCTATCTTCAAACTCTTTTACTATTAGGTCCCACATATTCACTTTCTATTCAATTCTTTCAATAAAATCAGCATATGAACAATTTAAAGCTCTAATTTCATGCTAAATCATCATATACTTCCAACACATATTCATATCAACTTTCAACTTCTTTCATAAAATCAAAAACTAATGGATTTAACAAGTGGGCCTAGTTGTAAAAGTCATAAAAATACAAAAATTTCAAGAAATAGTCAAGAATTGAACTTACTTGTAATAAAAATATGAAGAACCAGCTTGAAGAAGCCCTTCCATGGTGTTTTAGCTGATGAGAATTCAAAAAAATGAAGAGAAATCTAGATAATTCCACTTGGGTCCTAACTTTATTAAGCAAATTTTGCAATTTTCCAATTTTGCCCTTAATTCTCCTTACTTTCTTGCTGATTTCATGCCTCTGCCGTCCAGCCCAAATAGACCTTGGGTCTATTTGCCTTTTAAGCCCTCTTCCTTTTATCATTTAAGCTATTTAATCATTTCCCAAAATTTTGCATTTGTTACAATTTAGTCCTTTTTGTTCAATTAATTATCGGAACTTTAAAATTTCTTAACGAAACTTTAATACTAACTTTTTTAACACTCCATAAATATTTATAAAAATATTTATGGCTCAGTTTAAAATCCCCGAGGTCTTGATACCTCATTTCGATTCTAATTATTTTAATATTTATTTCTAGTGCACTATTCACTATTTCAAAAATTTTCCTAACTTCATATTTAACTTATACTTACTAAATTAATAATATTTTCTACCCATTTGTCGAATTTAGTGATCTCGAATCACCGTTCCGACACCTCTGAAAATTCAAGCCATTACATTTTTTTTTCGTCGGATTTGTGGTCCCGAAACCACTGTTCCGACTAAGCCTAAAATCGGGCTATTACAAGAACAGCTTGCTACGATGGTCGGGCACTTAGGTCAAGCATTCACGTGCCTGGCCAGTGCGGCAGTCGATTCGGTTTAGGCCAATGATGGCTTGACCGGTCCAGTCTAGCCATTGGTTGGACTATCAGCCCTGTTTCACACATCGAGCCCAGTTCAACCAATTTTAAGTTTCGATCTCGGTTTTTGGTTCTCGAGTCAAATCTTTGATCTCTGGTCTAATTTTCAAGTTCAATTACTTATTGGGCTAATTGTGTGACTTGAAAAATAATTTTCAAAAATGTCATATTTATTTTAGTTAATTTGATTAATTTAATTTTACTTGATCAAAATTAATTTTTCAAAAATCTCTGAGATTTTCCAAATTAATTTTTTAAGAAAATTCTTTAATCAAATTCTCCAGTTGAACAATTCACACGACTGCATAATTTAATTTCGCATCGAATAAATCAACTCAATTAAATTATTTCCAAAGTCGTAAAATTTTCTTCTAATTTAAATGCAATCCTGTCGAGCTTTTGTATAGCTAGCGAATGGACCAATCAGACATATACAATTAGGCTCAAGTAATTGTAATTATGTCCAAAAGTATTGTTCCTATAATTTGCAATTTACTTAATCATAGAGTTAGTCCACAAAAAGTACAATAATTGAAAACTCCTTATTGTATACTCTTTACTAAAGCAATTCAACCAATTGCTTTGTCTAATAACCTTGCCATGTGTGTTACCCTCATATGATATCCTAGATTTCTTTAAATTAAATCCGTTCACTCAATACAATCCTATTTTATCTTATTGTCACCATTGTGTTTTCTTAATAATTAATATGTTCACTGTCAACTAATGGCTATGATAAATTGCTAGTTCGAAAACAAGTAACCCGTGCCCACGTTCCATATTTATCAATCCACTCAATATTAACGAGAGAATATCGTTAACTCTTTAATCGAGCAATGAATTTCATTGTTGCTAATAAAGTCATGTCATACATAAGTCATGTACCCAACATTACAGCTATTAGCTCAATCATTTTTGAAGTATAAACATTCACTTATATCAAAGTACATGAGTTATATATGTATGGTCAGTAAGTAACGCATGGTCAGTAACTAACTCAGGGTTTAGATAAGTCACACCATGGACATCACAAGTGAATTAATTCACAAACATATTCAGAATTAATTTAACTTGAGTCTAGTCCAATGTATCATTATTTCTAATGACTACATTTATGTCTCTACCTTTGGAGTCATGTGCTCCGATAGGCGATACTAACTATCTCCCCAATTGGAATTGTAGAAGACATAATAATTCTTCTAAGTATTTAAATCAAATGCTCACCTTGACTCTTTTACAAGATTACAGACTTGTTTAGATTATCAATTGAAATAAGTTGTCTTTCTTGCAATGTAAATGTTCTTATAATGCCACTTATCATTAGTTCGAACTTAGACAATCAATGAGTTAATATTTGCTTATCATAATTTCACTATATATGCAAAACATGAAAGACAGAAACATAAAAGATATAATAGAGAAATGTGAAATTAGCTTTATTCGTCGTTCAAATATTTAGAAAATAGTTACATATTTACTACAATATGGGCACATTTCCCAACAAACATTGGATTTGAATTTTGAAATATGAAAAGTAAAGAGATTAAATTTCTAAAAATAAAAATAAATGAACTAAATTCTAAATTTTCAAAAAGTATATGGGCTTATGGAATATATTTACGCATATAGTAATTGTTGATTATGATTATAATTACTTAAATATATTAATATAATTGTAATTATAATTGTACTTATATCTTAGGCCTTGTTTCGCAATTCATTGAAAAAAATAAATCAACTATAAATTAATATTTTCAATGATTTAATCGCATGTTTAATCCATAATGAAAAAATGATAGAAAAATTTCAATGAAAAAAGTGTGAAAATGATAAATAATGAGCTCCTTATCATTTAATGTATAATTTTTTATTCTTTTTATTTTATTTATTTCTTTCAACACTATCATTTAAATACTTTGTATTTAATATTTTAAATAATACATTTATCAAATAGTCTAATTATATTTTGTGCTTAATTTTAAGAAGGGTTAATGTACTAATTAGTGCTTGAACATGGTGATTGTTCTTATAATAGGGCTTGAACTTTTTTTTATTCAAGTTAGTCCATAAACTTAGCATTTGTTCTCATATTTGGGGTTAATTTTTTTGTCCAATTTAGTCCGTAATAATTCCATTAGAAAAATGGACAAAAAAAAGTTCAGACCCCAATATGAGAACAATTATATGAGTTCAGGTTTCAATATGGCAACAATTGACAAGTTCAATCCCTAAATAATGCATCACCTTTTTAAGAAATATATTAAATTGATTTTATAACTTAGATTCGGTAATTAAAATTTTAACTTATCAAACAACATCAATATTTTTAGAATTAGACCGGTGGTTGAACTAGTTAGGCCACTGGTTCCGAGTCCGATCAGCCCATCCGGTTCACATCAAATAAATTATCAAAAAATAAAAATGAAAATAAAAACTATAAAATATGATTCAATCAATCCGTACCGATTTATAGGTCAATCAATTTTTAATATTGTTCTAAACCAATGTACCAACTGATTTTTGAGCCAACCTACCAATCTAATCGGATTCTTAAAACACTTAGGAACACCTTGTTCTAAAACAAAAATAAATAAAAACACAACACATAGAAATTGTTTGCAAATGAAATGGAATGATGAGGATGAGGAATTGTGTACATAAAGAAAGCAAAAAGCGTGGAGGAAGCTGAGAGTTGAAGGATTTCCTGAATGGAGCAAAACAGCTTTTTGTTAGATACATAGGCAAGAGAGGAGAAAAGGGTGTGTGAGTTGAGTGCTGTTTCGTTTCCATGGTTGGGTTGCGTTTTTTTCAAACAGGAATTATAACTTTGCCTGATTTAGAATTTCTCTGATTCAATCAAATCCACCCCTCCCTTGCATGCGCCTCACTTTGCCACCCCATGCCCACACAAATTCTTCTTTGCCCTTTGACCAATGTTTTAGGAACTGAAGCATAGGTACGGTGGAGTATGATGATTGCTCACATTGTCTTTTAATTATATGCAGCTAGATGTTTAATTTCTGCTCGTGAAAATGGAGGATATTTTGTGATTAATAATTTACCTTTTCAAAAAGTATCTACGGTGAGGGTATGAGTAACTGTTGTTGGTGATAGATACCTTAATTTTGACTCAAAAAATATTTTTGAAATTGAATCGGTTAAACTATTAGTTTTTGATCCAATAAATTAAAATTACATCAATTATTACAAAATATAAAATCCAATTCAACTTTAATTCCATAGTTTCATATCGATTCACAAATTAACCGATTCATTTTACTCTATTTCAGACCAATGTACTAATATTCAACATGTTTGGTCCAATTTTAAAAATATTATTGTTAAGCTCCATCAATTAAAATTTTCCACGAAAGCATATTGGGCCGAAGATTCAAAATGAATAAAATATTAGTTAATTAAATAAAAACATTAAAAAATCAATGATGAAATGAATCAAATCATGATGAAAAAAACTCGGAATTACAAGTCATATCTTTGTTATCTATAGCTGTGAACGTGTTCAAAATTCAATTCACATGTTTTGAATATTAGGGCAATCTTAGAGGGGAAGTGGGGGTTTTGGGCCCCATCAGATGAAAAATTCCTTTTAATCCCCTAATAAATGGTAAAATTAAAAGTTATAATAAATTTGCATTTTGATTACTCAAAAATGAAAATATTTTTATTTAATCCTTTTAAAAGTGATAAAATTATAAATTAATATAAGATAAAATTACACTTTGACCTCACAAAAAATTATAATTTAATTTCAGTCTCATCTAAAAAAAATTTATGGATTCACCCTTGTTAAATATGCTTCAGATCAAATTTAAACTGACATTAAACTTACAAGCCGATGACTAGAATGATAAATTCGCATTAACTCTTAAATCGATAATTAAATACATGAAATGAGTCACCAAAACAATAGTAATACTTTAAAAACTCGATTAAAACATTTTATAATTTAGTGATAAGTTTAAAATCTAAATTATAATTTAACAACCAATGAAATTCACTTTTTTTTTGTAAAAATAAAGATTTTAATATTGAAATTTAATTCAATCCAATCCCAAAGTCTGAATAGATATGATTGCTGATGGTTGAAATTTGTGTATTTATGGTCTCCACTATACTCCAATTAAAATAATAATAATAAAATACAAAACCATGACAAACAATTAATTTAGATAAGGTTGAACCATTGAATTAAGAATAAAAGGTCCAAAGGAGATGAATATTCATTGGTTGCCCACATTGTTGAACTTTGGGTGTTGTAGAGCTATCCAAGCGTCTCATGGGCCATTGTTTCTAATTTTTTATTTTTTATTTAATTTAGTTTTAATTTTTTTTCTCAATTAAATCCAACTGTTTTCCTTTTCCCTTCTTCTTTTTAGTTTTGTTTGATTTCAATTTAATGTGTTGTCAACTTTTCTTTTGACTTTTCTCAGATAGGGGCTTTGCATATGGAGTAATGGTTGCCACCCATAATTTAAACCAAATTAAACATTTTATTATTACAAAAAAAACTATTCATTTTTAAATTAAAAAAAATAAAAAGATTAAATTCTAAATGTACAAGGAATACTAGGACATGTAGCATATCTTAACCTTTTTAATATCACATGTGTTAGTATGTAATTTTATGTGTTTAATTTTTTGAATAATATATTTTTATTGTCTATAATTGATGTAAAGCAATATTCATTGTTGGAATTATTCAACATAAATAAAATATATTAACATATTTTACAAGGTTGCATTATACAGAATAATAATAAATTAATATATAAAAATTATTTTGTTAATTCAAATATAGTACTAATAAAAGAATTTCAAATCATGATTAAAGTATTTGTATAAACTCTAAAAAATTGTTATATTGTAAATTAAACTCTCCACTATTTATATATATTTTTTATTTTTAAATAGTGAATAAATTGACCACAATACTTATTATTTATATGTATGAAAAATATTTTATCTAATTTTTTAATCAAATATTTTAATAAATTAAAATTATTATTTATCAATGTGATAAATATTTTAACTAATAAAAATATTTAAAATGATGAATTTAATAATCAAATTAAAGTCTTTCAATACAATCCAAGTTACTTTGTTTAGAATATCGATCTATAATGAGTGTTTAATATTGAGGATATCTCAACAATTATGTATATAAATTAATGTAACGTTTTGGTTTTCAATGGTATAATAAAAGTTGACTTTGGGCTAAATTAATTAAGTTAAATTAGTATATAATTAAAATAGAATAATTAAGTTTAAATATGGTTCAAAAAAGTTGAATTAATGAGTGTGATTGAATTAAAACGATTAATAAAAATAATATAAGAATTAAATTAATTAGTGATTTAAATGAAAAGAAAGTGCCTTAAAATTTTTAAATTTCATGTCAGCGTATCATTTTTTACTAACTTGAGAATTAAATTAATTAAATTAAATATATATATATATATATAAAAGTGGCTTAGTGGGAGATAAAAAAAAATGTTACCATCATCTTCATCTTTGTTCTCTCCCATCCAAATTAAAGACAATGAAAAGAAGGGTTAAGTTCTTTCATAATCGGCCATAATTCATTAAGGTAAGTTAATTTCTTTTGGTAAATTTTGTGAATTCAAGTAATAGAAAGCTAGATTAGGCTAATCCAATGCTTAGATTTTTCTATTAGTGTAGTTAAATTAAATTACAATTGTTGAAAATTTAAAGAAATTTGAATATTTAAGCTTAAAAATCATGCATGCGCAATACTAGCTAGTTAATGGGAAAATATTTTGCTATTGTAAGTAAAAGTGTAAAATTGAACTTGAATTAAACTTAGATTAAATAGTTAATCATGGTATTATTAAGGACTAAATTGTAAGTGATATAAACTTTGAGGGTTGAAAACGAGTAATGGTTGTAAGAGGTCCTTGTACTATATTTATTAAGCCAGATTTAAATTCGATTAGGTACATTGTGAGAATCAAGTGTTTCGGATATTAGATGTTTAGAGACTAAATCAAATAATGCACATTCATATTTGTTCATCGTATCTCTATGTTCAAATTATTTAACTAATGGATTTTTCGTATTCAAATTTATCGTATGTAGTTAAAGATGACGCTGGGATGTAGAAAAGCAAAAGGAAAGGCAAAGTCGTCGATGAATAGCTAATCTAGTTTGTGCTCTCATAATTCGAGTTCATTAGATAAATATATTTATATGTTTGATTCATTAAATGTTTGAAAATGGTAATTTAACAATGTGAAATATTCGAAAAGAGCATATATTCTTAATTATGTGATTTGTGATCATTTTGGTTAGTTGAATACATGAACGTATGCTTATTGATGAAATGCGATTAATAGTAATGATATTTTCCCTATAAACGTTATCGAATAGAGTCATGAGTATAGATGGCGTGCCATAGGGTCTGTCTTTATAGGTGGGAGATTCAGCACTGTGTGCATACATGTCGTGATAGTTCTCTAATACCCTGGGGGTCAAGAACGTATCACCAACTCAAATACCTTGAGGGTACAAGCATATTCTAATGTTGTTGGAGGGCTTGATGCACTTCTGCTTGATTAGCACTTCGATGTGTATTTAGTGTGATGGTGAATTGATCTGAGTATCCGTTATTATATTTGATTTGGTTAATAGGGATCATACTATACAAATGATATATCGAACATGTATTAAATTGGTATGAGATATCTATGTTAACATAAGATATAATTTTGACATGTTAAACTAGATGCAACTACCCTAAGAGTGCATCGAAAATTATGTTGAGAAAGTGAGTAAGGAATTATTGTGTAACACCCCTAACCCGTATTCATCGCCGGACTAGGGTTACGAGGCATTACAGTACAAAAACATAATTCCGAACTTTCACAAATTTAAACATAGTGTATTATCATGAATCATTTATTCATTAGCAAATATATATTTACATACACAAATACTTTCTTTATATATAACCAAACATCATTCGAATTCACAAACATATACATATATATGTGTACACATAATTATCATTTTTGCAAAAATGCATATAATTTCCATGGTGAACTATTACATAAATTCACTATTCAAACGGTCATTTATCAATATTTCATTTACAAGCCTCATTAAACAAAACAATCTTAGTAATTAATCATTATTAATCATACATTTTTCATGCAAACCGAACTAAATTAACCTATGCATAATCGAACATATGCATGTCTCATACTATGCATTGTCAAATTTACATTAATCATGCTTAACCTTATAATCAAAACAAAATAAACTATTACTAAATATATTATTATACAAAACACTATTCATTTGGTAAATTTTCTTCTCATTAACCGAATAGCCAAATCCTTATCGTCATATTCCTTTCAACTTTATTACATCACAAACAAATATACATTCGCACATGAAATCATGCATATACCTCTTATAAGTTACATATTCTAAACTCATCATTCAAATATATTTTATCCAAACCAAAAACCTAAATCAAAACAAATAATTATATCATGAAATTTATATATATAATCATTACATCAATCCATTTTCATATCTAACATCAACAAATCATTTTCAATCATACCATATATATCACATATTTCATTCGCATATAATATATAACATATCAACTAAAAGTAAGCTCAATCCTTATCCAAGTATGAACAAATCTATCATGGAAATTAAGCCATTTTCGCATGGCTAAAGTTATACATGTTCAAGGTTGATCAAAATATGACCTAGCCTATACATGCCAAAAGTTCGAAGATAAACTTTGAAAAATACCAAAAGTTGACGATAGTGTGGATGACTTCGTTCACGATCCCCGAGCTCGTAACTTACAAGCAAAATCTATAAAACAAAGTAACAAAAACACACAGAGTAAGCTAACTTAGCTTAGTAAGCCTTAAGCAAATTAAGCAACTCAATGAATAATCAAAACATTCAACCTAACCAAATTATATCCATAATATTATACTTCATCTTAATAAATTACCTTGGCCAAATGTTCACAACCAATTATATAATACCAGATAAATATTTCATATAAGCCGACTATACAAGATCAAATCTTTCATCACATAGTCACTTACATATATGGCCAAATACACAAGATTCATTATATCTTCATATGTGGCCAATTTATGAGTTAAATAAAACATCACATATAACCTGTAGTTCAAATTCAATATAACATCACTTATGGCCGAATATGCACATATAAGATAACTTCATATATAACCGAATATTCAAGTTCAATATAAGCTCACTTGTACTTACATTTTTAGCCAAATATATATAATGCAATTTAGCTCAATTTCATTTGCTCAATATCCACAATAACTTGAATTCTCATCATCTTAAACTTGAAAACAAATCACTGGTATAAACCTGCTAGGCATAAGCCTGAATCACACACCGGCACAAGGCCTGCTAGACTCGAAGTCTGATATTTATTCACTGGCACCAAGCCTGCTAGGCACAAAGCCTGCTAGGCACAAAGCCCGATCAAAGTCACCAGCACAAGGCTTGCTAGGCTCAAGGCCCGAATATCACAAATACAAAAATCATTCCACATCATTTCACATATATCAAATCGTATAATATTCCATGTAACACATACACATTTTCAGAGGCTTCGATATCATTCAAATATAACTTAATCACATTAATTCATTTACATATATCATTCGGCTATCAATTAATACATTATAAAATTTGAATCATCATAGTAAATAATTTTATGTTCAAAATAAACCATGTTTAATTGCTTAAGAACTTACCTTGGATATCGACGGATGTTACGAATCAGCTATTCGACTATTTTTGTTTTTCCCCGATCCAAGTCCGGTTTCTTTTGTTCTTGATCTATAAAATTTCAAATTAACCTCATTTAAATACAATTTCATTCAATTTAATCCAACAACACATGAATGGGAAAATTACCATTTTACCCCTGATATTTCATATTTTTACAAATTAGTCCTAATTGCATAAAACACAAATTACACAAAATCTCACTACAACATAGTTGAGCCGAATCTTTTATATACTCGTACTAATCCATTTATTTCATCTATTTCACATTTTAGTCCCTCAATTTATTATTTTTGCAATTTAGTCCTAATTACTCAAAATCTTCAAAAATTCAAATACAATTCATGTTAATCTAAAACATATTTTTAACATTTCATCATCAAACATCACAAAACACAAATATTCATCAATGGCATAACTCAAAATACACATCAAAATAAAAAATTTAAACATGGGTCAGATAGTATTCGAAGCAGCGATTTCAAAAACATAAAAATTATAAAAAAAACCGAACAAAAACTAACCTTGAATCAAGCTTCCAAAGTGCCGAATACCCTAAGCTAAATTTTCTTTCTTTCTTTCTCAAGTTTCGGCAAGAACAAGTGTGAATGCATGGTTTTTTTTTTAATATATTATATGTTAACTTTTAACATATTTTACCTATTTAACCTTATAATAATAATAACATAAACATATACAATAAGGGTACATTCTATAATATCCCATACTTGTACTTGAGACCGGGATAGGATACGAGGCATTATCGAAATTTTTAGAATAATTTCAATTAATTTATATTATTTAGTATTCATTTTCATGTTTCATGTAACATCCTTTTCATATATTCAATTCAAAATATCATATAAAATACGATACAATACTTAAATTTTCATATTTACATGCTCATTCAGGATATCCGAACCTACCTGACTAAATTGCAGAAATACCAAGATTTAGAGGCATATTGGTAATTTACCATTTTCCCAAATTTCACCCAATATTAAATTGATAATTTCATTAAATTTGTTAATTTAGATAATAAAACAATTTATTCCCTTCAATTTAGTCATTTTTGACATTTTTACAAAATTACCCCCTAAAGTTTTACTTTTATTCAATTTAGTCCATGAGCTTAAAACATGCAAATTAGCCATGCTAACTGAATATTCATATATATTTTTCCTCCTCCTCCTCTCCATTCCACATCCTTAATGTATATAACATTCTTGTAAGTACGATTTCACAATTTACTTATTAATGCTCACATCAATCTGTTCACACGAGTCATAGTCACTCAATTATTTCGAGCTACAGAGCTCAAAATTAAGATCCGTAAATTTTCCCTAAAACTAGACTCACATATCATTCCACCATAAAATTTTAAGAAATTTTTATTTAGCCAATTAGTACAGTTTATTCATTTAAGTTTCCCCTATTTCACTATCCAACATTTCTGACCTCTCTTCACTAAAAATTAATTATATCACAGTACAAAACTCGGATAATGTTCCCATTGATTTCTATTGAAAATAGACTCATTAAGAATTCTAAGCATATAAATTTGAGACTCTAATTAATTTTATCCAATTTTTGGTGATTTTCCAAAGTCAAAACAGGGGAACCCGAATTCATTCTAATATTGTCTCACAAAATTCATTATATCTCATAATTTACAAATCCATTGCTTACACCGTTTCTTCTATGAAAAACTAGACTCAATAAGCTTTAATTTCATATTTTATTCATCTTCTAATTCGATTTCTACAATTTATGGTGATTTTTCAAAGTTAGTCTACTTCTGCTGTCCAATATTGTTTTAGTTCAAGATCTTTATTACCATTTTTCCTCTAAATTTCAAAGGTCATACAATTCAGTCCTTGCTCAATTAGTCCATCTATTAAGCTAATTTTTCTCAATTAAAATTTTATTCCATCATTCTAAACTATTACACAATCTTTAAAAATCATAATTTTAACAGTAAACCTTAATTCACAACTTTTTCACAATTAGGTCCTAAAATCAATTTCTATTGAAATTACTTGATAAAATCATCAAACAACAAAATCAAAGCTTCAAATTCATTTTATTTCATCATAAACAGCTAACACTTATCAATGATAGCTTTTAATTTTGTTCATAAAATCAAAAACTAATGAATTAAACACTTGGACCTAATTATAAAAGTCACAAAAACATAAAAATCTCAAAGAAAAGGGTAAGAATTGAACTCACATGTGTCAAAGTATGAAAAACCAGCAGCTTTCAGACCTCCCATGGCGTTTTTTCTGAAGAAAAATGATGATATCTTAGATTTTTCAAATTTGTCTTGTTTTATATGTTTAATTTGCAAAATTTCCCATTTTGCCCTTGTTTCTCCTTGTCTTTTTTGCTGATTTTCTTGCCCAACCGTCCAGCCCATACAATTTGGGTCCAATTGCCTTTTAAATCCCTCCTTTTTAATCACTTAAACTATTTAATCATAATTTAATAAATTTCACACTATTTTCAATTTAGTCCTTTTTAATTAATTGACTAACCAAACGTTAAAATTTTCTAACGAAACTTTAATACTAACTTAATAACACTCCATAAATATTTATAAAAATATTTATGGCTCGGTTTATAAATCCGAGGTCTCGATACCCCGTTTTCAACCAAATTTACCTGATTAATTCTTTTAAAATCGCAAAATTCACTAATTAAAAACAATTCTTTTAAGTTCGCACTTGACTTAAAATTATTATTTGTTAAAATTTCTAAACATACTTGTCGGATTTAGTGATCTCGAATCACTGTTTCCGACACCACTGAAAAATTTGGCTGTTACACATTCGGCCATCACTTAGATAGTGGAATATTTGCAACATAAATACTCCATATTAAAAAGTCATTATCAATCCAACCTTTATAATTTAGACTATCAAGTTTTCAACTTACACAATTAAGTCCTTTTATCAAATTAAGCACACAAACAATCAAATTTTTGTACGAAATTTTCACACATGCAAATTCACATATAATAAACATGAAAAATAATATTAAAATATTTTTTTGACTCAAATTCGTGGTCCCGAAATCACCATTCCGATTAGAGTCTAAATTAGACTGTTACATATTGTGAATAAAATGAAATGATAAATAAACTATTGATATATATACACACATATCTATAATATTAATGTGAAATGATTAGCTCATTAACTTGAATTTTCATGCTATTTATATTTATTTGATTTTGTTATGTTTATATTTAAATTAGAATTATGTTAGCACCATTGATTAACCATTACTTAGCATACATATTTTTTTGTTTCCACGTGCAAGTCTCAAATAAAACTAAAGAAATTTCACGTTCAAGCATCCAACTCTCAAGTTTAGCTTGGAAGCCATTATGATCCTATTTTGTATGTATATACATATTTAAAGTCTTTTGGCATGCACCTAGGTTGGTTGACTTTTAGCCTAAGTTAATTTTGGCACTCTTGGTAAGTGACCTATAATGTTATCTTGGTTGAATTTTATCTTTTGATTACTAGTTAATTATGCTTGATTACATGGGTTTGAATATGCAAATTGGTTGGTTTAGTAATGATGAAGTGAATGTTATATGTTAGATTTGTAAAATAAATTTGAAATAAAACTTAATAAACTAGGATCTATAATGTCAAATCATCAAGAATAAATTAAGAAAAAATCAAGAACAAAACTAGATGTGGAAGCGTACCTGAATCCATGAATTTTCTTGAAGTTCTACCGGATCTTGGGGATTTGATCTCCCAAATTAGCACACAAGAAATTCAGAGAATATCTGCTCTCACTTTCCTAATGATGAGATATTAGAAAAGATATCTTTGTATAATTTGGGGACCATAACCCTAATATTTATAACCAAATTTTAACCAAATTAGATCACTTTTAATTTGGGCTAACCTACCATGATAATAAATAATAACATGTAATAACCCTTATTATATATGTGATGCCCATATTTTCCAACAATCTCCCACTTGGACCACATATATATACTAATTATTCTATAATTACATGTCATTATATAACCTTATGAGCTCAAAATTTTACTATCATATCCAAAAGGTATTCCGAACAATCTCGTCCATTAATTATGTTAACATAGAACCAAGGCGACTTTCGTTATATATATAGTAACTAAATCCATCCATGATCACGACATATATAAAGTATGGGTGTGTAGCATGGAAATTACATGCAATATAATCTAAACATGTCTATTTCCAATTGGTCCTCCTTAGTGAGATCAAGCCTTACCAAAATCAGAGTGTGAATAAACCAAATAAACTTTATTTCTGCAGAAAATAAACTTAATATCTTTAAATTGAAATAACTAAAAATGTGTCTATAACATAAAAGCATTTAAAAGTACAAACTCCCACTAAAACCAAATATCCTTAAATGATATTACACCCATATGAGCAATGTGCTCATGAAAAACCTTGGGTGTAGTCCCTTAGTAAGCGTATCAGCAATCATAGAGTTTTTCCTAATATGCTTTATAGACACCTAACAACTCTGAACTTTTACTTTAACAACCAGGAACTTAAAGTCTATGTGTTTTGACTTTGATGTGCTCTTGTTGCTATTGGAATAAAAGGCTGCAATTTGCTTTCACAATTTGTACCTTAGTGACAAAATCTTGTATCCATATTCCATCAAAATCGGAGTCTGTATACCTAATGATCTCTAACTGATTAGACCTCCGGCATGTGAGTATATAATCTTTTGTTCTCTAAAAATACCTTATAACTCTCTTGGATGCTATCCAATGGTCTAAACCAAGGTTGCTTAAAATATCTGCCTAACATCCCAATAGTGTACACAATATTCCAATGTATACAAACTTGAACGTACATTAGACTTTCCACTGCTAAAATGTAAAAAATCTAATGCATTTTTGTAATCTCAAAAACATTGTTAGGGCATTGATTGAAGCTATACTTATTATTGACAATTAGAATGTCATTAACATATCAAAGCCAAATATAGAAGCTTACTCCCACTAAACTTATGGTATATACGATTATCAATAAAATTCATCTCTAAACCTAATGAGATAATCATTTGTAATGTTTGATTATGTTTAAATAGATCAATTTGTTGAATATGTTTTTGTGGTATATTTTAGGTATATTTGGGTTCATTTGACAAAGGCTTTGGACACTTAAAAGTGCGGGATTTTGACAATTTGGTCTTTGAGTCTTAAGATAGAAAGAACATGTCTCGAGACTATTAGAATAAATTTCACATAAATTTTGCATTCAAAAGCCAAAGGTCTCAAGACATACTTGTATAGTCTCGAGACAATCATTCTTAAGTCTCGCGATAGGAACCCTTTGTCTCGAGACATTCAAACATCAAAGCAAAATAGGAAAATAAAGTAGGTTGGTCTTGAGACATGTTGACTTCGAAGCAAAAAATCCCAAAATAATTTATGGCTTGTCTCGAGATAGGTGTCTTGAGACATAACCTTGAATTTTGACATTTGAGTTAGAATTTGAGTCCTAACTTTGAAATTAATTTGTATAACCCCCTAAATTGACGAAATGAAATCAATGAGAGTATAAATGCTTTTATATGAATTATTTTGATGATTGAATTGAATGTATTTTTGTTATAGTAGCTTGAGTTACTTTGACGATATAATATGACATCACATGTTTGGATTCGAAGATTGGATCGAGAATGGGGTGTTACAATTGAAGACCTAAACATGTGGCTACTTATGCAGAAAAAACTTAGAATTATTTATTATAATTTAACAAGCCTATTTACTATTCATATATGTATGACTTGTATTAGGTTAGAGTATGTAAGTGAGAGAGCCTATTATATAGTCACTTAGCTTACATCTAAGCTTTCGAGGGGAAACAATTAAAGGGAGAGGAGCTTGTTTAGGGTATAGAAGCGAAATTGCTACTTAGTGGTGGCGCATAATAAAAAATCAATACAAAAAAAACATCTAACACATTAAAGGTAGTGGCACCATTCTTTATGACTCCACCAAATAAAATAATAATTTTAGTTTTAAATAATAATAATAAACTAAAAATAAAAAGTCTGACGGTGGTGGTGCCATCCTCTATGGCTCCACCAAATAAAATACTAATTTTAGTTTTAAATTAAAAAAAATCAATCATTAAAAATATTAAAAAATATATTGCTATTAGATTGGTATTTATATAAGTGGCCTTAAATAAATTGGTTCCACCAAAAAAAATTAATTTTTTAATCCTAGCAGCTAATGATTAGTTGAGTTGAGAAGTGGGTGGTGCCAATCTCTTTAGCTCTACCAACTAATTTTCATTATTCATTTCTGATCATTTACATACATACTAAAAAATGAATATTTTTATAATTAATCAAAATTTTAGGATTATTTTTATAAAAAAGCAGAGTTGAGTCAAACATGGATGGACTCTGGTGAGAACTTATTTTTTTATTAATTCATTAGCTAATTGAAGTCATTGGTAGAAGTGTCTTCTATTATTGTTACTTTTGCAATCTGACAAGAAGTTTGCTTTCAAGGATGCTTGTGATTCCATGAATCTGATAGACTTATTGTATTGATTATAAAGCCTAAAGAAATCTGACCTCATGCATTTCCACAGTAAATTGGTTATAATATTACAAGACATTTAAGGATGCATATTGAGTATTGAGTAGTAGATCGATTCGGTATTCTTATCACAAATTATGAGAAAACTAGAACTTACCATTGGCACATAATCTAACTTACGAAAATTGCAGTGTAATACCTTTTCAGTAGTCCATTTGACCTTTTAGTGGTTTGTAGATTACATATGTATATGTATATTAAACTTCACTAAGAATACGCTAGAAGATTCCAAGTAAAGATATAAAAACATGCTTGGTTTGCCCCTCTGCTGCTTATTAATAAGGAGAGGAATTTCTGACAGGTGTTCCGAGATGCAATTTCAGGTCATATACAGTTGTTGATTCCAGAAGGAACTGTTTGTTTCACCTGTGCACCTCCTTTGGTACATTAATCCATTAATACATGCTATTAGCTTCATATAGATGTGAAATCGATAGTGCATGTGTGTTTTAAAGTTACACAATCAAGAATGCGAAATATGAAAACAACACGGCTTATTCGTTCGTAGGTTGTAACATCTGGAGTGGATGAACGAACACTCAAGCGTGAAGGGGTTTGTGCCGCATCTTTGCCAACTACCATGGTAAGCCTTTCTTCTTTTCTGGTTTCCTTCATCTTTTTCTGTTTCTCTAGGACGCATGCATGCACGTCTGCACAAACTTACAGACGTAAATGCATCTATCTACCTATATGTATGCATGAATTTACAATATGAATGATTCTATCTATACTGACACATGAATACATGTGTGGACTAACTTTTCAGAGAGTTGTCGCTGGTCTTCTGGTCCCAAATACACTCAAGGTCTTGTTGAAATTTGGATACGTTTCTCCCTACTTGGTAAAATCCTTCATCAACTCTCCCTGCATGCTCCCATCTTTAGATTAAATATTAGGATGGCAATGGAGGGGGACTATTTTTACTCGCCCCGACCCAATTATTTTACTTATGCATGCACACATCCAAACCCACCCTGCTCTGAGCTTCTATTTAATACTTTAGCACCCGACACTGACCTCAGCCTCCAAATGATTTCCCCTGCCTTGAAATTTTACATGATGTTTTATATTTATTAATTTTTACAAAACTGAACCCTATATGTTGTAAAACCTTATAATTGTAATAAAAATATATAAAATATTATTTATATAATTAAAATATACGAAACACATTCTTATAAGATTAAGAAATTATATAATTAAAAATTAATAATAGTTATAAAATTAAAAGAGGTGTTTTAGAAATATATTGGGGTGGAATTTACCAAAACCGATCCTGTTAAGGAAGATCGACTCTTTCAGAAGAAGTCTTCGAAGTGTCTTCGAAGTGTCGTCTGTCGAGTAGTCAAGTGGTATCATGTCTCCTTGAAAAGGTTAGTCATACCTTGGTTGGTGGTTCAACCCACATTGCGCTCGACTTCATCGATTAATTATCTACGTGTCCTTCGGAGACGTACTCTCTTCACCAACCGAGGCGTTCCCATTTTGTGAACCCTTGATCTCTCCGTGAAGTCAGGAGACAAAACCCGAGTCTCGAGACAATACCTACAATTGTTGAGGTTGTATCAATTGCTCGGTGACAATACTTTGGAGACTTCTCCTGAAGGAGTCAATTCCTTCAACAATAAAAAAGTGTCAAGTAGTACCATGTCTCCTTGAAAAGGCTAGTTATGCCTTGGTTGGTGGTTCAATCCACATTGTATGCGACTTCCTTGATTAATTATCTACGCGTCCGTCATATACATATTCTCTCCACCAATCGAGACGCTCCCAGTCCATGAACTCTCGAGACTCTCCGTAGAGTCGAGAGACAAAACCTGAGTCCTAGGATGATACTTACAATTATCGAAGACTATATCAACTGCCTAACAAATGACACTTCAAAGACTTTTCCCTGAAGAAGTTGATCCGTTGATCCTTACCCAACCCAATTTTTTTTTTTTTGAAAACAGACTTACCCACCTCATAACCCGATTAAAAGAACACCCTATAGCACGGGGTAGGTCAGAACCCGAGGGTTTCTAGATTTCTTTTCATCTCTAAGTTTAATCCTTTTTTTATCTTCGTCTATAATAGGCCGAGAATAGATGATTCTATTCGAAGTTGTGTGTGATGATCCGTGATGTGCTCTTACGCAGAATTATTGTGAAATTAATGTCTGCTTGTGCTTACTCTTGTTTTTCTTATAGATTTCTTCCCAACTATGACAATGAAGCCAAATCCACAATGTTCAAATGCTGCCTGTGGAGCGGCAGGTAAGAGAAAGAGGTTTTTTTTTTTTAATTATGTCTTTGGGTTATTCGGTTTTCTTCTGATGATGGAATGGCTAATTTCTTTGTAGAAAAATATACCTTTTTGCAAAGCCAATCGGTGTAGCTAAAGCCAGGATGGAAGCCGAGGCGACGGTTGCAGCAGCTGATGCCCCGCTTCATGCCGATAATGAATGGAACATAAGGTACAAATCACAACTCTGGAAAGGGGTTGATACATGTTATAAAAACCTGGACTTAAAATTCCCTCTCGGTTTTTTTTTCTTCCATAGTTGTAGTTATATCATTATGATATTTGATCAGATTAGCAAATAATGTAATGATTGACTAACATAATCTATGTGAAGTTACAAGCTGTTTTAGATTGTTTCTGCATGTTTAATATTCCTGGATCATAATCATTATATGGTTTTACTTTGGGAGATTAGCCAGTTTATCCGTTTGTTTTCTTTTGTTTTGTTTTTGCAGTGTCGTCGATGATGATGTACTGGAGTGTACATATGGCGCAAGTTCAGGTTTTTTTTTTCTATGTTCTGCCCTTTATTTTTATCTTCTTGTTAAAATTTTACTTTTGATTTGCTTGTCATCTTCGAGTAGTGTGCCGTTCTGACCCTAATAAGGATTAAATCTCCACCAAAAACTCATCAAGACTGCAGAGTTGCAGCCATATCACTCGTGTTTGATCTCTATTTCATTTCCCTAAACTACTACTCTCTCTATTCGTTCAAATGCTCTTCCCAAAGGTCTTGCCCTTGAGCTCCCGAGTGCAAATGAATTTGTAAAGTCACTTACATCTGGAGCCACGGATACGGCTATTGATGAACTTGAAGATCTCCGAATGCAACCTGAAGCTCTGAATGCTAATTAATTGCCCTCCCCCCCCCCCCCAAAAATAAATAAATAAATAAATAAATAAATAAATAAATAAATAAAACACAAGTTTTAGTTTAAAGGTAGATAGTTTTCTTTTGCAAATTAGAAACTTGTTTTAGATTCTATTGCTTGTCAAAAAGCAAGCAAATGAACCATCCATGCCTTAAATTTTTTTAAAGTTTATTAAGAAATTTTCATAAAATAAAACCCATACTTGAGCTAATATGAGACTTAATGGAATAGATCATTTCCTTCTCTAGGCAAAAGGTTGTAAATAAGGGTATATTCGAGTTGATATGTGAAAGGTTTAAATTTTATTTAAAATTTGAAATTTGAGACTTAAAGTCTAATTCGAACTTGATTGAGTTCATATTTTCAAATGAAAGTTAGAAAGAAAAATATGCAAATCAAGTTTCGCTCAATTTTCGTACTTGATGATTTTAGACTCGGATTATTTATGCTTTGAGTTGGAATTCAGTAGTAACATAAATTAAATATTAACTTCCTCGAGTTTGATTCGACAATGACCTAGTCAAATTAGTTAGTTGTTTGTACAGTGTCTCCATTACATCTGAATGGGAACCGAAGTGAAAAAAGGAAAAGACATATTTCAGAGATGAACAGGTTGTGGCATGAATGCATGGACCATGATATATATAAGTGTTGATTTTCTTTTTTCTTTTTTAATGTACAAAGTGTTTTTTTTTTAAAATACGAATCCATATAAATAACAATAATGTTCAATCAATTATACTTAAAAAAATTTATTAACGGGTAACATAGATTTTATTTTTTTATAACTTGAAGTCATTTTTTTATTTTTTTAATATAAATATTAGGGTTAAATCATTATTTGTGGTTTAAAGTTGACAATTATGTCTATATTGGGGTTTGAACTTTTTTTTATCAAAATTAGGTTTTAACTTTGTATTTGTTCCCACACAGGGACCTGACTTTTTTTTTCCAAGTTAATCCCTTAACTTGGTAATTGTTTTTATATTGAGACTTGAAATTTAGGGTTTTCAAAGAAATATCTAGGCTAACTTGGACAAAAAAAAATTCAAGTTCCAATGTGAGAACTTGGACAAAAAAAAGTTCAAGCCTTAATATGACATAATTTTTTAAGTTCAGGATCTAACTTAGACAAAAAAAAACAGGCTCTAATGTGAGAATAGTTTTCAAGTTTGGGCCAAAAAAATGACTTAACAAATTAATTGTTGGTTTGGGATTTGAATTTCAAATTTATTAGAGGGTCAGTATTTGATATACTGTGCATTTTTTTTATTCCACAAGCAACCTTAAAAATTTGTCCTATGTTTCTTTTTTTAATATTTAATTTATTATTCTCCTATAAGGCACTTGTCAACCCCTTAAGCCTGCTTTTGGAATCTAACAATTTCACTAGCAGTGTACTTTTTTATTCCACAAACAATCTTAAAAATTATACATCTGTCTCTTTTTTTAAAATATCCTTATAGAACTCTTGTCAACCCCTAACTCTACTTTGTGGAGTCTAAGAACTTTATTGCTAATGTACCAAATATTTTCTCAAATATTAATTATACTAATTAATGAGACTAAAACTTAGAATTTAAAAAAAAATACAAGTATTATAATACAAATGCATTTAACATTAGCAAAAAAAAAGTACTTAAAAAACAAATAAAATGGTTTTTTTAATTATAGTTGAAAAATAATTGTTAATTTTATGAGATGAACTTAACTAAATGATGTTGTATTAAATTAAAATATGACCTAAATTAATGTAGTTTAAAAAACTTAAACCGAGTATTTTTTTTATGTAATATCTAGAACTATTCATAGTCCATTCCCAATGCTTAAATAAGAAAATAATATGTTTCAACGCACTCGAATCCATGTCCTCTTGCACTAACAACAATATTGATATCAGTTGAGCTAAAACTCAATCATAACATATCACTTAAAAAAATCACATCATTTTTAAATCCACATAAAATTAATAGTTATTCATTGTTAAAAGGATAAATTGCAAAAATAGTCACTTTTGTTTGCCTTAAATTACATTTTAGCCACTTATGTTTGAAATGTTACGTTTTAGTCACTTACGTTATCATTTTGTTACGAAGTGATCACTCTACCGTTAAACTCTGTTACCTCCCTAGAGGCAGTCCTACGTGGCTGTCCAAATGGGCTTAAATGTTAACTTGGATGTCCAGTTGCTAAGATGAAAATGTGTTTTTAATTAAATAAATTTAATTTAAACTGCCACGTAGGACATTTAAGTTGGCATTTAAAACCCATTTGAATTGCCACGTAGAACCGCCGTCAAGGAGATAACGGAGCTTAACGGTAGAGTGGTTACTTTGTAGCAAAACAATAACGTAAATAAACAAAACATAGCATTTCAAAAATAAATAACTAAAATGTAATTTAAAAAAAATAAAAGTGATTATTTTTATAGTTTATCCTTATTAAAAAGTTGATGTGAAACATAAATATTTATTTTAGAAAAGTACATTTATATGACTGTAAAGGTAAGATGGTTATAATTAACATAAAGTATAAACCCAAAAGAATTCATGGTTAAAAGGTGACTTACACAAAAGTCACATTGTTTTTATTTTATTTTTATTATTTTTACTTTAAATTCAAAATGTCAAAACCTTGAAAAGGGGGATTTGTTCTTCTTTTGCCCAATAATGAATTACAACAATATATATTGAATATTCCATATCTCAAAGGCATTGTATATTATATAACACCAATGCATGCAACTTGTTCACTAAATAGAAAGCTTTGGCACATGGCTTCAATCTTCACTTCAACTACTAACCCAACATTCTTTTTACTAAAAAGTATTAAAATATTTTGCATGTCTTCTTAACTTTTAGCTTTTCTTTTTATCATCACTTTTTTTTTTAAAAAAAAACAAAATTCCTTTCAGTATTTTATTTTTTTCTAGTATTTAAAAAATATTTTATTGTATTATAAATTAAATTAGAAAATAAGGTTTATTCTAATGAAGGTTCAAAGTTGTAGGACTTTGATACATGGTAATTAATATTCACATGTCATCCCATATTAATCATAAAAGTTATTGTTATACACCAATGATTACTAATTCGAAATTCATGTAAGATCCAAGTCGTCTATCCACGATCCGGATCGACCTTGTTAGATGGATGTGTGCAAGACGTATAGCAAGAGGACAGTCAGGGGAGTTCACGTAATCAACTCACATGAGTCGAGGGGAGTTCAAGAACTTAGTTCGCACATAATCAAGGAGTTTGTATGTGGTGGGCTGCGAGATTTATTAGGCGACCCAGAATGATACACATGCCCAATATGCTCAAGGTTTGTTTAAAATGTCAGTCCTATGGATAGTGGAGTCAAATCATGAATCGTGATAATATATATAAATACACAAATATTTCTTTTAATGAGATATAAAAAAAATTAGTTAACATTTATATTTATAAATAGTAATTAACTCTATATATATTAATCATAAAAAAATACACTTATGGTTAATTGTAGTATATTACATTTTTTATTAAAATTTATAATGTATATTTTAATATATATTTTTGAATGAGATTGGTATCATGAGTTAAATATACCAATGGAGTTAAAGAAAATTAAAAAAATAATAATAATAATAGAAATTAGGGGCATTTAAGACTTTTAATTTAAAAATAATTTTAAAATTTGATAAATAACTAGTGCTAAAAATAATCATTCATAGTCTTTTAAAGAACACTACTTTATACATTCAGTTTTACAACTTTTTCTTTTAAAATATAATTGTTTTTAGAAAAGAGTGTTATTTTTCAAAAAAATTATTTTTCACATATAGTTTGTGAATTCTAATATATATATATACTAACTAAAATGACACATCAATAATGTGGATGTAAATAAAAAAGTACATATTAATAATACATAAAAGAGGAAAAATTATTGGTGGTGTGGTCAAACATATTGATGGTCAAAAAGAATATGGTTATTTTTTAAAATTAATTTTACTTCATTTTTTTTATACTTTCACTAATTAAGTTGAAGTCTATTGATTCGTGATATAATTTTAATTAAATATTTTAAGTTATTATTAGTTCCATGCGTATTGAAAAACAAATTAATATAATTATTATTGTATGAGATGAAATAGGAGGTGGTTTTTTTTTATTTTATTAATCGAATTGGTGCCAATTCACTTCAATCACTAAATTCAGAATGATTTTATATAAATATATATTAAATTATTAACCTGTTTACTGGTGGAATTTAAAAATTCCGCAAGTGAGATTAGGACAGAACATGTTTTTTTTTTTAATTTTTAATATATTTAAAGAACACGCATCAATGTTCTAACATCGAAAAGTTTTTTTTTAATTTCACTGAAAATAGATAGAATAATTATCCATATAAATAAAAGAGGTTATAATTATTTCCAATAAATAAATTTTATAAACATATTTAAGATGTTGTCCCGTGTTCTTATAATATATAAAAAAACAATAATAAATATAATAGCATCTTAAATTTGCTTGTGAAATGCTTTTTTTTTCTAAATCATTACTTGTAATTTTTTTTTTCAGATTTTACTAGTATAGATACAGCAAATCACAAATACATGTAGAAACAATTATAAAATATCATCAAACCAATCCAAACCAAAACCAATCCATCATATGACAGTTCACACATGGTAAGATAAAATGTCCTATATATACTATAAAACCCTAGCTTTTGGCTTATGGCATTGCGCATTCCAATATAGCCGGTTCTGTATCGATTCCGATTGTATCGATTAGTATACACCATTTTAGTAATAAATCATTACAATCACTACTCTTTTTCGCACCAATGAAAATTTTAATCCAACTGAAATACTACGCTCCATTCGATGCATGAATGTTAAAATTTTGATAAAATTAATTTTTTACCAATTTTTAAAATTTTTTATTAACCAAATTTAAAATTTAACCAAAATAAAGGAACAATTTTAAAATTTAAAGTAAAAATTTAATAAATAATAATAAACAAAGAATTTATACAACCACAAACTAAAGAAGAAAAAAAGACAATTTCTAAATGGTTCAGAACAGAATTTTTTGTGTATATTTTTATTAAAATTTCATTTAAAATATTTTTTTTTTAAAATAATATTGTGGATAATTTTGTTGTATAATGTGTGTTGTTATTTTTTCTTGTTTTCTTTTGATTTATTAAATGATGAAATTTTATTTGTGAAGTTTATTGACAGGTATTTATATAATCAATTAATATTTTTATATTTAAAATTATTTAATCTAATTCATTTAATATATTTAATATTTAATATATTAAATATTTTTCACAAAATTGACTTTAAAACGATACACCAAAACAGACTTGTACTGGTACGTACCAATTTTAGTATAAAAACAATGTGACCACCAATACAATATTGACTATCTTGGCATGTTCACCTCCAAAACTCGCTTTGTGAGTTCAAACCACAAAGTAACTTTATTTGTGGCGTGTGAGTTGATAATCATTTTGTACATAAAGGGTAAACTACATTAGTAGTCATCCAACTATGATTTTTTTACTTTAAAAATTTCATCTAATTCTATTGTTAAAAACTAATCTTTGTACGTCAACATGGTATACGTGGCACACCATGTGTAACTATCGGTTATTTCGTTAGTCACACTAGTTTTTAATAATAGAAATAGATGAAATTTTTAATAGAAAGGACTCGTTTGTTGTTTAATCTAACGTATATGGACTAATTTGTCAATTTTTTTGAGTAAATGGAGTAAAATAAAATTTGATTCCTAATATAAGGGCCTCCATAATCCTTTTGTCGATAAGTATCCCATATTACTATAAAACTCCAACTTTTGGCCTAGTGGTATTGTGTGTTCATCCCCAAAATTTGTTTTTTTGTGTTTGAATCACAGAAATAACCTTATTTGTAATGCGTGAGTTGATAGTGATTTGCTTATACTAGAAGTATAAAAGTCAATTATAGATTTACTAAAAAAAATTTTATATTATATATAAAGTGGCTAATTAAGTTAGTGTTGTTAAAGTATATTTACTTTAAAGAGTAATTAATATTATTATAAACATATTTTTATATTTTTATATAATCTCCTAATTAACAATTAAAAAATAATATTTCGCAATCCATCATAAAATCAACAAATTTGTATAAAATAATCTTTAAATATATGTTTTTAATATAATTTTTTTATTATGCGATAAAATTTAGTATAATATAAATTTTTGTAGCTTTAAAGTTTAATTTTATTTATTTGAAAGAGAAAAAAAAAAACCAATAGCAATGGATACCAAAGTTCAATCAGCAAAGAGGAGAAAGGTGGTTAGATCAAGCCCACATGATGGAGATTGGAGAGAGGAAAAAAGAGTGGGACCCACCAGATGAACGGTCCAAGTGGTCGAGTCAGTATCCACAATCATGGTCTGCCTCACCACTGTGTCCATCCCACGTGCCACTCTCCATTTTCATTTGTACCCTGGATTAGGATGCCCCCGACATCCCCTTGCCCTACCATTAAAGCAAATTTCATCCCTCCCCACCATTTACTCTTTTTTTTTTTTGCGAGTTCCAGTTTTCAAATTCTGATAATATTTTTGTTTCGAATTTTTTTATCCACTTTTTCGAATTTTTTTTTTAAATTCCATCCATTGTTAGGGGTGGATATAAAAATTATAATTTTATAATGTATTGATTTATTATTTCATCATTTAAAAATGAATTAAACATAATTTTCTTCTTTGGGGCAAAGTATAATTGTACCATAAATTAACTTTTTATTTAATCAATTTATAGGAAATTTAAAAAAATAATTTTTTATTTGAGGAGGAGCAGGTAAAAATTTACCTCAGTTATCGAGTAGCCAATTAGTCTTTCTGCAATCAAAGCTATTATTTCTCAATGGAGATTTTGTCTCTTATACTTTGTCGAGAGCCGCTGAGGGTCAATACCTTTAATTATTGGGAATCAACATATTACTCAACAGACTATACTTTTAAAACTTCTCCTGAAGGAGTCTACTCGCCTCAACACAAACAATTCAATTAATATTTGTAAAAAGATATAGACGAATGTAAATATTCACTATTTGAATCTGTTTTATTTTTATAGATTCAGATTAAATGCAAAATATTAACTTTAAGCTTACCGCAAAGCAATACCCTGCATTCGATATTCTAAACTCTATAGTAAGTAATAATATTTGATACATTGTCAACGAAGTTTTCAACATAACGAATAGGGTTGAGAGTTGACAAGTATCCTATAAGGGTGCAGTATAATATTAAAAAAATGTTTTAAAAAAATATACACGTTAATTTTTTAATATTACTTGCAGAATAAAATCACACCCATCATATTATATTTGACAAACTAAATATAAAATTAAATAAATTTATAATTAACATTAAATTTATTATATTAACAAAATCATGAAAAATCTAAGCCTAATAATATTATAAATTTAACTTTCATTAAATCAACTTTATAAATTCGAATTAAACACTAGAAAGCAAATACCATTAACCTTGCATGTCAAAATATATAAATTTTATCAAATACAAATATCATATTAAATCAAAAAATAATATAAGTACCATATAAAAAAATGTCAAATTTAAATACTAAACTACTAAAAATAATAGTAAATTCTAAGTAAATTAAATGCCCAAATTATCATCTTATAGTAAAATTTTAAAAAAAAAAGTTTTTTAACATTTCAATTATTAATTTTTATTATTAAAAGGAAAAAAAATCTCAAAATTCACCCTATCTATCACCCCTAACGCACGTGCGACTCTAATTATGACGCCTCCATCTCATCTCTCCAAAAAGGGTAAAAATAATAATAATAAAATCTTTATAAAAATATTATTAATAAAAAAATAGTAAAAACACATTAATTAAAGGTAATAATATAATAAAATGGTATGTTATATATAATATATAAAAAAGAGGGAGAAGTACATTATTATTATTATATATATATAGAAGTACAAAAAGGATACTCATAACCTAATATTAAAACGTGATCCGTTATATTTCTCATGCTTTTGTTTCTTTCTATAACGGGCCTTTACACTGATTTCACAATAATGCCCTTCACTTCCCGCTACGTCACAAGCACTACATAGTCTATAAGCTCGAATTTATAATTGAATAGGTTGGGACCTAATAGGAAATTAATAGGTTTTAGAAATTATTTTTTAAGTCGAAATTAAGTTGTATATTTTTATGAGAGTTAAGATGTAATTTTGTAATTTTAAAATTTATATTTTTTTTATAATTTTTAAAGGATTAAATTAAAATTTTATTATTTTAAGAATTAAAATGTAATTTTACCTTTTATTAAATTAAAATATTATAAAAATTTCAGCTTTAATGCATAAAAAACTTTCACAATTTTATCTTAATCCCGATATGAAATTTTTAACTTCATCCTTGCCACTAGTAAATACTAGTTTTAGCCCTTTTGCATAGGTGAAACTAGAAAAATTGTCTTGGAACCCAATCATTGCTTATAGGTGAAATAACAAATCATTTTCTTTAACATTAAATTATGACACATCCGCGATGTGAGGGAAAAAAAACTATTTAAAAAATATATTTATAAAAACTTTATATTAAAATCAAATGAGGATTTAATTGAAATGGTTAAAAGTTTAAAAGCATGTGATATACAGCACATGTATTATATATCATTCGAGATATGTTATATTAATTTATTATTTTCACATATTACTCATTAAAAATTCAGTTAATAGATTAACAGGTATTATCATTTGAATTGAAAGAATGTAGAGATTTAAAATGATCTAATTAAAGAAATTGGATTCGATCTACAAATATACATGTATACAAAATTAGTAACTGAATTTAATCAAACAAGTTTAATAACTAAATTGGGACTAATATTAAATGACTCAAAAAACATTATAACTAAAATTGATTAAATTAAATCTTTAGACTAAATTCACAACTTTCGCAAAATAACTAATAACAAAACTTAATCTAAAATATTTTATCTAACATTAATTCATTTTATTTGGGGTTTATTACGGTAATTCAAGGCTAACTAAAGGATGGATCGGTCATTTGAAGCATTAAAGTAAGGGTTTAAGCCATTTTGCATGGGAAAGAAGGGTAAAAAGGTAAATTCACTGCCCTCGGCAACTTGTTTATATAACCCTCCGTTTTCAATTATATTTTCTCAACTCTCTCCTTTTTTACAGCTATGGAAGATGATGATGATCAAAAGGAACTTCAGCTTCTCCCAACTCCAATCCCCATTTCTTCACCAACCCAGGTTCCATCTCGTCGATCCACGGCGGCGGCCACGACGGCGATGGGTGGTGGTGGTGATCATCAATACGGAGGCCCTTCACTCGACTTACAACTATCGATCAGTTTAACCCCAATCCAACAACCATCGAATTGTGTCAGCGTTGAGTCGTTGAAATGGCAAGCGGCGGAGCAAATCCGGTTGGCGGCTATCGAAAAGGCTTACGCGGAACGAGTTAGGGAGTTAACGAAACGGGAGATGGAGTTGGCTCAGTCCGAGTTCGCTCGGGCGAGACATATGTGGCAAAGAGCAAGAGAAGAAGTGGAGAAAGCTGAGAGGATGAAAGAAAGAGCAACGAAACAGATAGATTCTACGTGCATGGAGATCACTTGTCAATCTTGCAGGCAAAGGTTTAGGCCTTGAAAAAAAATTAATTTTTAATTTTTGAATTTTATAATATAAAAAAAAATCAAACCCTTGTTGTTTAATTCAAAGATAGCTGAGTTTTTTTTTCTTTTTAAATATATTTTCCATGGCTGGTTGAGTTGTTCTTTAAAAGGGTTTGAAACTTTGGGGGCATTGGATTTAAGCAAAAAAACAACACAATAAATAAAATGATGATCAGAACGATATATATATGCAGTGTGTATTTTTCAATTCATTTAATGAGAAATTTGAGTTTCTGAATGGGTTTTTGCCTTTCATTCTAATTATCATACATCCATCCATCCATACATACATACATACATGTATGCATATATCATGAAGTTCCTTAGATGAACTTGGTTTCTTTCACTTTACTTTCTTTTCATCTTTGATCCGGGTGAAATCAGATTAGACGTGATCTCTATTAGTGTTGTTCTTTTTCACTGCTGATACTTTTAAAAATATACAACTCTTTACTACTCGATTATGTGAAGAACAAATCAAAGTTTAAACAGATGATTTGTTGATTAGAAATAGGTTTTGCTTGCATTCTATATATCAATGTTTATGAGATTCCAACAATGGGATTTGCTTGAAATATCTAATTATGTATATAGGGTAAAAATTTCATAAATGTTTTTGTATTAGTAGTCGAGTTTCATTTTGTTTTCTCTAATAAAAAAATTGGGTTCATTAAATCAAAGATTAAATTGGTCATTCTATTAAAAATTTCATCTATTTTACTGTTAAAAACTGGTCAATGTACTTTAGCATAAGGTACATATGACACATCACGTGTAACTGTTTGGTTATGCTGTTAGTAACCCCAATTTTTAACAATAGAATTGGATGAAAATTTTTACAGAAAAGATCAATTTGCTCTTTGATCTAATTTTTTGAGTAAATAAAGCAAAATACAATCTAACTTTTAACACAAAAACTTTCATAATTTTACCAGATTCCAGCAATGGGTTTTGCTTTAACTATCTAATCATGAGATCATATACATGATCTTAAGATGAAGTTTAGTTTCTTTAGCTTTGCTATCATGGTAGGCTTGCATAGCCCAGTAAGGAATCAACAGACTTGCATAGCTTAATAAGGAATCAATTAATCAAACGCAGAGACAGTGTTGCATTATTGTCCTAATATTTTTGTTGGTGATGATATACATTATTGTCCTAATTGCTAACACACTTTTTATAGCACAATTGCACATACATGTCAGATATATATATATATATATATATATGAATAAGCAAGTTTTAACTTTTGAAAGTTGCAAAAAAGTTACTACTGATATCAAAATCAACAGACAGGCAGGGCATATCTTATCTGCTATAATTTTGTAAGATTGGATCATGTGTTTACACTGATGCTATTCCCACTACTAAATGTGTAAAAGCTGAAAATCCTAAAATTTATGTATTTTTTATTATAAGATCAAACTCTGACTTCTCTGTAGGTGCATTTTTTTTGGTTATGATCATATGGTTTAGGGTTATAATAATTAATATTTTAAATATACGAAAAAACTCAAGTATATTCAGATAATATTTATATAGGTAAAATATGTTATAAGTTTTTGTATTTTTTTTAATTTGAAATTTAGTCATTGTATTTTTTATATTTCAAAATACAAGTTCAACTGTTAACACTGTTAAAATTATTTTGTTAAATTCAAGTTTATTAAAATGTCAGTTTCTTAATTATGTTATTACTAAGTGAATATTTTTTATTTAAAAAAATCACATCAACAAATGTAACAAAAAAAAATTACAATATTAAAATTGAACCTAAAATTTAAAAATTTTAAAAAACAGAAGGATTAAATTACTAAAAGTAAAAATATAAAAACTAAATTCCAAGTTAAAAAAATACAAAAACCAGTAGCATATTTTACCCTACTTGTATCTAATTCTTATTCCAGCAACATATGTGATCATTGATAACAAAAATGTAAGGGTTTGTTAAGAGAGTCGATTTTAGTACAAAAAAAAATTAAGGTTTTTTAAAAATAATCATGTTTAATATTTTTTATTGCATAATAAAATATGTGTAAAGTATAATCCTCTAAATATATTAATATTCATATTTAATATTATTGTGAATTCAATATTTTTTTAGGGAGATTGGAATTAAGTTGTACACTTCTATGATAGTAAAAATATAATTTAATCATTTTAATCATCTATGATAATACAATTTTACTGTTACTAATTTAAAATTTTATAAATTATAAATGGGCTAAAAGGGAAATTTCCCACTTTAGGAGGGGTTTCCCCTTGACTCTGCCCTGTATACTCATATTCATGTTTGACATTTACTTGAATATTGGTGAAATATATGAAAAAAAAAACCTTTTTATAAATAACATACAAATATCAAAAAATACTCGTATCCGATACCTACTCAAGCAACATATAGGAACATTGATAACAAAAATGCGAGGCACCTGCCATTGTGCTAACAAAACTTGCATAACTCTTTATATTATAGTAGATGTCACCTAACTAAGAATTTTTTTGTCACTTAATTATAAAAAAAGTTACAAATCATCTAATTATTAGTATTTTTTTTTGGTCACCCTACTATGAAAATTTACAAATGGTTACCAAAGTTTTCAATTTTGTCTCTTTTAGTCACCTACTCAATAATGTAAAAATGGATACACTAAATAACTTAAGATAGTTGGGTGACAAAAAAAAGACCATATTAAAAAATTGAATGATCATTTTATAACTTTTTACAATTAGATAACTAAAAATGAAAATAAATTGGAATACTGTAATTTAATCAAACTTTTAAGATAGTGTATACAAATTGGGTACACAAGATTTTGCATATTGATGAGTCAAAGCTGGCATTAAAGAGGTCAATTTTCAGAAACTTGATATAGATAGAAAGGCAAATGAATGGGAACAAAAAGTTTGGGTAAATTTCATCAACAAGAAGACAGAATAGCCTGTATGCCACTTTTATATTCAACTTCTTTCAACTTTTTTGCTCTTCAAAGAAACCAGACACCCACTACTCATGTCTGGAACTGAGATCCCAACACAATTGACCAGACATTTTCTTGTCAATTTATAGTTTTGGTCCTTTTTACTATGTTTAATTTTAAAATTTAGTTCATATTCTTTAATTTGATATAATTTGGTCCCTATATTATAATGCTATCGTAGATACAAATAGTTAACACTGTTACGTGTTCTATTTAAAATTAGAGGCGTGGATCGAAGTGATGAATTTGCTTTGTAGCCTCTTCAAAATGTAAGAAATTACAAGTTATTTAATGGTAAATTTACACTTTGCCCCTCCCCAAATTTATGATTCATTTCTAATCCCCTAAAAGCAATTTTTTTTTACTTTGCCCCTGATTAAAATGCTCAAAAAGAAAAAAATAGGGATCAGTTCTACAATTTGACTTAAGATTTTTTTTTTTAAATGATGATATAACGTGCCACATTTGCTTGTTGTTGCACTGGTAATTATAATTAACGGTTTAGTGACTAGAATGTAACAAATTGATAACATTAGTGACTATATCGTAACTTTTTAAAATTCAATAACCAAAATGTAATCTAAATCATACATAAATGACTAAATTTGTAATTTACCCTAATATCAGTGAAAATGGTGGTAGCTGGTTTCTTGTCAGCAACCTCCAAACATTACTCTCATATAACCAAATTATAAAGAAAAAAGAAAAGGAAAACAGTGTTCAATAATTTAATGCATTGATTTGATTTCTTTGATGAGTTTCAAAAGACTATCAACAGTGTTACAGACATAATCTAGTGGGGGCAAAGGACCATTGGAGTTTCAAAATTAGACCCTCATGAAAAGTACATTTTCTTTTCTTTCTTTTCAAAGAGATAGGAAAATTATATATACATGAAGAAAGAAAACTACCCTAAATGATTAATTTAATTATTAGTTTTGAGTTCTTTTTTTGGTTGCAAGAATCTTCCATGCCACTTAACCTAATTTATGATCTAAAAGCAATTTAGCTTCCCTTTTTTTCTTTTGCCACTAAAAGCAACTTTGGTCACAAATGCAATCTCAAAAGTGATTTTTTGGTTGTTTAAGTCTATATTGCTCTGATTTCTCATTTTTTTTAAAAGTATTTGTGTTCATCTCTCGTATATGATGCATTTTTAGATATGAGTATAAAAATATGATCCTTCGATTGTCATATTCTTGTACTTAACTCCAAGTAACATAGCTTGAAACCTACATAACTTTGACTATTTATTTTTATTCGAAGTATCTATGTTCAATTAAGGTCAAAGCCTAAAATTTGTTAAGGGGCCAGAATTAAATTATAATTTATTAAGAGGTTAAAATGTAATTTTATCATATATGAACTTATAATTTTTTGGTTCAAAATATAATTTTACCATATATTAATTTCTAATTTTAACATTTACAAAGTAACTAAAAGGCAAACTTTCATTTTTGAGGCACCAAGGCCTTTGCCTACCTACCCTTGAATTCGCCCATGCGTTTAACATATGTGTTCGAAGCATATAGGTATAAAGATGTGGTCTTACAAAGGATTCCAAACACATGGAAAACTCAAAAAAACAATATAATGTCGATACTCACACTTGAATTTGAGCAGCATAGATTTAGTAATAAGAAACTAGAACATGAAAAAAAAATTCTATATCACTTCTACATTTATAAAGAGAGAGGGACAAATAAAAATTGAATCAAATCAATTTAATTAACGGATAATTTTAAGTTGAATTGGTTTAACAAAGTTATTATTAATAATTATTTATAACTAAATCAAACTGAATCCAACCGAATCAACTCATACACATACAATTTTCTAGTGATGGGATTTCAAAGGGCAATGGAGCAAATTAAGGAGTGAATAAGAAAGTGGTAAGAAGGGGAAAATGAGTTGTAAATTGAAGTTTGATTGGATTATATCATATAAAAAAGAAAGAGAAAGAGAACAATCATATGGATGGGAGACCATGGGCTGACATAAGACCACTTGCAATACAGGTTCATTTGTCTTGTATTGCTTATTTGGTTACAATCATAGAATTGCAAAACAACCACATATCAATGTCTTAACCATAAAGTTGAAGGTGCAGTATAAAGGATGTAGGGTCATCCCTACCCAAAACAATCAAACTTGTCATCATGACAAAACCTTAACATTTGTCCACTAACTATCATCATTTGATACTGTTTTTTTTATCTCTCCTGTTCTTCCATCATAAATTATAGTGATTTGATGCAGATTTCTGCTTAATCTTTGTTAAATATCAACTATAAACAAAGAGATTCATCAATTTATTGGTTTATCAAATTAGGAGTTTTCATATTTTGTAATAAATTATTATTATATGTTAAATTAAAAAATAAATTAGTCTTTTTATTGAAAATTATATCTATTATTATTATTATTAAAAATTAATTTTTATATGTTAGCTTGAGGTATACGTTACACGTCATGTGTATTGTTTGGTTATTCTATTAACTACACCAATTTAATTTTAATAGTAAAAATGGATGAAAATTTTAATAGAAACGAGCGATTTACTCTTTAATTTAATGTATAAGAATTAATTTATTTTTTTTAGTAAAGAGGATAAAATGCAATCTAAATCTTAATATAAGGACCTTCATAATACTTTTACCATGATGAACACTAATATCAAACATGAATATTCGAATATGTGTCATTTTAAACATTCTAGCTTTTGAATATCCAAAGTTTCATGCTTTCAAAGATGATTGTATTACTGGTTATGATGCCGGATTTTATTCGAGTTTTAGAAAAATATACTTAGTATTTTGTAATCGTATCTTATACTCGAAAACATTAGCAAAAGTGAACCCTTACCATAGTTTTTCTTGGTTTAATTACGCTAATAGTTTATGTTCTGTTTAAACTTTTGAAATTTGGTTCTTTACTTTTAATTTGAATAATTAAAATGTCACGTATTCAAATTTAATCGAAATTCATTAATAGTATTATTGATTAGATTTTAATATAATCAAACAAATAAAGAGACTGAATTCCTGAAATTAAAAGTAGAGATAAATTTTTAAAATTTGAAAGAGTATAGGGATTCAGGGCTTAATGGAGAGAGAATAGAAATAAATGAATAAATTTCAGAACTATACATAAACTTCAGTTCAATGTTTAATTTTATACAAGAATTTTAATTTCGTGCGATTTTATACATAAAAATTTGATTTAACCCAAATCACAGAGACTGTTAATACAATCATCAATATAACATCATTTTATAGTTATATATTGCTTACTCAAATAATTATATTTATCTAATATAAAAAATTTGATATATTTATTTTTTTAAATGTGTATAATTGAATCAAAACTAAAGCTTCATGCATATATTTAAACCATAATTAGAGTTTTGTGTATAATTGCTCCAAATCAAAATTCACGTATCATATTGTACATTGAATCAAAGATAAAGTATAATTTTGAAATTTATTTCAAAAAGAAAAAGAAAATTGTTTAATATCATATCAGTGGATACAAAGTAGAGAGAATTTTAGGGTTTTATCAAAACAAGATAGGGACCTGCATGGAAAGACTTAAAACTAATCATAACAAAGAAAAAATTCCCATGTCCCCCACAACCCTATTTCTAACTATGACTTTAAAATAATAACAAGTATGGGTCCATTCATTCTTCACGTTGGGTTAATTTTTTGGTTGTGTTAAAATATAGAATAAAAATTTAAAGGTCAAACATATTCTAAGCAAAGTTTTTAGAATCAAAATGATAGTCGAACTGGACAAACCACTAGTTTGTATGGTTCGATTAAATAAATCATTAAAAATATTAAAATAAAAGTATTTAAAAAAATAAAAAACGATTCAAATTTTCAGCTTAGTTTTACCAGCTCGTACCAGTTTTTAGGTTAACCAGTCTAATGTCTTTCTCCGGATTGGTATCCCAACTGATTCAATCGGTTCAAACAATCATGACTCTAAGTTTCTACACTTCGTACATTTAGAATTTAATCCTCGAAATTTTATTTTCAAGAATCCAATCTCTCAACTTTATAGATTTAAAAATCCATTTCCAAATTACATATAACGACGTAATATTTTAATTGAAAAGCTAACGATATTAACTATTTCAACTAATTAATAAATTTATAAAAATATAAAGACCAAATTATGATAGAAATTAAAGTTTAAGGATTAAATATCAAATTTATGCGTCTTATAAGGACCAAAATTGAAAATTAACAGTTTTTAGAAAATGAACAAAAGGAGCTAATGGGTGTAAGCCATGTGTCGTAAGGAGGAATGTACTTTGGACATTCCTTTAGTATATAGATATAGATTATAATATAAAGTTAAATTCTTTATTTGAAAATGGAAATTTTCAATTCTGCTATTATTAGAAGAATCTTTGGTGTCACATAATTTTCTTTAATTTATTATGGTCAAGAATATTATCATTTGAATGAAATATATAAATCATATTGGTTGATTGAACCGACATATCCGCAATTGAAAATAATACCATTGATGTATATTGACACCCAAAATTAATTGGATTAATGCTATTAAATCTAGGATTTAAATAATATTAAATTTAATTTTTAATATTTATATTTTTTATCAATTTGATTTTTTAGTTAAATTTAACTATTAATTTTTTTAAAAAAAGAATGAAATTATTTTTTTTAATAATAATGCTGACTAAAACATTAATTTTGTTGACATAGCAATCCATTTGTTCTTCATGTTTATATGCCATTATTTATTTTATATGTGACAAATAATTTAAAACCGATTTGCAATTTTAAAATTTTGCAATTTAAAAAATTTCAATCTTAAACCGATTTTTTTGACACCAACGAAAATCAGATTATTACACATACCATTGATTTAATTGAAACTATTTTTCGCATGAATGCTATCTTTTAAATTGAGTATATATTTAAAATATGTTTTTCTTTATAAAAGTTTCCACATTTAAAAGCTTAATAAATGATGGATCTAACCCATATTACAAAGAAAAAGGAAAAAGAAAAATGATTACTACATGCAATATTAAGATTATACATTCATAAATAACATTGACATTTTACTTCGTAGCAAACAGAAGATAACAATAATAATAAAAAATCATAATTCTAAACTGATATAGTTTTAACATAACACTCATATTTTACATAAGCATACTAAATTAGTCGTAAGTGAATTTGGTCAGCTTTATGTAAATTCTCCATGGACCAAATTTGCAAGAAAACAAATTAACTCAAGCCTAAAAATAAATTTACTAATTCCATCATTGAAAGATTAAATAAAAAATTAAAATAGTTAAATTTTCAAGTGACCTAAATGAGCGAATCTTTAAGAGAGTATGAGTTTGGGCTGCTCACTTCAATACTTAAACTATTCCAAGGTCAATATATTTTTAACTAGGTTCAACTTTTGAGCCTGCATGGGCCAAGTATGCTTTAAAATAGAGTTTTGAATGTTTAAACTTTCAAAACAACTTTCTTTAAGGTCTCTTATTACGAACTCTTGAATCAATACATTTAATTAGACTCTAATATGTTTGGACTTAGAGCAAGGAATTGGACATTGTGGAGAGTTAAGACCATTACGTTCTTAAGCCTAAAATTAGGCATTGATGTTTAAATTTAAATAAAAATATTTTATTTGAATTAAAATTGAGTTGATTTAAAATAAAAAATAAAAAAAAGAAAAACTTTTGTTTAAACTCAACCAAAATTTTTATAAGTGAATTGTTTAATTCGTGAATTAAGGTTGTTGAAATTGAATCAGATTGAACGGTTAAACCGATTAAAACGTGAATTGATCAGTATATTAATTTAGAATAAAAGAAAAATTTTGATAATTTACGAATTAGTTGAATCAAAATAAAATACGATTAAACTGATGATTGAACCAGTTAAATTAAGTTTTATAAATTATTTAATTGAGATCGATTTAACAATTATAACAATTAGGCTGATTGAATTAGATTTAATCAATTGTTCGGTTTCAAAGGTAACAATGACACTGAGCTTACAAAGGTTAAACGGTGCGTTTTAACTAAATAGTTCAAAAAGCGCGGTTCAAATTTTTTCCTTACTCAAAATCGTGGCAACGCTTTTAGCATTAGGGATTATCAGTTAACCAATTGTTGTTTCCATACAACAATGGCGGATCATTCAGTGAAACCAAACACTAACTCTAGATTGAGCTTTACGAACCAAAATCACAACGTTACAAAGAGAGAGGAGGAGAAGAAGAAGGATAAAAAGTGTGAATTTGAGTTCTGCAAGGTCTGTAAGCTGAACCACAACCAAGGGCCACGTCACAAGTATTTCCCTAACCACAAAACCGCTCTCTCCTCTTTCCTATCTCGATTCCAAAACAAGATCAATGACGTTCGTTTCTTCTTGAGAAACCCTAAAGTTCTTCGACCTGAGCACGCGGATCGCAATCGGTTTTGGTGTGTCTTCTGCGATACCGATGTTGACGAGCTCGATAGCTCTTTCGCTTGGTAAGGCCTTTAATTACAAAACTGAATTGCTTTGTAAAATTTTGTATATAATGAATCATTATGAAGCTTGGTTCAACTTAGTTCAAGTAATTTGGGATTTACAGCAATTTTAAGATCAAGTTACATAGAGAACGCAAGGGAAATTGGAAATTAAAAGTTTGGATTTAATGAGTGAAATTTAGGTTCAAATATGCTGTCCGTCTCTGTATTTTGGCGAAGTTTAATATTTAGTTCATGTACTTAAGTTACAACATTGGATCTTATGTTTCGATTTACAAGTTCTTTATCTAATCCAACCACTGACATTATTAGTATTTTATGTCAAAATTTGCTTACTATCAAGTGTGCTTATTGAGATCATAATTATGATTTTGAGTTTGGTATGATTGAATGGATGGAAAATCTAAACCAAGAATACTAACAATATCAACCATTGCACTAGGGTTTTTAAATTGGAAAAGTAGGAGGATTTTTTTTCTTTTTACTTTTTTGAGTATATAGACTAAATGTGAAATTTTATTCAAGTACAGGGACTGGCGGCATATTACCAAATTTATTAATTCAAAAAAGATCGCATTGCTTTTCATTTGCTTTTTTTTTTGTGATTTAATTGTGATGGTGCTTTTTGTAAGCAAGCTTTAGTGATTTTGGTTCATTGAACAGTGAAAATGCTATTAATCACTTGGCGGGTGGGCATCACCTGAAGAATTTGAAGCATTTTCTTTGGCAATATGGTGGTAAGATGGACCAACTGGACAAATATAGGATATCGGAAACTGATCTAACTAAGGTATGACTGTTAGTTTGTTCAAACAAAAGCTTGGAAGGTTAATCATGTGACGATTTCGTTTTTGGTCATTGCAGTGGGAGAAGAAGTGTGAGTCATTGAAGGTTGAAGCAATGGTTGCTCCTACTGAAGGATCTGGACTTAAATATGGAGCTTCAAATGATATCCACTATAATGTCAACATTGAAAAAATTAATAATCTTGGACAAAATACTCTTAGTGTCAAACCAAGTTATTCTAATGTTGTTTTGCCTTTACAACACAATACAACTGAGTATCAGATATCTAATTCAAGATTCCCTGAAGTTTCGCACTTTGGTTCAAATTTTCATGAGGCTAACTTTTCGAATACAAGTTTGTTGAACTCGAATGATTTGAAAGGTATCAATATCTGGTTATTTGATATATTTTCTCATTCAATCTAGTTTTAGTTATTTTGTTGATATTTCAGTGAAAGTTTCTTGTATAAAAACAGAATAAACTGTCTTATTAGTTTTGTTTCTGTCTGCGTTGTGCTGGGATTTTCCAGCTAATAGCAGTGGCCAACAAAATCTTCTTTACAATGGAATATGCTCAGGAAATGCTTACCTCAGTGATGTTGGCGTAAGTCTATTCTCCCACACTTTTACCTTGCAGCTGATCTTATTTAATTGTTCCCTAGAAATTGTTATGTGACTGTGCCATCTTAGAAGGTCTTTCTTTTTTGTTTGTTGTTGTTTGAATAGAGGTTTTATAGGAAAGTAAGAAACGGAATGGTTTTCTTAACCACTTTGTGTGTGTGTTTTTTTTAGAAAGATAAACCTCAATCAATTAACTAATTTTATTTGTGATTATGCTGTCTTCAATATTTATTTACAAGAGAATCAATTGCCTCAATTTTTAAAACATGCATAGGTCTTGTGTATCATAGTCTTTTGCAATACATTCAATATTGTGTTTGAATGCATGCTTCTCCGTACTGGGTCTTTACTATTTAAAATTTTCAGTGAAGCTAATTATCTTATGGTTTTGAACTTTGAATATAATACTGCATGCCTAATGTACAAGAAGCCCGTCTATGGGGCACCTTATTGTTTGTTTTGAGTTTTGTGTCTCCACGAAGTAGTTTCCTCTTGCATGATATTTAATTATATTTTTTGCAATTTATTCTCATTCAGGGTTGCCAAGTGTATCAGAATGCAAGTATGGTGAGCAGAGAAAGCAGTTCCCAGGGTATTGTGTAATTACATTTTGGTTTCATATAATTCTATTTCCATTCCAAATCAGTGTAAAAACTAAAAAGTAAATGGTTAATATGCTACTAAAACTAGGTTAAAGGTTTTCTGGTTGCAAAGTGGAGGGATGCTCCAAGGAACAAGTTTTTATTCATTATCTTATGACAATCTCTTTTTTTCAGGATTGCAGAGCTTAACTCAAGTGTCTTCCATTTCAACCATAGATGCTGGAGGAAATGTGCATTCTGGAGCACTCCCTCCTTGGCTTGAAGCTTCTGATCAGACTTTGCTAAACAATCAAGTAAAGCCAGCTTTAAGGAGTTTTATTTCATCAAACAAGTCACAGAAATCCCATAAGTTGAACCCAAAAAGGGTTGGGGCTGCTTGGGCTGAAAAGAGAAAGATGGAGCTGGAGAAAGAGAAGAGAGGGGAGATTGTTGAGAGTGATTGTGATGCTAACTGGCTTCCTAATTTTGGTAGAGTTTGGCAGTCAGGTAGCAGAAAGGAATCTAGAAAAGAATTTGATATTGAAAAACATAAGTTCCTCAAGGTTGAAAGCCATTCTGAGATGCCAGTTAAGATACAGCCTTACATCAGTAAACGAATGGTAAGCACACATCTTCATATACCATGTCATTCTCAAGGCTAGTGTCTCAATAGATAGAAATGTGATTATGAAATGTGCTCTATTCTGCGTTCTCACTTAAGCCATCAGTTTGTTTGATTTTCATCAGGGTAAAATAACATGCACTATTTATAAAAGTGCAGAACTTATGGCAATAAAAAAGTCAGCCAAAGTGGCCTCTGAGTTATCTTGTCAGCAACAAAAGGGTCTGTTTGTAGA
Organism: Gossypium hirsutum; assembly: GCF_007990345.1. Taxonomy (NCBI): domain Eukaryota; kingdom Viridiplantae; phylum Streptophyta; class Magnoliopsida; order Malvales; family Malvaceae; genus Gossypium; species Gossypium hirsutum. Next base: position 6,698,155 of record NC_053430.1, on the reverse strand, counting down.
ATGTCATTAGGTTGCTTAGAATTGCAACTATTAACTGCATCTTGATGATTGACTTTAGTTTGAGTATTTGCTAGGAAGAAACTTTCTTCTTGTTAAAAGGATAGATGCAACTAACTAGCTCTGGTATTTAATGGCATTAATTATGATTTCATTATGTATTATATTGGTTCTAAATTTACGCTGTTTACCTTTTCCCCTTTTGGCAGCGAAAAGATATTGGTGAATGATGACTAGTAATTGCACAAAGGAAAGACAACTGCAGGAAGCTTACGGTTGAATAATCAAGAAGTATTCTTTTGTTTTACTCCTCTATGGTGAATTGAAAGTTTCACAATGCGAAACTTAGGAAAGAGAAGAGTAGCTCATGGACTCATGGTGATTTCACCCTAAGATATTTAGCAACTGCAGTTATTCCATAATTATATTCTTATCACAACTCTGAAAATAGTGTATACTTTACAGCATAATAAATAATTTTCCATGTCCCCTGCTCTTTTACCTGTCTCACAAATGTATGTATATCTGTGTTTCTGAAGCAACTAGATGTGCTGTTTTGAATTGGAACAATGGGTTGCAAGCTTTGGCACCCAGATTATACATAATTGGCAAAACCTTACCAAGTGCCATGTAATTGATAAGTACCCATAATTCATATATTTTGGATCCTTATTGCTTTTCATTGCTTCTCAAGTAAAATATCATGTTTTAGCTTCATTTGCATGTTTAGTGTCACATTTGCATATATTAGCATTGTTATCTAATCTTATATGATTTAGTATTATTAATTAATTTGGTGTTTCATGACTCTAATTAGGTACATATGAACTTGGGATGCAAGTTTGAGGACCCATGGAAGTGAAACGAATGAGCAAAACACGAAGAATTAAAAGGAAAAGTGGGCTGCAGCTCAAAACTGTGGAGCCTCAGCCCTAGATCTGGAGTCGCGGCGCCAAATCTGGAGCCCTAGCCACCGCATATCATCCACAAACAAACGGGCAAGCAGAAGTCTCTAACAAGGAAATCAAAACTATTCTCGAGAAAACGGTCTATCCAAATCATCAAGACTGTAGTTTGCGGCTCATTGATGCATTATGGGCTTACCAGATGGTTTATAGAACTCCTATAAGTATGTCACCTTATCAGCTCATATTTGGCAACCCATGTCACCTTCTTGTTGAACTAGAACACAGGGCATATTGGGTCATCAAGCATTGTAACATGAGGATGGATGAGGCGAGTAAACATTGGAAACTGCAATTGCAAGATCTAGAAGAAATTCAAAATGACGCCTATGAGAATTCGAGAATTTATAAGGATAAAACAAAAGCCTTCCATGATCATAGGTTTTCAGGAAAGATTTCTCGGTTAGACAAAAAGTTTTACTTTATAATTATCGTTTAAAATTATTTACTGGTAAATTGTGTTCTCAATGGGAAGGACCTTTTATAGTTACTAATGTCTCTCATGGTGCAGTGGACATAAAAGCTCCAAACAAGACCAAAATCTACAAGGTTAATGGTCATTGTTTAAGACCTTTCTATGAAGGTTTTCAGGAACATGATGTTGAGACCGCTAATCTTGAAATCCCTATCTATGAGACTTGATGGGGGTATTTTGTCTGGCCAAAGATGTTAAAGAAAATCACTTAACGAAGAGGCAACTCCGAATTTTATTTTTGTTTTTCGCTTTGTTTTCATTTCCTTTTTCCCTTCTATATATTTATTTATTATTGTTGCTTTTATTTTTTATTTCCTTTTTAATTTATTTTTATTTTATTTTTCGACTAGAGTTGGGGCACGGCTCTCCTGGTGTCAGGGTCTTGTTGAACTTCCATTTTTTTGATTGTTTGTCCTTAAATTGATGTCAACGGTTGTTCCTCAACTCTAGTCGAAAAATAAAAATATAAAAATAAAGTAGAAAGGAAATAAAGATAAATAAAATCGAAGTGAAATGAAAGAGAAATATTGAAATGGAAACGAAGCAAAAAGCGAAAATAAAATCTGAAGTTCTCTCCATAGGTGCTTTTCTTTAATGTCTTTGGCTAGACGGAATGCTCCTATCAAGACTTGTAGGTTAGGATTTTAAGATCAATGGTCTCAACATTGTGTTTCTCAAAACTTCCATACAAAGGTTTTAAACCTTGAAAATTTTGGTTTTATTTGGAGCTTTAATGTTCGCTGCATCATAAGGAGAGACATTAGAAACCACAAAAGTAAAACTTTCTGTCCAGTCTTTTTTGGAAACCTTTTGGTCGTGGAAGGCTTTGGTTTTGTCCATATGAATTCTTGGAGACGTCGTTTCAAGTTTCATCTAACTCTTGCAATTGCAGTCTCCCATCCTCATGTTACAATTCTTGATGACCCAATATGCCTTGTGTTTTAGCTTAATAGGAAGGTTACATGGTTTGCCAAATATTAGCTGGTAAGGGAACATACGCCTTTTTTTTATTTGGATTGATTGCTCTTTTGAGAATAGTTTTGATTTCCTTGTTGGAGACTTCTGCTTGCCTGTTTGTTTGTGGATGATATGCCGTAGTCATATTTTTTGGTTAAAGCCTCCATCACTTTACTGCAAAAAATGCGTACCTCAGTCACTAGTAAGTGCTCTTGGCATGTTGAACCTAGAAAAAATGTGAGACTTCGACAAAATCTACAACTTTAGCGTCGTTAGTTCAAGGTGCCTTTGTTTCAACCTTCTAAATTCGCAATGTTCACATTATTTGAAGTATGTGCAAGAGTCTGGAAACAAGGTGACTAAAATAATGTCATTTTTGTCTTTTTCAAGAAAGTATTGCAGCCCTAATTTTAAGTCAAATAAACTTTATAAATAATATCTTTTAGACAAGAGAGAAGAGGAACTTCTTGTAGCTTTATTGTTTTTAGTGTTTTTCTTATTTTATGGCTTGTAAAGTAAATTTTGAAGTTTGATTGTATAAAGTTTGTGAGCTTGAATTGTTTCTAAATTTTTTATTCGTTGTCTAGCATTTGCATGTTTTTTTTGGGTGAATTACAATTATTCAGGTTTGTTAAATATTTGATAGGCATTTGATAGCTTAGAATAGTTACCTTGTCAGTTAGAGGTTTAGTCGATTGATTGATTTTTAATATTTGTGACAAATTGCGTAATTTTTCATATTGTATTTTAAGATCAGGTTGTGTGAAAATGCGATTTAATTTAATTAAATTTTGATTGTCTGTTTGTTGGTTAGAATTGAGCTTCTTTAATGTTATTGATAAATTAAATCCTAAAGATTATTATAAGGTTATTTGCCAATAAAGTAAGTTATTAATGACGACTGTCTTGATTATCAAGAAGAGAAGGTAAGAAGTGATTAGCTTAGTAAGCGATCGTCGTTAATTATAATCAATTTATTTAAAAGTATAGAAAATCATCTTTTTATTAGTTATCAAACCCTCGAATCAAACGTAGATTTTGCTTAAACTAAAGTTCCATCTAATTAATTTTTTCAAATTTTAATTATTGTTTTCTTTGTAAGTTTTCAATTTAGTTTCTTTCCATTTTTAGTTTTAATTTTAAGTTTTTTTTAGAAATAAAACACCTTTTATTTTATTTATTTATTTTAATTGAAGGAATAAAATTATTATTCGTCTCTATGAATTCAACTATAAAACTTTATTTATTTGAGTGAGTTTTTTATTATTATTTTTTTTACGGCTTTTGACAATAATACAATATTCTTTCCTTTTTATCTAAATTTACACACATGAAAGTGAAAATGCAGCAGGGCAAACACCCTTCAATTCTGACTGACGGAGTGTGTCTATTGTTCTTCATTTACACGGATGGACAACATCCAATTCGTCTGAATTCCACTGTTAGCTATGTGGAGGGATAATTATGTTATTCATAGATGACACTCATGTGGCACTCTGATTTTGGTTAGATATAAAAAGAAGGCTATTACTCTATCCGAACCGTCTCAGAAGAGCAAAACCTTGTATCATTCGATTGATTGGAGATCCGAAAGTTCCAGAATCTTCCTTTAGCTGAAACCAAGTTCTCTTCGCAGAGGAATTCCCAAGAAAACCATTTTTCAATCATCCGATAACGTCGTGTACTACAACATCGGTCGTCTTCCCAGACCTTGCTAATATGCTAGCAGTGTAGATGGTTGACATCCTGCCTGGTGCTTCCGGTGCGTCCCCAGTAGGTCCATCCACCACCACGACATCCCATTTAAGCTGATATACTTCTTGTGGTAAATTTCTCAATGCCAATTTGCAACTTGATTGCTGGAGCAGACTTGTACTCGGTGCACAAACAGGGTTTTCCCTGGCATGCTTGAGCAGCTTGTATGCCTTCTTAGCTGGTACCTGGTACTTAACTTTATAAACCCGAGTCCCATTAGAATCCGCTTTGTTTAGGCTTATCTTGTAAGGGTCGTCTTCGAGAAAAACAGTGATGCCTCCTGCGTTTATAGATGATAGGTTGAGGTACTGCGTTTGAAGACCGAAAACAAGGAGATTGCAAGGTGCTATGTTGGTAATGAGATTTGAAAGAAAAACGAATTCCTTAGGGATGAGAAAGGCTGAATTGGCGACGGTTTTACGTGGACCAGACTCGACCCCTGGTGCATTCGATTGAACCTCACTGCATTCAGAAGATGAACATTCTTGTTGAATGGATGATGACAACGCAGCAGCTCGAGGTGAAGAATGTGAAGTAGTAGTAGTAATTGCGATTTTAAGTAATCTGAGGATAGAAAGGCACGACAAGATGAAAACAAGCACCGGAAGTAATTTCTTTCCCCGAAATTTCATCCTTCTAGCGGCTCCATCCAATTTCGGGCCGGTACCTGATGCCACAGTACTAGAAAACTGAACGGAAGGAATAACCGGAAGCGCACGAGACTGTGATTCTTCGGGAGGCATTTTCTTCCTTTTCGACCACCTTACAGCCACTACCATAGCATCCTCCTCCCAAGGTAATTATAAAATTTGGGGTTGTTATTATGTTATCGATCAGGAAGAAGACAATGGTTTTTTTGCTTTGGTTTCAAGTCAACTAGTATCAGCGGTTTTCCCCATTAAAGCTACAATCAATATAAAATAAGAAGCATTAAGATATGGCCATTTATATCAATTTGCATGAATTGACTCGAGGACAGACGCGTTTAGGGCATTGTTTAATGTATTTAATTGTTTTAGGCCTGTTAGGTATATAGTTTGTTACTTAATCACTTTCTTCCATTTCTCTTTTTACCCATTTGCTACAGTTGCGTATAGTATGCCAAACTGTAAAGCTTTTCTGTTTATCGGAAGTGTCGAAACCATTTTTATTTTGAAAACGGGAATCGACTTTAAAATGAAAAATAGAGTCGTCACCAATACTTTTTGTTTAGGTGTGATCGGATCACCTTATAAAACATTTTGTTTTATTAAAACATCGATTTTAGCCTACGAAATTCAAGAAAACAGATTCGGGAGTCGGATTAGCACTCTCGTAATGCCCAAAATTGGTACCTAATTGATTAACTTATGTCTTAATGTCGAAAATTTGAAAAGATTTTAAAATACGACCCTTTTTATTTAAAAGAAAACTTGAATAAATCGAATTGGATGATGCTAAGACTTCTTATTTCGAAGAAATAAAATGTCACACCCAGTGAGTTAGGACACGACATTTGAAACCTTTGAGAATAAGATTGTCTTTTGTTTCTTATAAATTCTTACCTCGAGACAACAAAATGTCACGTCCAGTAAGTTAGGACATAACATCTTGAATTCTGGAGAATAAGTTTTTAATTTGAAATGCATGTGTTTCAATTTCAAAAGGGTATTCGATTATTTAGATCAAACGAAGAACCGAAACCCAGTACGTTAGGACACAATTTCTCAAATTTCTAAATACGGAATATTGCCTTTATTTTAAAACAAAATTCCATGAATCGGGTGAAGGTTAATGTAATGCAATTTGATGAAAAAAATTATGGTACTAAAATGCATATCAGAATAACAAATGCGTAATGCGAATGGTAATAACAATGACGAAAATAAAATGAAATAAAGAAATAAAACAAAGAAGCTATAAAAAGGAAAAAAATAATAGGTAAAAACTAAAAAAAAACCAAAAGAATAATAGAACCTGGAAATAAACCAATAAATAGATACTATGTAAAATAGCCTAAATAATAATAATAATAATAATAATAATAATAATAATAGTAATAATAATAATAAGTAATCTAGGATAATGATAATATTAATATAAATAATAAGTAATCTAGAGGTTAAAAGGATTAGGTAAATGAATAATAAGATGATCATAAAAATTTCTAAAATTAAGGATAATGATAATAAGTAAGTAAGTAAATACAAAAAAATGATGTAATATATAACATGCAAAAGTATTAAAAATAAATAAATAAATAAATATACATATATATAACGGAATAACAATAATGAGGGTCAAAAAATAAAAATGAACTAAACAAAATAATAAAAGGGGATAGTAAATGAAATAACAAAAAATACTAATAAAAATTTAATTAAAAATCTAAAGTAGGCTGAATAACAAAAAAATATTAGGTAAAATGTTTTTAAAATAATAATAATAAGGTAAAAATAATAATAAAATAATAAAAACACTATTATGTTACTACTATACTACAATAATAAAAGAAAACAGTAATATTATAGAAGATAATAGTAAAAGTAATAAAAAAAAATAAAAATAACACTCTTCCCTTCTCTTCTAAATCATCGGTCTGGCCTTGCTTCGGTCATCGGACCTCCACGCGGTGCCGTCGATGCCACCGTACACGGCGGCTGGACCTAAAAAAAACTCTTTTTGTCGGCAATTTCAAAATGGGTAAGCTTCTTCCCCTTTATTTTTACTTTCGTATATAAAATAAACAAAATAGACGAGAATAGACGAAAAAACACCTTTTTTGCATTGATTTTTGATTAATCTCGTGTATTTCTTGTATTGAAAGTCTCTATTCGAATCTTTCTCCTTTTTTCTTCAAAAAAAAACCGAACCCCCTTTACAATAGTTTTGAATGGCTTTTATAACCAAAATTTACAATTGATTGCCTCTTTCTTTTTGCAGCAAGTGGGGTGATGAAGTTAGTGGAGTGATTTAATGGGGTGGTTTAATGGGGTGTTAATTGGACTATTAATTTATTTGGTGTTTTGGGCTCTGTTTGTTGGGCCAGGGCAAAATTTGGGCTCTACAAGAAGTATTTTCGTTGGAGCTCCCGTCATGGTCCAGGTGTCGTATCGTGGCTCGAACCTTTCGGTGGCTTGAAGACCCGACCAACCTCGGTTTGTCTTGTGATCGAAGGTTGTTTTTGTTCTAATATTGGTACGTATTAGCTCTGGACTATTTTAGTATATTGTTTTGAGTTTATTACTCTTTTTCTTTTTTTGAAATTTTCATTTAACATATATCTATACTATATATTAAGGCTGCATTTGTTTCACGCAAAATAATTCACAAGAAATATTTTCTACATTTTCCTATATTTGTTTAATAGAAAATAGGTTGACCAACGAAAAATGACTTATAAGTCAATAATAAATAAGTTCTTTTTCCTTATAAATTGATTTATTCTTTTAAAAAGCGTTATAGAAAAGGGCTTATTTTTTTGTAATTTTATTTTTATATAAAAATTAACTTAAATCAAGTTTAATATTATTACAATAATAAAATTTTAATTTTAAAATATATTTTAAAATATTAAAATAAAATATTATACTATTCAATATTACTAGACATACATATTTGATTATTTATATTTGATAATATAATTGATAAATTATTTAATATTATAATTTTATTTTAGTAATAAATTTTAACAATAATAATTTTGAATTTTAAATTTCAAATAATATTCTTAATATATTGTTGAAAAAAATATTCAGATTAATATATTAATAATGTATATTACAATTTATAAATATTTAATAATAAATATTTTATAGTATAAAATATAAACATTTTAATAATATAAATATGAATATTTGTTTAAATCATGATTAAATTTATTTATCCCTTCAAACTCTAATGTGTCACTATTAGAGGTGTGCATGGGCCGGGCCGGGCAAGGCCCACTAAAAAATTTAGGCCCATTTTCTAGGCCCAGGCCCGGCCCGGCCCGAAATAAAATTGTTAAGCCCGAGCCCGGCCCGGCCCAACCCATATTAATTTTTTTAAAACTTATTTCATTAAATAAAAAATTTTAAAATATATTAAATAATCAAATACATTTAAAACAAATATTAAAACAAGAAACAAATAAAAAATATATTAAAACAATTCTTAAAACAATACACAAATTAAAAAATATAATAAAAATTTATTATATTAAAATTAAAATTAAAATATAAATATGATTAAAAATAAAAAATATATATTTATTATATAATTCGGGTCGGGCCAAAAAAAATTTACCCGAGCCCGGCTCATTTTCTAAACGGGCCTCATTTTTTGCCCAAACCCATATTTCGGGCCTATATTTTTACCCGAACCCTCCCATTTTTTGGGCGGGCCTTCTGGCCGGGCCGGGTAGCCCGGCCCATGCACACCTCTAGTCACTATCCACTTGCATATATGTAATATATATAATTTTAATTAGACATTGTTTATTATTAAGTTTATATATGATATTGATTATTTATAAAATATTATCTTATTATAAAATAAATTTTAATTGTCAAAAGGAAATGCTATTATAATATTTTGTAACTAATATATATGTTGTGTTTTGTTTCACTAAGAAAAATTACCAAACAACAAAAAATATTTTACGTAGAATCATCGAAATAATAGTAAATATAAATTTTTCTCGAAAACTAATTTACTTTTTAAAAATCATATTTCTAAAGATGTTTTCAATGAAATAAAAGGGGCGTAAAGTGCTAATTAAGTCTAACTCAAGAAAGTACCAATAGCCCATTTATTTTACAAAGTAAAAAAAAAATATTTAGAGAGCATTTATCTTTTTGTATTTTGATAAAAATTGAAAAATATATACGTACGATGAAAATAATGAGATTTGTACACATATCATCATACATTTTAGTATTTCAAATTTACCATTTCAACCATATATTTGGCTTTATAATAAAATTTTTTATAAACTTATTACATAAATGTGTGTGTAATAAAATCCTGTATTTATAATTTTTAGGTTTGTAATAAAAATATTATTTCATGTACATGCTTTTTAGGTATTTATCACGGTTTTAGAGTCATAAATTCCATGTTTATTTTATGATGAGATTTGCTTGATGGTTAAGAGATGTTCACCTTCTAGAACACATTTGAGTAAGCGGTAGGTTTTTATTTGAGTAACTCCTTTTAAACGTAGTGTGTAAAATAATCCTTGTACTCTTTGAAAATTTGGAATTTAGTCCTTCACTTTCATTTCTAAGAATTTAGTTTCTCTACTTTTTAGATTTTAAAATTCAGGTTCAATTGTTGACACTATTAATTTTTTTAAAAAAATTCAACTTCATTACTTTATTTTTTTATTTACATAACTACCAAATAAATATTTTTTTATTTCAAAATATTACGTAAATAAATATAACAGTGTTAATAATTAAACTTGAATTTTAAATTTTAAAAAGCAAAGAATTAAATTGTTTATAATTGTTGAATAAACGTAGAACAACTAAATTGATGACATATTCTAACATGTGAAACATAATTGATTGAAACAATTGGGATTAAAGATCATTTAGGTAAAGTTTAGGAATGGATACAATAATGTGTGGTCCAAAACCAATTAGCTGTTTGATTCAGATCTTACATGTTTTTCCATTAAATGGATAAGGTGATGAAATAAAGAAAATTTTAATGGAATCAAAGCATCTCACAACAAAATACATGCATTATAAATTCCTAACATTATCCACTTTATATACAATTGTTCTTAGAAAATTAAAAATAATTTATTCCCAAAAAGGGAAAATATAAAAAAAATTACTCAAATTTAAATATGAATATATATATTAGTTTAAATGACACGTGATATTATCAAATTTTAGTATGATAGTTAATTTAATATTTTTTTTATAAAGATGTGGTTACAATAATTTTTATTATATTAAATTAATAGAAAATCTAAAATTTGAATTTGAATCAGAAATAAATATAACAAGAATAGAAAATAAAAATATGAATTTCTTAGGGGCAAAATGGAAAGGTTGAAGGATTAAAGATACAATTTCACCAAAAGTGAGAATGACTCTTATGTAAATATCAAATTTTAGCAGGGGCAAAATAGTTATTTTAAAGTGAGGATTTTTTTGACAAAATTATTAAAGTGTCCTTGATCATGTGTATTGAATTTGAGCCAATGATTTTACTCGAGGAATACGGAATTAATATTGGCATTTAAATTAAGATAGTTATATTTTTTAAAATATGGAATTTTGGCAATTTATTAATTATTGGATTTTGATGAAAATTGAGATGAAATTACGACCATTAAATTGAAATTATGGTGTTGGGATATTTTTATTATTATTTTAAATATTCAATATTATATAATTATTAAAAAAAGTATGAAGAATTTTCTTCATATTTCCCATACAAGAAACGTCGCATGCATGGAGGACGAAAAAAATTTCTCCATCCAATAAGCAAATCTCCACTAAAAACCTTTGATTTTTAAGTAAATTTCTAAGTGAAACCAAGTGGCTAGCAACATCAAAAGCTTAGTTTTCAGGTTAGAATTCATGAGTAAATGGATGGAGGTCAGAGAAAGTTAAGAAAATAATAAATTTTTGGTGAAAGTGTCATGGAAATTCCTATACTAAGAGTCAAATTGTATTTTGGCCCCTCTACTTAAAAAATGGGTAAATTAATCCCTTTACGTTAGATCAAAGAGCAAACTAATCATTCAGTTAAAATATTCATCAATTTCTACTATTAAAAATTGATCCATGTATGTCAACATGAAGTACACGTGGCATGTCACATGTCACTGTCTGGTTATTCTGCCGGTTACACCAATTTTTACTAATACAAAGGGATAAATTTTTTAACAGAACGGACTAATTTGTTTTTTGATCTAACGTATAGGGACTAATTTACCATTTGTTAGTAGAAGGGGTAAAATGAAATCTAACTCTTAGTACAAGGACCTCTATGGTACTTTTACCATTTTTTTTCACTTCAGTGCAATGCAAAGATTTAATTATATTTAATAATTAAAATATATTAAATTACTTCACATAATTTTTTTTTAATTTAAAAGGATTTGCAAATGATATAAGTAAAAAAATTTAAAAATTATTAAATAACTTTATAATATATATGATATACATATATACATAGACAAATATATACACATATCAAAATTTTGGTCAAGCTTCTTCGAGTCTTCAAACAACTTGGATTCATCTCCTAGGCTAACAAGATTCATTCTGTATCATTTGGTATAAAATTTGGGTGTTTTTAGTTGTTTTTCTTTGTGCTAAAAATGTTTTCACTACTGCTCTTTTGAAAAGCCTTAAAAACACTATTTTACCTAAAAAAATTCAAAATTTTAATTTTTTGAGTGGGTAAACGAGCTCGCTTTGAACTAAAATTTCATAAAAAGATCTGTGGCACTATGATGTAGTGAAAAAAAATATGTCCATAAGAAAAAATTGAAAAAAAATTAAGAAATTCAAAAAAGTATATATATTATATGAGTGAAATTTTGTGTCGAAACTTTCTATATATGTTTTTTAGCATATCAGAAGGCTCCTGACTAAATTTGGTGATTTTAGCACTTCGGGAACACTTTGAAGAAAAAATTCAAGTTGTTTTTCCATTATTTCGGTTTCTGCCGGGTAGTTTATTTTTATTGACCCTGGTCATGTTTTTAATCTGTGGTTAGCTTATTTTTGTCCTATTACGCATTCTAACACATTCTTGTTTCTTGTGTTAGTTGGTGCGAAAAGGGTTGCCTTTCCTTCCTCCGTGCAACTCAGTTTCTATTGGAGTCGAGCTTTTCTTTGGCTTCTTAGACAAATTCTATAAGAATACTAAGTTTGATTACTCTTTAAAATTTACAATCAAGATTATCTCATTTTATTCTTTGCCTCATAGAATTGTTTTTTTGTTTGCAAGTGCTAACGACGAGGTTTGTTTTTACTTAAATAGTTTTGTGTTTTGTTTTTGTGATTTCATATTCTCATAATGGTACACACATAGTATTGAAGAAGAGAATGATAAACCAACACTTACCCTTGAGACTCTTGCGAGAATTGTAACGACCCAAAATTTACGGGTATCAAAAATTTAAATTTTCGGGTCATAATTTTTGCAAAATGAATTCATAAATATTTATTAGAAATATTTAAGAAGCTAGTAGTATAGTTAAATAGACTTTGGTTAAGTGAATTAGCTTGAATTAAGGCTAATTTAGTGAAAGGACTAGATTGAATATAAGGTAAAAGTTTAATTATAGACTAAAGAAAATTGAAGGGACTAAATTAGCAAATAAGCCTTATGTGAGAAGTGTGTGGTAAGTATAAATACATGTGTATTATTTTAATTGGTACAAATGTATGTATATATATGTATTTGCTTATTATTTAAGAAATAATAATTATAATTAAAAAAATATAATATAATAATATAAAGTAAAATAAATAAAAGAAATAATAAAAAGAATAAAGAAACAAAAGTAAGAAACAGAACAGAGAAGTAACGAAAATTGAGCGAAAGAAAGAAGGAAAAAGGGAAAGAAAAAGAAAAGGGAAAATTAGGGCTTTGAAGTTTCAAGTTTGATTGGTAAGTCAATTTAATCCTTTTTCTTGTAATTTTGATGTTTTTGGAATCTTAGAACAAAGCTCTACTTGAATTATGTTGAAATTTAGAAGGTTAGTGGATTTTTAGATGTTAAATAAGTTGAATAAATAGATGAATTATGTTATAAAGTGATAGAAATTCAAGTTAGAAATGGGAGAAGGATTGAATTGTAAAAAGAGATGTAAGTTTTGTTATAGTAGGGACTAAATTGTCTAAATTTTAGAATTGATGTTTTATATTGAATATGAACAGCTGAAACTTGTTTAAAGTAGGTATTAAATGAAAATATGAGATTTATTTGAAGAAAAATAATGGTTATGGTAGAAGGACTAAATTGGAATTTTTGTAAAAGTTACATGGAAAATAGAAGAGTGTGTTATTAAATAATATGTATTGATGATTTTAAATGTTAATTTTTCCGTAGCTAACGTAGCATCGGAAACGTCATCAAAGAAGGGAAAAGAAAAAGTGAGAGAAGATAACGAATAAACTCGAGAATTACGGTTTGTATTTCTATAACCAAACTTAATAGTTATTTTGATACATATTATTGATATTATGTATGGCTATTGAAATTAAGGTAAGTATTGATATTGTGGTATTGTGTTGATTTATGAATATTTGAATTGAAATGTATATTGATTTTTGATAATGAGTTGAAAGTGAAATAAAAACCCTATTGACAGTGTCGGGCTAGTCAGATATAGTTGGCATGCCATAGGATTGGAAGTGTTCAGGGATATTCCGACTTTGTGTCGATGAGACACTATAAGTGTCACCTTACTGTTACTGTTACTGTTCCAGATTCATTCCGATAAGGTACTCTGTGTACCGCTACTGTTATTGTTATTGCTACGGTGTATTCCGGCTTCGGTCGATGAAACACTGTACATTATCTCGGCGTGTGGGTTGGATCCGTGTATCCGTCCAGGTCCGAGTTATGTTAATAGGGGTAAAATACTGCACTGAAGACTGAATGATACTGACTGGATTGTATATCTTACTGGTTTCGATTCTAATGATAAATGTTATTATGAAATGAAGACAATTAATTGAATGTTCAGGATGTGTTTATTTATTGAAATCTAAGGTTTAAGTATTAATGCATAAATTAAGTATTGGTTTATAGAAATACCACTGAGTACATACTAAGTGTACGATTTGTTTCCGTGCGCAGGACTAGGTACAAAAGAAAGCATCCAAGCCAATCCCGGACTCAAAGTGGTGAATGCTTTTCTTTTGGTAAAATGGCATGTACCTAAGTTGTCAATGTGTTATTTTGTACATGATAGTGAATGAACATGAAAGATGTTGAAGCATGGTATGAAATATGCATATTTTGGAAGTTAAATTTATATGAATTTGTTTAGTATGATGCTGTAGTATAATTTCAATATGAATTGTGGTATCCATGAGGGTACATTGCTTAGATGATTTAATGTTTAATTGAACATGTATTAAGTGTGTTTAATTGAGTTTTGGTTGAATTAAAAGTTGAAGAAATTATTAGCTTAAAGCTTAAGTTATGCAGGGTTGGTAAACTTGAGACGAAAGGCTCATTCTGAGTCTACACGGCCTGGCACACGGGCGTGTGATCAGACCGTATGAGACACATGGCTTGCACACGGGCAAGTTGATAGGCCGTGTGTCCCCTGCATCCTTAAATGTGAAGTCAGGATAGTAGACGGGCAAAAGACACGGCCGTATGTCTTGGCTGTGTGAAGGACACGGGTATTAAGCATGGTCGTGTGTCAAAATTATATGAAAATGGCCTAAAATGGTGAAAAATCATATTACCACACAGCCTAGCCACATGGGCGTGTGCCCCTCTGATGCCTAAGAATTTGTAAGTCAGATCTGTCCACTGGCTGGCCATACGGCCATGTCCCAGGCCATACGGGCGTATGCCCCTATCTTCAAGGAAAAATTTCCAAAGTTGCCAGTTTAGTTCCGAACCACTTCCAAAGCATGTATTGGGCCCCGTAGGCCCATATTAGGGACTTTATAGTGAAATTTGAAAAGAATTGATCTGGAATGTAAATTTATAACTCGGTTTTGTATAAATGTTAGTGTATAAGTCCGGTAATGCCTTGTAACCCTATTTCGGTGACAGATACGGATTAGGGGTGTTACAAGAATGATTACTAAAGTACAAAAAGACGTTAGTGAGTGGAACGACAAGTTGAAAAATGATGCTAATGGTGATTATGAGCCAAGACAATTATCTGATCGTAGTAAACAAGGTTCTCATTCTCACATTGAGAATTCAATTTCAATGGCAAAGTGAATATGTCAAATTTGCTCCAAACTTGCATGAACATGTTTTCAATGTAGCTTAACCTACTATTGTTCATAGAGATGTCAAGAAAGACATGGGTAAAATAGTCATAGCAAGTTCTATGAGCTTGAATGACTTCTAGCGGAGCAAAGAGAACATGAAAGAAAGTTGCATGTTTTGTGATGCAAGGGATCACAAAGACACTGCATGTGTAGCAGTCTCAAAAGATCTCTTGTCGGTTTTGAAATGCCATTAGTGTGGTTCAAAAGATCACAAGGGTTACCAATGTCTAATTCATTACCAACCTAACAATGAAAGTGGTGATGAAGAACATACGTATGACATTGAGCTTATTGATGAGACTTCTTCTAATGCTTTCGTTGAAGATGTAGATATGTGTGAACAAGAGACTTCTAGTGCAACGATTTGTGAAGACAGTTTTTTGTGACCCTATGCCTATTGTTGAGACTTTTTCCTTTACTATTGATATTTTTAAAGAAGAAAGTTGTGATGGTAACCTTAACAATTGAGAATACATTGATAATGAGGAAATTTCACATGCGACCATGCCTTTGGAAGAGCTTGCCATGTTGAATCCTACCACAAGTTTGTCCTCTAACACATGCTATATTGAAGAGTTAATTTATACCTTCTTCAATAACACACAAGATTTGAAGATGAATCTTTTTGAGGAAGGAGAGGGGGGGGAGATACAAGTCTGAGGCTTAAATTCCAACCCAAGAACATGTTTGACTTAACTTTTTACAAGACCCATTTTACAAGCCTAAAAGATCACGAAAATTGAAGCCCAATTTTGGATGTGATACATGCGTGGGTGGGGTAAATTTTATTAACTTAAATTCACACCAAAGTTGTTGTTTTCCAAGCCCAAAAGATTAGTTGATTTGCAAAGAGTTTTTGGATGGGGTCCAGATATTTTTGGGTTGAAATGTCTTCATATAGATCAAGGAGCTATCTATTAGCTTCAAAATGCACTTCGAATAACTCGATTCAGAGTTCGAAAGCTCAAGTTATGACCGTTTTAGTGAAGATTGCGCGAACAGAATTTTTGGAGGAGATTATTACGAATAAGGTTGTAAATGAGCTGATCTTGAACGAATAGACCTCTATTCATGTTCGTTTGTTTATCATTAAGCTTGTTCGTGTTTGGTGTATGTTCATTAAGAATTTCAAAATTTTTGTTCATGTTTGTTTATTTAAAATTATGTGTGTTCATATTCGTTTGATTAAGTTAAACGAACATGTTCATGAATGCTAAATGAATATGTTCGGCAAACATGCTCATGAACATATATAATTGAACATGTTCACATACAATATTCATGAATAATAATAAACAAGCAAACAATAAATAAATATATATAATCTTTTAGATATAAAATAATCAAATATTAATATTAATAATTATGTTATAACTAAAAATATAAGCACACAACCCATAATAATTTCATTAATTTATACCAATGGAACAATAAAAGAGCTTTAAATGATTTATTAAACGAGTTTGCTCATGAACATAAAAGAACTAAACAAGATTTGTTCCTGTTCAGTTTGTTTAATAAACGAGCCTCAAAATCTTGTTCATATTCATTTATTTAGCTTTAATAAATGAACATAAACAAACAAAACTAAACTATTCATTTATTGTTCATCGAACACTTTATTCATTTACATCCCTAATTACGGGGAATTACAAGTTCTGAACTTTAATTCAAGTTTAAATCATACCTGATTTGTTTTTAAGCCTTAATTTTGACTATACATGAGCTTAATATTGTATTTATTAGGTTTTATATTTTGGTTGATTTCGTATTCCGAATTTTAGGATATTTTTTTAGCATTTCCAATTGTTTAGAACTTCTATGTTTCTTAGTCAATAAAGTTTAGTTCCACTAGAACTACTTGTTGTTTAGGTTAATTAGAATTTCACCATGGTTAGGAGATTTATTTATTATTAATGAACTAGCATATATAAATGCATCTTTATTATTTTTTAGAAAAAATCGTTCATTATATTTGATCATTTGATTCAATACAACTCTTTGCAACATATTTTTCTTGTGATATTTTTTTAAAACTTATTTTCTTCTTGGTTTTTCCAAGAACTATGGAAATACACTCTTCACCTTCCAATTTACTAAAGTTTGACCCTAAGGGTTGGTTAAAATTATTTGTGAAGCTTATTGAAGATTTGTCTTCAAAAATTTCATAGGGCATCGCGTTTTTAACACAATCCGGCAGTTTTTTTCTTTCCATCATCCATCTTATTTTCAATTCTTTTATTTAATTTAATTGGTTAATTTTATTACTTCATTCATTCGTTTTCAATCTAATTTAATTAGTTAATCCAAAAAACTCATCAAGATAAAAAAATTTGGTCAAACTTTTTTTATTCTCGAAACAACTTGGATTCGTCTACTGGTCAAGCTCTTAAAAAAAAAATTTCGTTCTCACATTGTATTTTTTTGCCATTTGGCATTTTAATATTTATTTGTCTTCCTAAAATTCCATGTATAATAAAAAACTATTAAAATATTAAATCCACTTAATTAACTAATTAATTGCAAATCTAAGTTCTAATAGAAAAATTATTTTAAATCCACTTAGATTTTGAATATTTTGTTATAGCTTTTCTTTTTTATATTATTATATATTGTATTAGCATTTTGAAATGGAGTTTATTTTTATAAATATATTTAAAATGTGATAATTTGATAATTAAATGCATTTATCTTTTCGAAAAATTATTTAATATTATTAAATAGTTTTAAAAAAACCATAAATAATGTGATGGAAATGATCTATAAAATAATTTTTCAAGTATATGGTATAGATATAATAATAGAAATAAGGAAAAAAGCTAAACAGGGAAAGGGAAAATTTCCTGGTTATATAGTTATATATACATTTTTTTTTCTTCTAGTTTTAGTTTAATCAAATGTGGTAAACTGGCTTTGCATGCTTGCCTACCGAAATTTAATTAAATTAAGTGATTTAATGAAAGTTGCTACTAAAATTTTGGTTTAATAATAAAGTTAATACACTGAGTTTTTTTTTCTTTTTTGATTTCTCAAATATCCGATGCGAGCCAAGTAATTAATCTTCCGTATTTTATAGGTATATTAAGGGGATAGATGCTAGTAATGAATTTTAAAGCTGTTTCACATGCAGGGCGGGAATCAAACCCTCGACTATTGGTTAATGTAGAAGAAACTCTTGTCATCGCACCTAACTCTTATGATTAATATACCGAGAATTTTGATGTTCCAAGTTATCAAGTTGTAAATTTGGGAGGTTTTTTATTTTATTTTTATGAATAATTAATTTGGTAGTTGCTTGGAAACTCCTTATTTAGTTGTTTGGTGATTTGTGGTTGAATTAATAAATTCCTTTAAAGAAAATAGTGGAAGACTTTTGAATAATGAAAAGTAGACTCAAACTTCGTATCTTCCCATTAAAGAGATAATAGAAAGTTTTGTTTGTAGAAATTCAGAGACTGGAAAAGGGAGAATATGCAAAAGAAGAAAAAAGCTTGCCTCATGGAATTGAAAATCATCTTATGACTTTGTTGCTCTTAGATGGAAAATGTCATTACTTTTCTCCTAATGATTTAATTTTCATATGTAATAATGAAAAAAATTGGTTCATCAAAAATTGTTTTTGATTAAAATGTTATTAATTATATATTATAGTGAGATCTATGATATAATAAAATGTATATTTATATGGTAGATTATAATATATACAATATAACATTTATATACATATTACTAATAATATGTTATTTTGCTTATAACGAAATACATGATATAATCACATATTTTAATCATATGGTAGATTATAATGAAAAATATCAATAATTGTATAATATTTATTATATAATACATGTATACAACTATTGATGTAGAATATATTATTTTATATTATATTTATTAAAATTTATGGCTAAGTTTAGTTAAATTATTAATGACTCATATTATATTAATTATGTCTATAACATTAATTTTGGTATCATTAATAATAAGCAATACACATATTATATAATTTTCATCGGTTATATATGATAATGAGATCCACTATATAATATCTTACTTTTCAAGAAAACTCTTTTAATCCACCTATAAATTCTTACTAAACAGATTCAATGTCAAGCTCTTGTATAACACATTAATTCAAATATTGTTTTCAAGAAGATTCTAGTTCAATCTCAATTCACAAAGCATGGACTTTACTTCTTTGCTCCTATTGAATGTCTTCCTAATCCTCCTCATTTCCCCTCCTATCAGCTTGCTCCTTCCAATATGCAACTAACTTTTTCAATCCAGCCACTTCTTTTGAGTTAATGTCTTCATTACCCATGATCAGTTCACAACTCAAAAGTTAAGTTACGTTTGAGGCTGGAGTTTTTATCCTTTTGCTTCTATTTTTAATTTTTATATTATATTTTATTTCGGTTTTATTTGTATAGTTTAGTTATATTTTAAACTTTTTTATTTATTTATTTATGCATGTTTGCAGTTTGCACAAGTCTTGAGTACAAAATTATCCATGACACATCCGTAATTCTTTAACTACAAATAGAGGTGACCATGGGTTGGGCTACCCGACCCAGCTCGAAGGCCTGTCCGAAAAATGTGAGAGTTCAAGTAAAAATATAGGTTCGAAATATGAATTTGGGCAAAAAACAATGCCCGTTTCGGGTAAAACTTTTTTGGCGCCCGAATTATATACTAAATATATATATTTTTTATTTTTAATCATATTTACTTTTTTATTTTCAATTTTAATATAACCACTTTTTATTATATTTTCAATTTGTGTATTGTTTTAAGAATTATTTGTCTCATTTTTTATTTGTTTTTTGTTTTAATATTTGTTTTTATATTTTTAAATGTATTTGTCTTATTATATTTTTAATTTTTTTATTTAACGAAATAAGCTAAAAAAATTAATACGGGCCAGAAGGTGGGCCTAAAAAATGGGCTTAAAATTTTGCCTGGACCCGACCCAAACCTAGCCCGACCCTGCCCATGATCAGCTCTAACTATGAATTTAAATTTTATTTTATACATAATAATTTTTTTTAGTGAATTTGGCACTCATCCGTAAATCTTAAAATAGACAATTTTGTCTCAATATCCAAGAGAGATATTTTGGTTTGCTTCTCTTGCTTTTTTCACATCTTAGAGGAGATTCTTTGACGTCACATTTATTATTTATAGCGAAGGATTATTACATGGTGAAAATTAACGGTAAGTGTTGATAAGTATACAATAATCATGGAGTTGAGTACCGTACATGAGACAGAAAGTAGGAACACAGAAGTTGGGTTTGAAGACAAATCCAGCGCGTCAACCTTATTCTTCAACATTTGAGCGTAACAAGCTACGGTTCCTTTTCCAAAACACTTATGGTGAAACCGTTGGCAAATCCCAGAGTGGGTGCACGAACCACATCTCCCCCCTTCATCTTTTTCCACCTAACCCAAATTTACGTACTCTTTTATTCTCAATTTTATCATCTATATATGTACATATAGTTTCTTGCATAACATATTAATCAATATACCTGTACTTGGTTACCAAAACGTGCAAAAATATAGCCATCAGGACCTTGCTGAACTCTGCTCCCGCACATGTCCTATTGCCTCCTCCAAATGCCATGAAATTCTTTGCCGTCGCATTGCTTCCAATGTTCTTAAAAAAGTAGAGGTTAATTGCTTATCAAACTCTTTTTATTATTATTTTTATTTACATAGTTACACAAGTAATTAAATACCCTCCATCTTGAAGGGTTGAAGGTAAGAGGATCTTCGAAAGCCTCAGGATTAAGCTGTAGGGCTGCAGGCACAACCATGATAGCCCAACCTTGTGGTATTATGTACCCTGACAAATTAAGAAAAGTTAAATATGCACACACATATATAGAGAGAGATATTTAATTTAACAATGTATATATGGTTAGTACTGTGTGTTAAGAGATGATTACCATTGACATGAATGTCTTTTATAACCCTTCTTAAGATCCCTGGAGCAACATTTGCTAATCTAAGCGACTCATTGATGACCTTATAAGCACAAAATTACATGAATTAATTATTAAACATCACCCTTGATTCTTGATAAAACCTAAATAAAGGGAACAAATTAAAATTAATTAAAGAATATATATATATAGGAGAGATTTATTTTTGTATCTTTTTGTACAATTAATATTAATTTAAGGATTCAATTATTGAATTTAATATTTCATTAATATAAATAATACATGCCAAATTTGATGCAAATTTAAAATTTCTAATTATTTGTTTTATGAAAAAAATACCAACTGTTGAATATATATTTTAGATCGATATAATAGAGATATTGGATCTATTAAAAAACTTATATGCGTGATATATATAATTATATCGATAGATTCAACTGTCGAATAATTATTTTTACACTAGTATAAATGGATTCTCCTTGGCTGTATATAAAGGAGAGAGAGATGATATCTATAAGACTAACGTTATTAGTAAAATGCATGGATTTGTAATCCTCCCATTCAAGTCCATCTTCAAGTCCAGGATTACAATCTCTTCTTTTCTTATTAAGAATCTGCTCATGCTCCTCCTTGTCAAGAGTTAAGAAAGAATAAATAAATTTACAGATAATGAGTTATACAAGTATATATATATAAGAAAAAGAAAGAAAATATTAAATAATTATATATCTTGATTACTTACGTACCGTAAGTTGTTGTAGTAAAGAAGGATGGTCGGATAAATACTTGATGGCTAAGGCAATAGTGGAAGAAACAGTCTCAAAGCTAGCCAGGAGGATTCCAAAGAGAACATGAGTGGCAAATTCCTTTGTCAAGAATGATTCTGTCCTCATGTCTTCCACAATTTGGTCCAGAAAATCTGTTTTGCTAATTCGTTCACCTTCTCCCGAATTCATTCTCTCTTCCACTAATTTACTTATTACTTGTATTACTTTTTGCTGCCTCTGCAATGTTTATATATAAAAATTTTAATTCCGTTTTGGGAATTCTAGTTTTCTTGAATTGCTTACCTTTTTACATCTGTAGAAAGCAGTACCGGGGACGCGTATAGGAAATGCCATCAGTCCCTCCAAGAAGTTGGATAGGTTTAGGGCTATAGTATCTGAGGATTTTTCGGGTTCGTAACTAAGCATGTGCTTCGCAGTAAATTCAAATATCATCTGCAAATAATTGTTTATTAGAAAACTAGTGGTTCAATGAAGAGAAAAATTAGTAAATATATTGAAAGAGACTTACTGCAGCTGTTTGGTCTTTGAGTTGTACCTCCGGCTGCTTAACCCACTCCTGCAATCTTTGATTTATGGCACGTTCTAGTTGAGGCAGCAGCCTGTGTTTAAGAGTCTCAACACCAAAGTGATTCAAAACAAGGTGCCTCAGATATTTGTGTACATAGCCACTTGCTGCTGTAGTATCTTGGCGAAGCAATTTTGCGAAGGAATCCATGTACCACACCTCAACAAGTTTACCTTCTTGTTGAAACAAGAAACTATTGAAATCGGGATCCGCCGATATCACAATTGATCTACCTGCTAAACTTGTTTTGAACAGTGGACCATACCTACTCATTCTTTCCTTAAAAAAAGGATGGATGTCTATGGACTTGGCTGTGACAAGTAAACTGAGGGTCTCTCCCAGAAGTGGGAGTCCCATCGAACCTGGAGGCAGTGTTCCTTTACATTTAGGGTTCCTCCACCTATAAATCCACCTAATACTTGTTACAAGCAAAGGAAACACGAAAAGCCAAACAGACCTCACCATCATCTCCATCAAACTCAACTCAAGTAGCGAAAAATATTTAAGAGGAAAACTAAGATCCAAGAGTGCAGACTAGCAGCCACATTGGGTTATTCTATTTATATGCTTCAATGTTCTGAGCTTAGTCCTAATTTATGTAGACTAACTACATTCTCATTATTGTGAATGGTGGACATCTTCATTTCCACATATTTTCTCAAACTTAAAATATATATTTTAAAATTATATTTTATAGAGAGAAATGATTATATAAAATTATGATTTCACTTCATCCCTTTCCAATGAAGAAAATAACAAATCAAATTTATCAAATTTATATAATTAAAACTTGACAACTAAATTAATAAATTCATTAAATTAAAACTTTTTATTTTCTGTAATGTGAAAATATAATTTAATGTAAAATAAAAAGTTTCAACTTATAATTTTTTTTTCTATACAGGAACTTTAATAACTGTTTCATTTAAGTTAAGATACGTTTTTCAACTTATCATATTAATGCCTCTATCTTCTTGAAAAAATTATTTAAAAGTTTTGATGTATTTTCAATTTAATATTTAGTAAGTTAATTAAGAAAAAATTGTTTAGCAATTTTATTGCAATAAAAGAATGGTATTCATGATTTATAAATAAAAATGGAAAAATCCATTATATAGATTTTAAAAAAGGTTAATATGTTTAGGTTTAAACTTTATTGTTAATATTTCACATATATATTTCGTTAATACATTTGAATTTTGAAATATCTTATACAACAATAAAAAATATTATATTTATAGTTCGCCCTCGAAATTAACATACTTTTCCAACTCTTTTTTTTGTTATGAGATTTTTTTTTCATTTTTGATAGTCTTTATTTATATTTATACACATTTCACTACATTGCGATGCATGGATTTAATTTATATTTAATAATTGATATATATACATATGCTCAAATATAGCTAGGTATATGGCGAAATTATTTTATGAATCATTCCCAGCATATAATTTATGATCTTTTTCTAATTATTTAATGATATTTTAATAATTTTTTTCATATCATTAATACATAATTTTGGTAATTATTTTATCCTTGAACCCCAAATTTAGAATCCTAAACCTTGACCCTAAACTTGAATTTTGAAGCTTGAACCTTGAATCCTAAACTGATTCAAGGTAAAAATTATCAAAATTATGTATCAATTACATGGAAAAAATTGTTAAAATGTTATTAAATAATTGAAAAGAGACCCTGAATAATGTGGTGAGAAGAGTGCATAAAATAGTTCCTCAGTATAGATATAATTATGAAAATAAGGAAAAAAACAAAGCTAAACAGGGAAAATTTCCTGGTTATATAGTTATATATACATTTTTTTATTCTTCTAGTTTTAATTTAATCAAATGTGGTAAAGTGGCTTTGCATGCTTGCCTACTGAAATTTAATTTAATTAAGTACTTTAATGAAAGTTGCTACTAAAATTTTGTTATAGTCATTAATTTGGTAGTTGCTTGGAAACTCCTTATTTAGCTGTTTGGTGATTTGTAGCTGAATCAACAAATTCCTTAGAAAAAAAAATAGTGGATGACTTTTGAATAATGAATAATAGACTCCAACTTCTTCATATATAGAAAGTTTTGTTTGTAGAAATTGAGAGACTGGAAAAAGGAGAAAATGCAAAGGAAGAAAAGAAGAAACAAGGTTGGTTCATGGAATGGAGGGAGTGGAAAAGCTTTCCAAAATCATCATATGACTTTCTTACTCTTACATGGAAAATCTCATTACTTTTCTCCTAATAATTTAATTTTCATATGTAATAATGAAAAAAAATTGATTTATCAAAAATTATTTTTGATTAATTATATATTCCGTGTGATGTATGGGAAAATCGTTGTTTTAAAATTTTTGAATTTTATATAATTATAAATATTAATTTGTAATAGATTGTAAAGTTTAAAACATGTATTGTATAAACTAATTGAGTCTTACCTCGGTTAGTATTGGTATTGTTGTCGTGCAAGAGGATGTGGGTTTGAGTGCGTTGAGCTGCATTATCCTTCCTATTTAAGGATTGAGGAGGGGCAATGAGTAGTTTTAGATATTATATCAAAACTCAATAAATGTATTTGATTGTTAAGTTTTAGTAAGTACTAATTTTTTTATTTTTGATATATTAAATTAAATTTATTATTGTAGAATAGTTTTTTTTAAAAAAAAATTGTTTAAAAGTTATGTTTATTTTAATTTTTAAATGATTTTTAGATAAGTTGGAAATAGAATCGGATACAAGGTTCAAGGCAATTGAATCCTGAAACACCTCTAGATTTTACCAATTTATTTATTTATTTTTATAGGTCCACCAAATATGAAAAAACACAAATAAGAGGCGTGTTATGAATGGGATGATATAAACACAAATATGTAAAAAATATTAAATATAATAAAATAAATTTGTTTGTAATTACATAAACAAATTCAAAAAAAAATTATTCACTTATTTAAATATGTAAATGTGTAATTATCACAAAACTAATATTATATTATATTAATTTTAAGTAATGTTTATATTATATTAATTTTTACAAAACTAAAGGAAATATGTACTATAAAATATTAAAAAATTATGAAACTGTAATTAGATATGTAAAAAAAAAGTATAAAATTAAAATATAGATTGTAAATTCTTATAAAGATTAAATAAAAAAAATTAAAAAAATAAGAGCATTTTTAATAAATATATCACAGACACAATTTTACTCAAATCCATCTAACCCGACTTCGAAAATTGAAACCTGATGGTTCAATTTTCTTTACAAGGGCTTCTTTTCTACTGAACATCAATGCGAAACATGCATACAGTGTTAACAAAAATGAAGAATCCAGAGATCCAACATAATCATTTTTGGAAGAATTAAGACAGAACTGCACATTAAATATGATTTGGACCAAAGTCATATGGCATGGCAGCAAGATATTGTTTTAGCTGCACTAAAAATGAGTTAAAAGAGTTTGTTTTTTTAACAAGTTACTATAGAAGTGTCATCAAATTCAAGGTAGCTTTTCTTTTTTCCCATAAACAATACCAACACAACTGCATTCATAAATCAATAAGCACAAAAGCATAAATTCCCCAGTAGATCACCTGAGTTCCACGCGTTTTCCACACCATCCACTGTACGATATCGGACCCATGATTTTAGGTTAGCTGCAGAAAAGCAACAAAACCTTAGACAATGGCCGGCAAGAAACCGAGATCAATGAACAGCTCATAGTGACAACAGCTACAATACCAAGAGGCTTATAAGTGACAACAGCTGCAAAACGTACTCCTGAAAACCCGGACTTGGCATTTTCCGGTACCAAAAGGAAAATATTCCTTAAACACTAGCACGATCCACTTCACTATCACAGGTAGATAGCGACAATATATCAACAATTCAAACCGAATCACTATACTGAAATGAATAAAACAACCAAAGCTAGGAAAAAGATGAATGCATATTAGCTGGTCTTAGAACATACCCTTGTTAAAATGCACTATAGGGGTCTTTCAGAAAAGTTCGCATGGATGAAAATGAACGATTCAAGATTCTCGTCTTTCGTTCGAGGTTTTAAGTAAAATCATACTTAGTGTTAAACTATGAAAAGAATGAATCTAAAGAGATAACAATGATCAAGAAGAATACATTTTTCATATCTTGAACTCTGAGTACATCTGCTATTTAATAGAGAGAAAGACTAACAGCCAACTAACAACTAGGCTTAACAGCCTAACAGACTTAACAGTCTAACTAACTTATTAGCTACTGTAACACTTAGACGGTGTTTGAATCTGCAAAATCCTACTGCATATGATCAAAAGGAAGTCTAGAATGCAATGCAAAATGAAACTTTAACAAAAATGCAAGTGCTTAGGATGCAAAAGTGAAAAAAATAAGGGTAAATTACACTACTAGTAACTCAACTATTAGTAAATTGCTTTTTTGATCACCTAACTATAAAAAGTTACAAAATAGTCACCCAACTACTAGTAAATGTTTTAGTCACCCAACTATGAAAAGTTACAAAATGATATCTAACTATTTAATTTTGTCTTTTTTGGTCACCAACTGTTAATAGCTGTAGCTTTTAAAGTTGGCATAATAGCAATTTTAGCTCTCAACATTTATATATTGTGTCAGTTTAGTCTTGATTCTAAAAAATCTAACCCTCAACATCTACACATAAATAATAATTTGGTCTTTTCTTGCAATTTTTCTTTTCTTTGACCCTTTCACATAAAAACTAAAAAACCAAAATTATCAACTAAAAAAATGAAAACACCAAAAAATCTAGGATAATAATTTTCATCTTTTCTCATTCTTTTAAAATTAACCTTAAATGTCACAAAGAAAAGAAAAATTGCAAAAAAAAATAAAAATAAAAAAAATCAAATTACACCATGTGTAAATATTGAGGGTTAATTTTTTTAAAATTAATACCAAATTGACATAATTTATAAATGTTTGTTATGCCAATTTTAGAAGCTGACACCATTAGCTAGCAGGTAACCAAAAAGACAAAATTGTATAGTTTGGTGACCATTTTGTAACTTTTCATAGTTGTATGATCAAAAAAGGTTTATTAATAGTTAAGTGACCATTTTATAAATTTTCATAGTTGAGTAGCTAAAAAAAAATTTATTAATAGTTGAGTGACTACTAGTATAGTTTATCTTGAAAATAAACCAAACCAATGAGATGATTAACTAGACATCCTGGTTGCTACATGGATAAGGGGAAAGATTATATGTTTACTTCGAAGGAAGCAACAATGTTACTCAAAGTCAGGTGTAAACTTTGGGCATGAATATGTGTTTTATATGAGTATGGCCACAAATACTTCAAGCAAAATGAAGAGTCGAGCCAAACACAAGTGACTATTCGGAGCAAAAGGAATGGGAAAATAACCGGATAAGGAACCAACCAGCAATTCAAGGACTACGTGCAAACCAGCCCATTTTCATTAGGAACTAAATGACTGAAAATGGAAAATATGATGCTAGTTCCATGCCATAACACAACATTCAATAGTGACACATGACATGCCACATGCACCTCATGTATAGAAACCAGTTTTTACAAGTAGAATTAAGTAAAACTTTTAACAGAAAGACTAGCTTGCTCTTCAATCTAATGTATAGGGACTACTTAGCCCATTTTTAGTTGAGGAGGCAAAATGCAATCCGACTCCTAATACAGTACCTCCATGGTACTTTTACTCAATACCATCACTACATAACTATCATATCACTTAAAGGCTAAGTGAAATAAGGTGGAAAAAAATGCAGTTTTACATTTAAATCTAGCAAATTCAATCAATAAAAATGGAACCTTCGTACCATAACCATCAAACAAAATGCAAAGATGGCATTAAACCAGTACTTGGAATGGGGAAATGGTTTAGAAAAGACTAAAAGGGAACCAGCTCCTTTGACTAAAGTTCAAAGCATTGGTATCTAATTCAACACTATTCAAGCAAAATTTTCCTTATCCTACAATATTGCAAGAGTTTAAGAAAAAGAACATAATTTGAATGCAATCAATGGCTAAAAAAGGAAAGCAAAACTTTAATCAAAAAACAAACCCAGAAATTGAAAATTCTTAAAGATGATAATAGAACAATATGATAAAGAGTTTTAACGGGAAAAAAACTAAATTTTGAGTGGAACCAATGTCTAAAAGGGCAAAAACAACCAAAATTTAATTAAAAAAATAAACCCAGAAATTGAAAGGTTAAAATATGCTATTAGTCCCTGTATTTTGACAAAAATTGAAATGTAGTCCAAATTAAGCTTCTACTTTATTTTTAATTTACAAATCTCAATCCAATCATATACTTGTTATTTTTTTTTCTGTTAAAATTTGTCAACTTGACATATTAGTTAGACTACTTCATACATCATGACATGTTAAATTGACAATTTTTTTAGTAAAATGATGATAATAATTGGATTAAGATTTTAAATTAAAAAAAAATAAGAGGATTGAATTTTAATAAGGTTAAAGTATAGGACTAACAACATATTTTACCAAATTGAAAATTCTCAAAATTAAGGAAACAAATAACATACCCTTGACCGTCAAGATTCCCTTGACCACCGGTAACTCCACTGCCATACGAGCCATCATCAGTCCCCGCCGTCTGCCAAACACTCTGCCAAGCCTGAGAAGGTGGCTGACCGTAAATAACTCCGGTGGGATCGACGGCAGGCCGGCCAATCATCATCCCACCAGGACCACCACCAGCAGGTTGACCCATAGGGGGATAAAAGTAAGGTACCCCACTGGCGGTAGCACCGACCATCGGAGCCAAAGCAGTTTCATCCTTGATCTCATCCCTAGGCACAATATCTACCAAGAAATCGAAAATGTCGGTCCTCGTAATAGCCGCAGCGATGTCGTTTTTCTGAAGTGTCCGTCGCTTGTTTTCCTCGGCGTGAAGCCAAGAACGGATAGTGAGTTCCAAAATGAAAAGCTCACAAGCTTTGGCGAAGAGAATGGGAGCCTCGGCGGAGATCATACGGACGTCTTCGTCGGCTTTCATTATCTTCTTAATGCGAGCTAATGGGAGTTGGTGGTTCTTAAAATCGTTAACTTGCTCGATTTCTTGGCGTTGGTATGACCAAAACATTTGGAGCTGTTGCTGTTGTTGTTGAAGGAGGTGGTGGAAAGGAGGCGCTGTTGCTGTGGCGGATGAAGGAGGGGTAATGGCGGATGTGGGAGGCTGAGGTGGGTATGGGGTGGATTGAGTTTGCAGGTTACTGTCCATTGGCTGGTGAACAAATGGCGGGAGATTGGGATGTGGCGGTGGTGATCGTCGTGGTGGTGGCGGCGGTGGATATTTTTAAGGGTCAGATATGGATGGGATAAGGTACAGCGGGCATTGCATTTTGCGCTGGCTTTGTTTATTATTATTATTTTCCAAAATAAAAATATTATTTATGAATTATTACTTATCTGTATTAAAAAAAAATCTTATTTATCTAAATTTGGTACCACCATCGACCCAACAACAGTAGATAATTCTTTAAAAAATATTTTTATTTTTTAATATTTTAAAATAAATTTAGTAAAAACTAAAACAAAAATCAATTTAGTCAAAATTATTTTGGGTGGAATTTTAATGAATTAATTAATAGTTTGAAGAAGTTGGTCCAACTTATTTCTCATGCTTTCTTTCGCTTTAACTCATCTTAATTAATCATTTAATACGAATTAAGATTTAAATAAAAAAATTCACAATTCATTTTATTAATAAAAATTACTTTGTAACTCTAAAATTTATTTAAAATTATTAGACCAAATCTTTAATAATTAAATATCCCTATTACAGTTATTAAATTAATTAATTATATATCATTGTCAACTTTATAGATTTGCTTTTTGACTCATAATGCCATGTAAGCATTAGGATTCTTATTAATTACTCAATGCCACCTCATCATCAGTTAAGGTTAAACTTCATCCCTCATTTTAGACCCTTCCCTTCCATAAATTACTAATTTGATACTTATATTTTAATTTGATTAATTTTAATCTCTATTATTTAACTATTGATTTTCAATTTTAATTTAATTACTGATCAAATGATTAAATTTTACTCTCATTATTGTTTAAATGCCTAATGTTATAAATTTAATCCATATTCTTCGATTGGATCATTTATTAGTTCCTTTTGAAATTTTAATCTTATAGTAAACGGAGTCTTTAAATCTATAGCTGTATATAAAATAACAAGTTAACATGGTGTTATATATATATATATGATAAACTTATAATATGTGTCAGATCAGATTTTAAAAAAACTTTACAATTCAACTGTTACTATTTCGTCAATTTTAAAATTCATTAAGTACAAAAATTAAAAATGATCAAATTAAAATATATAAACTAAATCTACAATTTATGGATAGTACAAGGACTAATGGCAGAAATTAACCTTTTTTTAATGAGAGGCAAGAGCATAATGATAACAAAAATAAAAGAGTTAATTGCATAAAACATCATCAAACTCTTATCAATTTTTAAATTGTTCATGTTTCAATTCAATTGAAAATTCCAATACTAAAATACATAATGAGATTCAATTCAAGTTTTAAACTTTTCCAAGAAAAGCAAACATTTTGAAGGAAAATTTGTGGTTTTTAACTTTTGAACAAAGAAAAGGCAGCTCCTGGATGAAATTTCATCACCAGGTGTTGCAAAAAATTAGTCCTTTCAAATAAAAAAAATGAAGAAGCAAAAAAAGCTGTTTTGATCTTTAAGACGTTTTCTTCAGATTGATATAGATATATATACCTGAGTTGAACTCGGTTTTTTGAAGAAGACCCTATTAGCTTTGAACTGAGTTTCATTGTCCACTCATTTCCAGCTTCCTCAATTGCCATTGTATATGTATATAAGACTATGAACATTGTGACTTTCTTGGACTTTCAATATCCTTCGATTTAACGAATCCGTTTTCGCCAGTATCTTCTTCCCAAGGATTCGGACATAAAATTGTTGAATCCTTGTAAATTTCCACTTCGATAAATTTCTCTATTCATCCAAAATTGTTTCCTACGTTTCCCGTTTTCTTCGTTATCGTCTACCATAAACAAGCATTTGGGGTTTCTTATTTTTGTTTTCTTCGATGATGGCTTGTCCGGCAGATTCTACTTTCGTTTCCTGCACTGTTTTGGTCATCACCTCCATTTCTTTCACTTGTGCTTCGGTTAATACCTTTAGAAGTTCCAATGGAGTAGCTGCGGGATCGAGCTCCAAGCAACCCTTTGGAGTATTTAGAGCTTCTTGGCCTGTGAGCAAATATGAAGGGACCTGATGAGAAAACCGAAACAACTCTTCTCTTGGAATCATCCCTGTTTTACTTTGTTCAAAATGCTTCCTAAACACTGTCTTGAACCCAGGCACCTTAACAAGTGGTACAACAGCAACACCCGTTTGTTCATTGTAATCTTCGAGAACCTCAACCATGTCGTATCTGTGTATCACTTCATCAGGTGTAAGTTCATTCCAATCAGTAGACCAGTTCCTATAAAGAGCCCAAACATCTCCCTTCCTTGGATATATTTGGATTGCTCCTTTCCGGCCTTTCGACCACTTCACTTTGTGCGAAAACGAGTTAAGAGACTTATTAACTTCATATTTGCCTATCCAGAAATCCCCACTAGTTTTGTAAAAGCCTGAACCAATCCAGTTTAACGGAGCCAGTTCCGCATTGCTTTTAGAATTAAGCCAACTCATCCGTACTTTGAACGGTTTTAATGATATCACACCATGAATCATTGCATAATAACGAGGCATCCCATCATCATCATCATAAGCAGCCCAAACCTGGTTCTCACCGAATGACTTTTCAGTACGATCCTGATCAAAATCATGAAAATCGGGATCTGGAACATTCATGGACATTGGATCAGGTTCCTCTGTAGCAGGATCAAGATCGGTATCAACAGAGCAAGACATTTTGGGCTGATGAACACTAGATTTGATATCAACAAACTCCACGGATTTGTGTGCATCGCGTTTCATAGTCAAAGCATCTGTTCCATTTCCTTCATTGTTACCACTAAAGCCCTCATCGAATGCCTTTGGTTTATCCAAAGCAGCTGATAGAGAAGTCAGCTTCCACGAATTTAGTTTCTTGTTGATTTCTTTCTTAGCCAATTCCATCAAAATATTACGTATTTCCAGTGGCGAAGGCAGCTTTATGCTATTAGTTCTAGAGATTCCGGCATTATTTTCGAAACTGCTAACCCCTTCATTTCCCATGGCCGAGTGATTTCCCATCTTGGTTTCATCTATGCGCCTCTTCTTAGGTCTATGTTTCTTTCCTGCAAAACTAGAAACCGAAGCTGAAGATCCCATACCTAAACCTGCATCAGTTTTCTGGGAAGGATGACATTTCATGTGCAAGCTTTCCTTTATCGTGATATCGGCCTTTGTTTCTTTGTGTGCACGCTTTAATGTTTCGCTAGCTGCATTAGCAACACCAGTAGCTTGAGTGGTTGAATTCAGTTGAGACACATTTATGTTACTTCCCGAACTAGGGAACTGGCCTTTCCGGGAAATTTTTGTAGATGAACCAGAAAATCTTGCCTGTCCCTTATTATGAACCTGGCGAAACTTCATGAAGTCGGAAAATGAAGTATATTTGCTACTGCTGTTTATAGCTGGGGCTGGTGTTTCAACAGCAAAAAAGGGTGTACGACAGTTGATACAAGGAAGATTTAAGTTGATGTAAACCCGAGAGTACTCGAAATGCATCTTACAAGAGTTGCAGGTTGTCCAAAAGGTATCGATTCTCGCTGAGCGAGGAGTAGGCTTAGAATAAGTAGCACCATTCCTACCAATGGTGTTCGAAATATTCTCATTGGTGAAATTTTGGGAAAAACCGTTATGACCGGTTGTCGTTGATGACGATGGTTTCACATGTGAAACATTAGTATAACTGCCCCTTAAGTTCCGTTTCTGGTCATAAGCAATTCTCTTCGCTTTATCAGACAACAAATTCCAAGCTTCAGATAGAATTTTGAAAGCCCCATCTGCACCAACGGATTTATTTTTGTCGGGATGAAGAACAAGAGCTAGCTTCCTGTAATGTTTCCGAATGGTATCCTCATCAGCAAATGGTTGAACAGCAAGCACCCGGTACCAGTCAACTTCTCCATTGATCTTTTTATCTGCGGATATGTACACGTCGAGAGTTGCAAGCAACTGAGAAAGACCATCAAGCTCAGGATACAAGTTTTGAGCCTTCAAAGCAAATCTTTTGGCACCAACAACGTCCATCTCCGCAAGTTTTTTCTCGGCAAGCTCTTTAGCTCTAATGGCCTCATCTTTGTTACATTCCATCTCTGCCTGTAGCTAACCGTTGCTGTGTCCTTCTTCAGTTCATTAACTGATTTGTCATTGAACACGATATTAGAACAGATTCTAACATTAAAAGATATAATCTAAATCCTCCAATGCATTACAAGACCAAAAATGGAAAACAATGAAACCGAGATTGGGCAGTTTGCAACTCAAGGATACATAAAGCAATAAGAATGAAAGCTTCTTGAGATTAATCAAATTCCATATATTCCAAAAAACCGAAAATGAGACAATAGTGACTGAAATAATAAAAATACCCGAGAAAGTGAATCCATTCAAACTCAACTCGAGCTTTACAGATTCGAAAACAACACATTGCAAGTAACAGATACAAACAAAAAGCTATACCGATATCAATCAAATTCCAGAAACTCTTTATCGGGGAATCTATTTGCTAAAGTACACGGGAAAGTAACTAATTTAAGAGTCAATGAAATCGAATATTGAACTTCCAAAAGAAGCACACAACAGATTTGGAAACAAATGTGTCTCAGAAAATGCTTTTCATCCAAGAAACTACTTAAAAAGGAAAAAAACTAGTGCAGGAAGGCAATTCATCGATCAATCAATAAACTTCAGTACCGAATTCTTGAAATAACTAAAACAGATTCTGAAACAACGAAATGCATAACCGATATAACAAACAAAGCACACAAAGGTCATTCACTAAAACTAAAGATACTAGAGTACTGAAATTTCAAATAAACCAATCATTTATTAGTTTTTTAGGTACTCTCCATATCTGTTTTAGTTCCATGTTCGGGGTTTATGAAAAATGAATTGCTAAAACTGTCCTTAATCCGAGGATTCATCAACTGAACTAAGAAAAACATGAGCTGGAGGTCATTTGTTTTACATCGTAACATACTAGGAGTACTGAAACTAAGAAACAATCATAAATGCTTTCAAAAATAACACATTGCAGAGAATGTGGTCACAAATGCTATAATGTTAATACTTACTGAAAACAATCTATCAAGTTACAGATTCTAATGGATATTTGCAAATTCCTCTCAGAAAATTCTTCCGTAAACCAAACGCCATTAAACCCAATCCACATTGAATGAACGAATACAATCTAAATACAAAATTCAACCAAAAAAAATTAAAAAAAAAGATAAAGAAAAAAAGAATGAAGTTCATCGATTAACTTGATTTCTGCCAAAAAAAAAAAAGAAACCGATAATTCCAATACAGTGATTGAGATTAGTTAACACATTTTGCCTTAATTCAGTAATTAATTTATTCTGATTAAAACCCCAAAAAAATTCTCAATCAGAAGTAAACAATTCAATCAATGGCTTTAATAAGAATTCGTAAAAGAGTAAACTAAAAAACAAGCAAAAAAGTGGGAAACAAATTA
The DNA here is from genome assembly GCF_007990345.1 of Gossypium hirsutum. Classification (NCBI taxonomy): domain Eukaryota; kingdom Viridiplantae; phylum Streptophyta; class Magnoliopsida; order Malvales; family Malvaceae; genus Gossypium; species Gossypium hirsutum. The sequence goes on along the minus strand of NC_053430.1, from coordinate 6,663,020 downwards.
CCCATTTAACAGAGAAAATTCAATCCGAGAGACGCCATTGAAGAATCCCCAGTTTCAATTTTGATTTTATTTGCCTACTTTTTACCTGAAAGATTAAAATATATTTAACTAAACAAAAATCCCCAAAACCTGAATTTTGAGAATTTTCTTAATAATACAAATTTTTTTATTTAATGGGGAATTTTTCAAAAAAATAATATTTTCTATTTATTTATATAGGCATAAACCTAACCTTTTTATATATGGTAAAACCCTAACGATGGTTAATTTTTAACTCTGGTTAATGGACACATTGCCAGTTAGCTAAAATGAGCAAGTAAATTTTTAATTAGTAGATATCCTCATTTATTTTTTTAATGTGGTATTTAATTATGTAAATTAATTAAATGTATATATGAAAAATTATTATCCATGAATAATGTATGATTATTTGATAGACTTATATATTTATATAAAAAAATTATAATATTAAAATATTTAACTATAATAATATAGAAAAATAAATTCTTTAATCATTTCAATGTATGTATTCAAAAAATTGAAAAAAATTATTTCTTAGATCACAAGTAGTTTTTAGGGTCCATTAGCATCATTTACATGTATTTACAATCTTTCCTTGTAGGACAAAATTCTTTGGATTTTGTTCTAAAATGAAGAATCCAACTCTTATAGTAGGTTAGCACTTTATTTCTAGGTGTTAGACACATATTTTCATCATAATTTTATTGATCTTCATTATTTTTTGAACAACACAATTTATTTCAGTATTTTTTTTTACTCAGATTTATGAGACATTAATCTATTATTGCTTGAATTAAGAAACTGACATTCTACTCGCACATCGAACATTTATGATTGCTATTTTGCAGTCTCTGCAACATATTTGCTCAAATTGACAAGGATCAGCAATGTTCTTAAATAGTCTACAATGGCTCCTCCTTGCAACTTAATTTTGGGACTTTATATAAAGTTGGCTCGTACATGCTTTTAGTCCGATAATCAACGATTAAGTTTAATCGCATCGCAATGATATAAAGTATCGATTTTAATGTACAAGTGTGGAAGTATCAATAGAACAGGAATTATCATCTTAGATAGTAATAGTGAGCATTGGTTTAAAAATCGACCATCGAAGGTTAACTTGTTTATTGTCGTAATAGTCATATATATATATATACTACTCGCAATGGAATCAGGAGGGCTTAATAGGGGTGAATAAATTATACAAAGCACCAAATGAAATAATTCAGATAGCTCAGAGGTTGAGGTCGGCACAATATTCTAATGTGCAACATATTTAAGTCTGGTTAACATAATGCTCACATATCTATCAGCAATATCACCAAAGAAATTAAAAACGCAAGACAAACTATACGATTATGCTTGTATCATTTAATTTTTTTCATATATTTAAAGGATTTAATGGATATCAATATATTACAATTTGCTAAATAATTGAATATAAACAATAATTTCAAAGAAACAGATAAATGTTGGTAATGGATAGTCTAAATTAGGTAATTATCTTTGGCTGGTTTATTAACATCTTATAAAGTTAATTAAAGGACCGGATAAAATTCTTGGTATTTAATAATTATATTAGACCTCAATCAGATTTAGGTTAAGTTAGATCAGACTTTTAAAGAGGACAAAATATTTTTAATGTTGTTTTATGAAAAAAAAAAGTCTCTTCGATTCCTCTTAATTTTGATATTGAATAAATTAATCTCTCTCAAAAAAAAATTGGAGCAATTTAATTCATTTCAATTTCAAATGTGAGTAACTTAAGGGCAATTAATTAAGACGATTATGTTTTTATATCAATTATGCATGATTTTGATTGATAAAATAAAAAATTTAAAGCTCAATGTTCATATATTTTGTGTAACTGTTTACAGAATGTGTAAATGTTGCTGACTATATTTGTTAAATCAATACTAAATTGACAAAATGTATAAATATTAAGACTAAATTTGTTATTACATCAAAATAAAATATGAACAATTGAAGAACTTTATTAGCGTAGTGATTAATTATTTTTAGTTACTTACTTTCAAAATTGATTTTTTTATAGGAATTAATTTGCTCAATATCGAAATTAAAAGAGGAGAGACCCTTTGACCTTGTTTTTCCTATATATTATAACGATTAAGTAAAACAATTTCAAGCAATTATGCAACAACTGTCGATATGTCCGAGTGGTTAAGGAGACAGACTTGAAATCTGTTGGGCGCTGCCCGCGCAGGTTCGAACCCTGCTGTCGACGTCCTTTTTTATTTTTTACTAATTTTTAGCCCCAAAAATAGCTTCAAATTTGACGTTTAGGGCTCTAACCCAGATTTATTTTTCATTCGTGCACTTGGGGAAATTCTCCATTTTATATTTTCTCGGCGTCCAAACAGAAAATCAATAGCAAAGTCAGAAACCCTTGGTTGATAAATGGAAGAAAATCCCACGGTAAGTCCTACAACAACACCAACAAACAGCAGCAACAAAACGACGCAGGAACTTGCATCAGAGGGTCTAAAACATCTAGAAGAAACCATTGAAGCTGCTTTTCAAATCCTCTCTTCCATGAACGACGAGCTTTGCAACCCTGCCTTATGGTCCACCAATCCTACTACTAATAACACTACTACTAATACTGCTGCACCTAACGGTTCTTCTCTCTCCAACGGCGCCGTTTTAGGAAACGGTGATTCGTCGTCCGACGGTGGACATCACTTGGAGATGGGTGGAATTGGAGGTAGTGGCAATGGTGCGCTCGATGAAGCTCGCCTTAGGTATAAGAACTCCGTCGCTGCTCTTCGCACTGTGCTCACCGCCATTCCCAATTCTCAGAAGGTATTGAAAGAAAATTTTAGGGTTTTTTTGGTTAAAATTTCTGTATTTTGCGCAAGTTGTGAATTTAGTCCTTATACTTTTGTTTAATAATTTTAGTCATATACTTTTCAAATTGGTCAATCTTAATCGAATTTTAAAATTTTAGTCTGATCTAAATAGTAATAATTAAATTCATTTATTTAAGTTCAATTACTAGAGCGTACAGATATAGACTTAGTCTATATTCTCTAATTTAATCATTCTATGATTATATACTTTTCAAATTTTGAGATAATTTTTTAGAGAGTAATATGTTTGCCATTTAGGATTGAAATTTAAAATTTAAAAAGTACAGGGACTAAAAATAACTAAATTAAAGTACAGCACTAAAATTCACAACTTTTGCAAAGTACGGGGACTAATAGGTAGAATTTAACCCTTAATTTTAGCTCAAATTTAAGACTTGTAATTGTTATGTAGGATTCATGGGTTTGTTAAAATTTCAATTTTTTTGTTATTTGAATATGAATTTGATTCTGCAGTTTTCTTATTGATATTTAAATAGGCAAAAGCATTTGAAACGGGTTCAACGGCAACTAGTCCTGCAGATGAAGCTGATATTGAAAAGCTGGAAGAAGAAGCCTCGAATCTCAGGAAGGTAATTTTGCAGTGAAATTTTCATAATTTTATAGTCTTTTTTAAGTTGGGCATTTCATAATTTAGGGGTGATAACCTCAAACTTGTACCTTGAGCTCGATTGGGTATCTTTTTCTAAGCTAGAGCTTGGCTTGAGATATAATTTAACTAGCTCAACTTGATTAAGCTCATTTACTTGATTACCGTACATGAGCTTGAGCTTGAGCTCGAATTAAGCTCTTGATTTTGAATATATAAATATATATTTATTTATTAAAAGTAAAAAATTCAATTAGGCTCATGAGTGGTTCGAATCAAGTATCAAGATGCTTGAATTTTACTCTTTCAATAGCTGAAGCTCGACTTGAAGCTTGTGGTTTGATATTAGGCTTGAGCTCAAATGAGTATCAGTTTCTAAGCTTGGATTGAGATATAATCTAACTACTCAAGCTCGACTTGATTACCACAGCTCAAATTAAGCTTTTGTGTATTTGAGTATTTAAATATATATTAGAAGTAAAGAATTTGGTTAGGTTCATGAGCAGTTTGAATTGGGTATCAAGTTGCCTGAATTCTACTCGTTTGATAGCTAGAGTTACTTGAGTTTGACTCAATAACTATCGAATTGAATTCAATTTTTTTTCGAGTTGAACTCAAGTAGCTTGTGATCAAAAGTCTCTTGTTTACACCCTTTGAAGAATTGTGGTAATATCATTCGCTCCTTAAAATGGGCCTGGATTTGGGTTTCTGTGATGTATACTCTTATGTCACCCAGACTCGGATGAGTGTCGAATATGGTTTTCCCTTTTTTATTTTTTTGCATATATCTCTCTAGAACTCGAACGCCTATTTCTTGCATCCGTTATCTGCTTACTCCAGTAAACATTGTCCAAAACATGTCAAACACTAGTATTTCAAGGAAAATGCAGGTTAACGCCCTATATTTAATGCCTGTAAAAATGCAACTAATCTGGTATATGTTTTTTGTAGGAGCTTGCAAACAAGAATGTATACGTAAAGCGTCTAATAGATCAACTACGGGAGCTTATTACGGATGTATCGACTTGGCAAAGTCCTTGTTCCATGTAAAGTTTGGACGATAAAACTGACTTATCTCAGTTGCCGAAAAGAGTGCCCTAGGAGGTAAATATGAAACCAAATATCTACATTGAATGATGATGATATATGGTTTACTTGGAGGAAAATTACCTGTGATAGGTGCTATTTGTGTTATTTGATGATAGTGCTTAAGAGTTTGAATGAGACATGACACATATACTCACAAGTTACTTAAGTTTGACTACAAAAAAGATCAAGTTCTGCTCGATCATTATCAAGTTGGGCTTGAGCTTGCTTTATGGAACTAGTCAAATTCGAGTATCCTAATGCTTTATTCAACCAGCTTCTTTTGATTGTTTTGTTTTCTTATTTTGTATTAGAACTTGAGCTCGAAGTTGAAGCACAAGTTACTTATGATGATGATTGGGTATCGGATTTCAACTTGTGCTTGAGCTTTTTATAGCTTGAACTCGATTTATTTTTTTTCTTTTAGTTTCTTGTAATTGAATTTGTGTATATGCTTCAACCGAATCTGTAATGAATCCAAAAATTACCCAACTTCGCAGAAACTGAACAGGACAATATAATACATGATTCAAACACACTTCTTTCACTAAAATACTATTGTTTTATTGCATATTACTTTAACAAATTTTAATTGAGAACATCCATTTTTTTCTAAACCTGTAAGAAAATTTAGAGGGTTGATAGATAAAATACAGAAGAGGACCGAGGTTTTCGAGGTCAACCAGTTACGGATTCGAAGATCTCGTTGTAAGCGATGATCGCATATCTACAATGGCAGATTCGGCAGCTCCCAACTTGAGGGCCTCTTTACTTGCTCGTATGAACCGGGAAATAGCCCCTTTGGTGTACTCATGAGCTTCTTTCACCGTCATTTTCTTGCTCATCTCGTCGGGAAAACTGCTCAAGAAATGGTCACCGTTAAGAACAGCAGCTAGTTGAACAACCTCACTTTGAAACTCAGACAGAGCAGCATCTTCTTTTGCTTCAGTTGCCCTCAAAGGTACAACATCTGGCAATGTTTCTGCAATAGATTCAGATGAAACAGCTTACATACATGGTCTTATTATTACATATTCTTTTAGGAATTTTTAAGGTTTTTCTTAGGTAAAAGAATCATGGAAGTCCCTGTATTAAGTTAGATTGCATTTTGTTTCGTTTACTCAAAAAAGTGGACAAATTAATTCCTCTATATTAGATTAAAAAGTAAATTGATCATTTCTATTAAAAATTGAGGTGACTGACAAAAAACTAAGTATTGACATATGACTTACTATGTGTATTTTATATTGATGTACACGGATCAATTTTTAACAGCAGAATTGAATGAAATTTTTAAAAGATTGATGAGTTTGCTCTTTAATTTAATGTATAAAGATTAATTTATTTATTTTTTAATAGAGGGATTAAATGCAATCCAACTCTTAATAAACTTTTATAATAAACTTTTATATGAAATACCTGGACAATCAGTTCTTGGGGAAGTTAAGTGGGAAACAACATCTTCAAAAGTGCCGGCCCAAGCATCTCTGTGAGTTAAGAAATTGGAAGAAAGGTTGAAGATTTTCTTTATTGTTGCAGGGATTGATGAGTGCTCAAATTCTGAGTTTGGTGTTGGTCCTTTTGGACCACTTATCACTACAACAAAAACATCAAACAAAGCAATGAGCTTATTTATTACGAATTCAAGAATATCGAACTTACGGAATGTCAACGTGACAACATGAATTGACTGATTACATCAAGATTAACATGTTTTTTTTTTTTCCTACGAAATAAGGAAAGAGTTGTAGGTGAGGAGATTCAGTTTCAACACCTACTCTTAAGAGCAGAGTATAAACCAATCAAACTAAGCTTTGGGTTTGAAGTAGCATATGTTCCTACTAACATTAATATTAACATTTCTTTTCTGAATTCAAAGAAGCCTTGATTTTGGAATAGGAGAAAAAGTTGCAAATGTTGATATTCAAGCAATGATAACGTATATTGCAGTTTTAAGAAACGAATTTAGATTTAAATCCTGGAGCTATCATGAAACTTGAAGAAATTAGTCTTCATGGGTCGTAAATAAGAACCAATTAAATATTAACATGTTTTTTTCTCGAAATAAGTAATATAAGAAGTAATATTAACGTGTCACGTCAATTTATTCTTAAAGCGTTAACAACAATTAACAGTTTAATGATTAAAATATTATAACACAATAAGGTAAGTGACTAAAACATAATATTTAAAACATGGATGACTAAAATATAACTTAAGGTAAATAAAAGTGACTATAAATGTAATTTACCCCAAATAAAATTACAAACAGTGAAACTTGTTAAATACCGCCTCTTAAAAATGTCATATGAACTCTATATCCAAAGTAACATGTTTCTAATAACCAAAAAAAAAAAAAAACAGAACTAATGGTCAAAATCGGTGGAGTCATACTAATAAAGACTGTTTTGTAAGAAAATCTACCAAATCGCAATTTGTCAAAATCAAACAATGCATGAAAAACACAGGATCTATCTTTGAAAATCTTAATGTTGTCATATGACAAAAGAAAGTCAGCAACAAGTGGTTCAATTCCACTTTTAACCCCTCTTAAACTTAAACAATTCAAACATAAAAAAAACTGCAATTTGACCCTTTGAAAATTAAATAATTCAAAACTTACCAGTGCCTTTCTTGATCCAAGGAGAGACCATAATAGTAGGAACACGAACACCAAGTCTATCAAACTTGAAGAAAGAAGGAGCAGGACCAGTGTTCCCATCAGGGTTTGGAACATTAACAAATGGTGTCTTAACATGATCATAAAACCCACCATGTTCATCATAAGTAATCACCAACAATGTTTCGTTCCACTGAGGGCTTGCCCTCAATGTCTCATACACTTCTTTGACCAGCTTTTGACCATTAGCCACATCATGTGATGGATGATCATCATTAGCAGGTAACCCTTTAAGATCAAAATACCTTGGTTCAATCACACTCAAGCTAGGTAACTTGCCATTCAAGGCATCTTTTTTAAACTTCAAATCAAATTGATGGAACTTAAACACATATTTGAGTTTCCTAAGGTTTCTATAAAACAAAGTTGTGGGTATATTCTGGAAATAAACCCCAAAATCTTTGCCATTTTCATGAAGTGAATCAAAGATTGTTTTTTGAGGGTACCCTTGTGCTAATTGTTTTTTGACATGGCTAGTTGAACCATGGGAAGTAGCTGAATAAACAAAGAGTCTATTAGGTTGTGTTGGACCAGGGATTGATGAAAACCAACGATCAAACACAGCAAATTCTTTAACTAATGTTGCATAAATAGGGACAGCTTCTGGTTTGAAACCTTTCATGACTGTTTCAGACATATTTGGGGAGATTGAGAAGGCTTGTTCTACAAAACCAGACATGGAAGGGAATGAGGAGAGAGTTGAACCAAATACCTGTTGTTCAACAGCTTCAAAAGAATGACCCGGATCTGGATCTACGAACTGAGCATCATTAGTGAAACAAATGGATTTTGGGTTTGGAGTTTTGGTTGAAATGGGGTTACATTCATTACCAGTTACACCGTTGATGGTTGGGTTTATGCTTTGTTTCATCCAACCAACCATGTGATCAAAGGATCTGTTTTCCATTACCAAAACCACTATTGTCTTAATGGGCGACCCTTGGGATACTACAAATGGTAAGAGAAACAGCAAGAAAATGAATGAAAATGAGCCCTCCATTGAAGAAAAAGATTGGGTTTTTTTTTTCTTCCTTTTTGGGTCTTTATATAGTGGATTTTCTAGGAATCCAAACACCTTAAAAACTCTTATCCTATAATGGAAAACAAAGTGAATGATATTTTTTTTTTAAATGAAAACTTGATTGAGAATTCAATATATTATTAGATAAAGACAGTAACTTTATTGGATTATTTTCAGAGTAAAGAAGGAATGCAAGAAATTTAAAATAATTTAGATACAAAATGACACACACACCCACAGGAGGAAAAAGAAGGTTCTGGTTTTTCTTTTCTTTTTGGTGTTCTTTATATAATGATGAATGCTTTTTTAAAGAATAAAAAATTAAATAAAAAAACAACAAAAACGGAGAAATAATAAAGTGGCGGAGCCAGAGAAAGTAACATATGGAATTAAATATGGAATCTGTTTTTTTTTACTAAATTTTATTAGTAATTTTTTCAACAATTTGAATATTTAAAACTACTCGTTGTCCCTCCTCAACCTATAAATAAGAAGAGTGTACTCGAACTTAAATCCTCCTGTATTGACAATAATACTCATGCCAATCGAGTTAAAGACTCAAGTCAAAAATTTTATTAGTATAGATATCATTTTATTATTGGTTAAAATATGTTGTTAGTCATTCTACTTGTATAGAGTTTGAAATTTAGTTTTTGTATTTATAAAGCTAAAAATTTAATCAGCTACTTTTTTAATTTAAAAAACCTAATCCAACCATTATGTCATTAATATTTTTTATCAATTTTTTCAATTTATCATATTTATTTTCAATTTGTGATATGAGAGTAGCTTAAGTAAGTTTTCAATTTGACAAATTTTAATAAAAAATAGTTACGATGGTTGGTTTATCTTTTTTAAATAAAAAAGGTAGAATTTTTTTTTACTTTTTAAGTATAGGAATTAAATCTTAAATTTAGTCAATGACTAATAATATAATTTAAACTTTATTATTTTTTAAGCTACAAGAATTTGATTAATAATTACCATTTAAATTAATTATTATAGACACTAAATAAATAATTTAACAATTTAAGCCAAATCAAATTAAGGTGTTGTTTGATAAATTAAAAAATTAAATGCTAAAAGATTTTTTTTTTGAAAAATTAAGTACTAAATTTAAGTTATAAAATTTATTATTGTATTACTTAAAATTAAGTACAAAATAAAATTAGACTATTTGATAAATGTAATCTTTAAATTTTAAATTATGAAAATTGTTTATCTTATATTGTTATCTTAATTTTGAAAATACATTTTCATATTATTTTAAAAAATCAAATTTTAGAACCGAAGTTTTTAAATGATAATAGTAATGTTAAAAGAGATAAAATAAAATAATTAAAAATATTATACATTAAGTTTATCATTTGGTTTTTATTATAAAAATATTTTAAAAATTAAATTATTTATTAGAGTTAAAATAAAAAATTAAATTATTAAATATGGTAATTTTCAGTGAATATTAATTTTGGGTTCAACGAGTTTTTTCTTAAAAATGAATTTATGGTTTTTAATTTTTGTATTATAAAAGAAATAATAAATCTATTACAGTTATAAAGAAATGATAAAACTTTTGTCAAATGTGAAGACAGAAAAACAAAGAATGTCAAATGTAATTTGATTATGAAAAAAAGTGAAAATCACTCACATTTGCTTTTTATTTATTTATTTATTTTAAAAAATATTAGAGGTAGACAATGAAAATTGTGCTGGCGGTGCCAAGATTTTCTATTTTTAAACTTAAAAATAAATATCTCTAATTACAATTTGCTCATATAAATATAATAAAAAATAAATCAATAAACTATTTTCCAAAAAACATTATAAATTTAAAATATTCTTAATTAGAAAAAAAAACAACAACATAATTTCTGTACTTTTTTTTCCTTTTATAGAAATAATTATAAATAAAAATATTTTTATTTTTTAAATCTTAAAATCTAAAAATTTCCTCTCATTCTTTTTATTGAAATTCATTTATATGAAAAAAATATATTATTAACAAAAACCCATGATGAAAAAGTTCATAATTAGAGTGGTGTATTGAGATAGCAATTTGGAGTAAAAGTTGTATAAAGGTCCTTATGTGGGTGAGTTGGATTATATTTTATTTTTTATTAAAAAGTAGATAAATTAATTTTTGCATTTTAAATCAATGAGTAAATTAATATTTACATATTAGTATGAGATATACATGGCATCTCACGTGTTACTATTTAATTATTTCGTCAATTATTTTAATTTTTAACAGTACAAATAAATGAATAATACAGAATTAGAATGAATACGGATAAATATTCGGATTTAAATTTCAAATTAAGAAAGGAAGTGATAAAGAAATTGGTTTGCCACTACTTTGCATTTACAAAAAGAAATGTTCAATAATCGACCGGATTTATTGCACTATTAACATGTGAACTATACCTAATCTAATCATTACTTAAATAAATAATTTAAAGATCAAATTGCGTACAAGGTTTTTGTATTTTGTATTTTGGTAGATTTAGTCCTTTTTTATTTTCTAAAGTCAAATTCTTAAGGAATTGAGGTGGCTCACTTTTTAAAAATATACAATTTTGTATAATTAGATATATATATCATATTTTTTTCTTATTTTTTTTCCTTTCTAAATGTGTAAATATATATATATATAAACATTAATCACATCAAATTATTTGACAAAATTAACAAGGATTTTTAAATTGAAAAAGATAATTCGAAAAATAAAAAGATGGAAAATGATTAAATTATAATGAAAGAATTAAAAGTAGTAAAACAATAAAACACAAGATTTTGATGAAAAGTTATAATAAACCAAAGGTTTGAAGCAAGAAAAAGAGCTTATAGATAATTGGATACAGATAAGTTGAAAAAGGAAGTGTGTTTGGTCCTAAATGGATCTAGTCTTCATCAACATAAACACGCTTTTAAGTGGTGAAATTACGATGGAGGTCCCTTTATTAAAGTTAGATTGTATTTTGTTTCTTCTACTCAAAAAATAAACAAATCAGTTCTTCTACATTACATCAAAGAGTAATTTAATCCTTTTTGTTAAAAGTTTCATATGTTTTTATTATTAAAAACTGCTCATGAAGTACATGTGGCGCACCATGTGTATCTGTCTATTATGTCGTCTGTCACACCAATTTTTAGCATACAAATGGATAGAATTTTTAGTAGAAATGACTAATTTGCTCTTGGATATAATGTTCAAGGATTTATTTACCCATTTAAGTAAAAATAGCAAAGTGCAATCTAACTCTTAATACAAGGGCCTCAATGATAATGTTACCACTTTTAAGCTCATCAATACTAATTAGTCGCAATTTTTAAAATTCTCATAGCTTCAATCTTATTAAATGAAAGATTTGTGGCTTAGATTCACATTAAATAGATAGAATTTCTTTTATAAATTACAAGTGTTTTCATCCGTTTTATGGTTAGAGTATAGTCCTATTTAAACCGAGGGTGGTATTCAAGTAAAGATGAGTACTTTATTTTATTGTATATTTATAATTTTTAGTGTATAATAAATATGTGAATATACTATATATTAAATATTTGTCTAAGTTGATGTCACAAGTCAATCGGGTACTATTTTAATTAGGTAATGATAAAAATACTCTTAATTTGTAAAATAAATTGTATTATTTTAAGTGTATTTTTTTCATTTTATATCTACACATAATAAAATTTAACTAGCCTATGTAGTTTTCAATGTTTAAACTTCACCATTCAAATTTATTATTTTTATCAACTTTTTATAAATATATTTATAACGTATTCTTTTTTTTTACCTACAACATAAATGTGTCATAATCCAATTATACATTATAATTTTATAATATTAAATTGAGTGTTTCATAATTAAAATGAATCAACATAAAACATGGCGAATATGTTACATTTTTTTATATAGGGATAATATATTTTTTAATTTGTATTTTCTATTGTTTTTAATGGTGCTCAGTTAATTTCTCTAACACTAACTTTTAAAAAAAAGGGTTATGTATCAAATTAAAACAATTAATAAGAGTGGAATGCTTCTATTTTAAATGTTGAAATCTTTGGTTAGGAAGTTTGAAGATCAAATTGATAGAATTTGTAAATGTGAAGGGCTAAATTTATTGAATTATTTAGAATTAGAACCAATTTGATAGAACAGGCAAGAATTGAGGACTAAATATGTTATTATGTCAGTTAAACAAAGACTTTTTGTTATCAATGTAACGGCGGATGATCCAAATAGGAACGAAATCAAACGTTAGTGCCTAAATTAAAAAATTTAAAATTGGGTGACTAAAACAGGAATGTGACCATAATTAGGTTACTATTTGTATAATTTACCCAAAAAGGTTACAAGAAAGAACAAAAAAAATCACAGAACTTATACATTTCATCATCTAGGTGCTTTGGAGCTTAGGGACCAAGGAAATTGTTCTTTTCTTTTTATTTAAATTAAAATGTAGCACATAGTCCCAAGAACAGGGTGAGAGTGTGACCTACAAACCGACAATCTTTGGAACTTTAAGCCATTTTTGTAGCCTCTACACTTCCAAGTTTCAACCATTTCAACCCCATATCCAAACTTTAATCATTTTATTTCAGCCTTCCTTTTGAATTATTATTTGTGTCACAAAGTCTTCCATTCATACCTTAATTTCATCTCAATTTTTAATATTTTTTTTAAAATTTCTAATACATTAATATTATATTAATCAAATCTTTTTTCTTAATCAAGTTAAAAAAAATTTAAATTTAATATGAAAAATATTTAAAATATATGAATCAAATTTTAAATATATATATACACGCTTGTTACATCCACAACTTAAATTCAACTTATTAATAAAATTACTGTTATACCCTTATCAAAGCACGACGTGTAATAAGTTGTTAGACAATTTACAAATGACCTTTTATCAAGAACGATTGTAAACAATCCTATGTACAAAACAGTCCGGAAGTGATTCTCTATAAACCTTAAGTAACCCATAAACAACTCGTTATGCACTCTCATTGGACTACCAAAGCAAAACCAACACGTATAAATTTAAATTTTAAAATTTAAAATATTGCTTGGAACCATATAATGTAGTTAACATTTTTTGTCATCTTCACAAATTTGTGTTTGTTGTTGCAATTGTGAAGGTGAAAATGAACCGACACTGTTGAAATTGTTTCATTCTTAAAAGTATTATTTTCGGTTCAATTAATTTTCTTTCAACTAAACCAGTCAAATCATTAATTTTTGGTTGAATTAATTTATTCAATTCAATTGAATAAATTATTAAAAAAATATAATTTTTTAAAAAAAAAATAAAAAAAACCGATTCAATTAGTTTACAAATCAATTAATCTAATCTCTTATTCTAGATCATCATCCTTATCAATTCTTAATCGAACCCATATTCGGTCTGCGTCATCCTTTATAATAGAGGGAATCCAAACATTGAAATCTGAAACAAACGACTGTTATCATATAATAAATTATATTTTATACATTGTAATTTCACCCTTCATTAAAGGGGGGAGACAGCCACACAGCTCAACCTTGTAAACTAAGCAACAAGCATCCCCCCCCCCGGGTAAAAATAAAATGATATCTTAATTTGTACAGACCCCCAAAAATTAAGGAAAACAAAATCAAACATAAAAGGAATTTGGGCATTCAATCCTAAAGAAATTCATTGTATTGTTCTTCATATATATATATATTGGAAGTTTTTTAAGAATGCTAATTACCGGCTTTCCTCAAGTATGCTAATAAGCTCAGCCCAGCAACAACGGCTGCCCCTGCGGCAACGGTGTTGCATGCCGTATTCCATGCATCGGAGTTCGCATAATCCATGCATCCTGAACCCGAGCCCCTTCGACGATGATCTTTCGTTCCCGAATAATCTAAATGTAATCTTAAACCCTGCACAAAGCATTGATAAGATGTCTTCTAAACTTAATCGAACTATAAAAATACCAATGAAGTTTTCTATTACTATCATATCAGGTTTTAGTTTTAAAACAATATGTGAATGGTTAAAGTACCTGGAAAGTCCCTGCTTTATAGGTACTGGATCAATTTAGTCCTTGTACTATTAAAAAGAATCAAATAAGTCCAAATTCTAACAGAGTTAACATTACTGCATAGAAATGTCTTGACAATTATTTTTCTCAATTTCAGTTCAATTCCAAACAAAAAATTTCATTTGCAAAATCATAAAAAATTTTAAAATGTTAACTCTCTTAAACAATAAATGATATTTTTTAAACAATAAATGTAAACTCTATTCTAATTTGGCTTTATTTGATTCATTTTAATAGTATAAGGCCTAAATTGATCTATTTAGTAATAGAGAGACTAATTTGATCAAGTCCCTACAATAAAGGGACCTCTTAGGTACATTCACCTATATATAATAATAGCAGCAAAAGAACAGTCTCCTGTGCTTCCAGACATGCTAAGCTGCAGATTTTCATGTATTGGATCGAATCTGTAAAAGATAGGTTCAGTAAACGGAAATTCACTGAAAATCAGTCTTTGTGAGATTGTCAATATTGTACCAAACAGTACTGAATTTCAAACATTGTAATGTAAGGGTTCCTGCCACGACCCATCAACCGGTAAAGTACTCTCATTTTTTTGGATCGTGAATATATAAGCCGGCATTGTTCCCTCTGGGCACCCCATAGATCCTTCAAGGCTTTGTTACCATTGTTACCAAGTGAAATCCTAAATGGGCAGGGCTTGAGTTTGAGAACTTAGAGAGGCACACCTTCGGGTGACAAAACTTTGAAGGACAAGTGGGTGCCCAAATGAGACAATATAGGCTTATGGGCAGAACACACGGTTACATGACCCAAGAAGATCAGAGTACCTGATCAGTTGGCGGGTCCTGACAAGTTCTAGTATTGGCTTTGCCCTATAAACGAAAGATCAAGTAACCCATGAATCCAACAATTTGGTTTATAATAATTCATGAAGTAAATTATCATATTTTTTCCCAATCCAAATAAGAAGAAGAAAAAGAAAAAAAAGAAAAAACTAAAATGTGAAAATATCCAAATACACTAATGCCTGATGCCACCAATATCGGTTGCAGCTTGACCTGTATTCGACATGGATTTCTATCGGAAAACTATTGTTTTGAAACTTATCAAAGTTTTTTTACACTAGAGGGTTGTTTGAGGCTTACATGATATGAACCAACTAGTGACCAGGCAATAAGCAAATATATTCAAAAATTTCCATGCCAACTAGATCAATCACGCAATCATAAGTTAGGAAAATCTAAGAAGTGGTCATGCTTCAAAGGAAAGATTATATCGCTCCAATGGAAGAATCTAGTGCTAGATACTTTCAGAACTTGTACCACTGAATCAATGTTTCGCTCCAGCGTTATCTTTTCTGATTTTTACATTACATAGGCATGCTTCACCAAACTAGTATTTTCACCCCAGCAAAATCCTTTTTGATTTTTGTGTTATTCAAGCATACTCCGACAGGGATCTAAGTCAATGGAGGAGTACCATAAGGAGATGGAGGTAGCCTTCATACGGGCTAATGTAGAGAAGGACCGTGAGGCAACCATGACTCAATTCTCATGTGGGTTAAACCAAGAGATAGCTAACATTGTGGTGTTGCAGCATTATGTCGAGCTTGAGGATATATGATATGACAATGAAGATGGAGAGGCAACTCAAAAGGGACTGAGCCACTAAACTTGAAGCCACAGCTTCTGGTTCAAGATGGCACCAAGTTGGGGTAAATCTGATCATGACAAGCCTACTTCAAGGCCCAGAGGAAATACAGATAAAGGCAGAGGCAATATCAACAACAACAATCAAGGTACCGGTTCTTTCGAAACTAATTGACTTCAATATCTTAAATGTTTTCGGTGTTTGGGAACAAGACATATAGCATCCCAATGTCTGAATAAAAAGGGAATGATCTTGAGGAATGATGAGACAATTGAAACCAATGAGGATGGTGGAAGTGACTCTGCACCCTTGTCCAGAGAAGGAAAGGGCGTTGAGTACGCTGTTGTTGGAGACAATTTGATGGTTGAGCGTGCTTTGAGTCTCTAAGCGAAGAAAAAAGACAAAGGGGAGCAGCACAATAATCTCTCTCATACTCGGTGTCATTTCAAAGATATGATATTATATGATAATTGATGGTGGTAGTTGTATCAATATTGCCAGTACTACCTTGGTTGAGAAATTAGGATTGAATTATCTTCGTTGAGTATGCTAATTTTTTTCTTTGCGTTCTTCAAGCACACTCTAGCGGACCAGTCTTTGCTCTAGCAGCACCAACATTTTAATTGATCAGTGGAGCAAAATAAGAACTCCACTCCCACAATCGACATTTTAGTTATCTTGTTTTTTTTCAATTAAACATTTAATTGGACTTATGTTATTATTAAGTTACGCTTAAAGGCTTTTGAGAAGAAACCCTAGTTTTATTTTAAATAAGAATGAATCAAATTTGAATACTAAATTAAACATAGAAGTTTCTTGTCTTCATCTTAGGTGAACTCCGGCAATTCCAATGGGGAAACCTTGTGAATTTTAATCTCCTGGCTATAAGGAAAGGATCAATAATCCGAAATCTTTCAAACCTATTTTTGGACGATCCAAGGATTGATTTCCAATTATTGTTATCGGGTTTCATGACAAATGTTCGAGGTTCATATCATTTTCCCCTATAATTAAGACTCAATATAATGCTAGCCATTTCTAAAGTAAATTCCACTGTTAAATGTTCTATCAGATATACATATAGATAATCAGAGTTCAATCATACCTTCAAACCAACTGATTTTGCATGCTCCACGGCCACTTGAAGATCATTGTCCGATGCCAATACAACTTTGTCATGGTCTTCATCTTCATACTGCATAATAAACCCACCAATTAGCATAAATTTGAGGGAGAACATATTTGAAACCAATGTAATCATAAAAAAAACTAATAATAATTCTAAAGTTATACCAGGATTTGAGGCACACTATCTCTATCCCTGTCATCCCCTAACCTCTGAAGGACTGCAGTTATTAGATCCGTCAGACTACGTGTATCTGTATCCAACAATAATGAGCAAAAAGCCTATTAAATACAATTTTGTAGACAAAATAGTAGGTATAAATGCATGGTATCAATAAAGAATTAGATTCTCTAATAGTCTCTCTTGAACACAAGACTCAACTTATGGTTTTTGTTAGTATACTACACTCAACTTGAGGATTTAGGTTCCTGAATTTCAATTTGATATAATTCAGCCCTCCTACTATTATTAATATTATGCTTTAATCCAAATCACTAACCCCATTAAAAATTGCATTAGTTGACTGATGCATAAGTAAAAAAAAAAAAAATTCCTTATCCATTTAAAATGTGAAATTATGGTTAAGAAAATATTTACTTTTTACTAATTTGTCATTTAAAAAATTCTAACTCAATCTCATGATTTGGATTTTTAAAGTAAACTTCATAACCGAATAATGGAATCTTTTAAGAGTGTTAGTGGTTTGGAAAAAGACAAAACATTAATAATAGTAGGATAATCAAATTATGCCAAATTAAAGTATAAGAACTAAATTCACAAGTTAATTATTTGTACAGAGACAAAAACCATAACTTGAAAAAAAGAAAAACGAACGATCAACTATTTTCATGAAGTTAGTGTCATTAACAAATTAACTTGCCAAGAAATGTTTTGTTTAGGTTGCATATTTTGACGGGTGAAAAGACAAGCAACACTTGCTTATGAACCTCATGCAAAAGAAAAGACAATATATTCATGGAGGCGCCTAGCTTATGAGTAGAAATAGTAACATACCAGATGTAAATCTATGCATTCGGCCCATTCTATCTTGTATTTTGAAACCAAATGTAAATGGAAAATTGGATGAAGGATAGGGAAGAGATCTCTCTGTCTCTGCTGCTTCAGAAGCTAACTTCAATGAACTATAACTGAAATATTGCTGTCAATAAGTTAGTAAAACAGTAATGGAACAAAGCACAACTATATAAACAAAGCACAACTATATAAACAGAGCAACATCAACATAAAAAACCTTCTTGTCTCATCCTCATCTTCAATGGGAGGTAAGGCCATTGCGGAATCCCAAAATTTCTTCACCATTGTTGAGGCAGCCTCATTATTGACTCCAAAATTTTTCCCAACCTAGTGATTGTAGAAAATTATAAGATCATAAGAAAAACATCATGAATCCCTAACGAAATAGGAAAAGAAAATAATAATCTTAGAATTCACAAAAACAAGTTTGTTACGTGCTTGGGAGTAACAAGTTTCCTCCAAACTGTGTTGCACGTGTATTACTTACAACATAATGTTATATACTTATATGTAAGAAAATAATGAATTTGTGAGTCATAATCTACAATTACTTAACATTTAAAGTGCAAGGAAGCTTTATTTATGCAAGTAAAAAAGATGGATTTCTATAAAAGATTTAAGTTAATTAAATTTCATTATTGTTTTGCTACTCTTCATTCTTGTTTGTCAGGAACATTTCCTTTTAATTAAAGAATTTAAGGTAAATACGCAAATAGATACACAAAAATTAGTCAATATTTGATTTAAAAAGAAAACTAACAAGCAACAAAAATATACTGTATTAATCAAGGAGTTCAATATTTTTATTTAATAGCAACATAAATAAAAATTAGTCAAGATTTTAATTTATAAGAAATCATTAATTAATCAAAAAGATTAAATTTAAAATTTTCCAAAGATATGCCTTTCACTATTTGCAGTTTCGGAATTCAGCCTTTTAGATATAGTATAAAGAGATAGATTGTTTGTACACTACAAGATTTATTTACTTTAAGAACACCTTAACCTTAGACTGATACTCACTTGACTTACTGTAGCAACAGCGGCATGAGTAACTTCGATCACATCAACAATAGAAACTAGTTCTCCATCTGCATCTAACCACAGAAACTTATTGAGAACCGGTATGATGCACGTAGAAAACTATATTCTTTGCAAGGTAGCAACTCATATCACCTCTATCTAGCACAGGAAGGTGTAAAAAGTTGCCATCATGCATTGTATGCAAAGCAGAAACAATTGGTGTGTCGAGTGTTGCACATTCTGGGTTAGGAGTCATAACCTATACATCAAATCAACAGCAAAATGACTAGAACTCAAGAATGTGCTTATTATAGAGGTCAAATATGATACACTGGTACTGGTATATAAGGTTAAGCCTTAAGAACAAAACTTTGCTGACATAAAAGGGGGGTGGGTTGGGGAAAGAATCCAAGAGGCAAAAACCTGTTCCACTGAAGTAGTCTCTGGAGGAAGGTTTTGTGCTATTACCCGCATTAATATATCCTTTGATCTGTCAGAAATTCAGAATAATAAGTCAGAGTATACATCAATGGAGATTGTAACAAGAAAAATAATAAAAGTTGAAGTGACAATGCTCCTTCCTTCACTCCCTCAACTACACATGGAAAATTGTTGAATTGCAATTTGATTCAAAAGAGACTCACGTTAGAATCCCCCGGGGTTTATTTTCAACAAGCACAACTGCAGAGTTTATTCGACATTCTTGCATCTTTTTTGTAGTAGTTAAAACTGTGTCATCTGGTGAAACTATTACAATCCTGACAGAAAGGCATCATATTAAGCAAAGTTACTCAAAATACCATAAAGGACCAAATAAATCTACATTAAAAAGAAAAAACAAAAGTATTACCTACTTTGGATTGTCTGCAATTATTGTTGACAGTGAAGGCCTGAACATTTGCTCTCGAAGTGTCTCAATGAATGTATTCTGACCTGCATATCACCTCAAAAGGCAGCATAGACTTAAAAATGTTAAAAGTGGTCAGCTGATAGCTAAACTATAAAAACAAAAACGAGTAATACAAGGACCAACAATAAGCAGAAAAGGCACAAAAAGACAACTATTGAAGATAAAAGATAAAACTATCTACCAACCAGAGAAAGATGTTCCCCAATTCTTTTCTACACCTTCAACAGCAGCAGCAATAGCTTTTCCCTTTTCAGCTGCCCTTTCCATTCGAGCAATAGCATCATACAGACACTTAGCTATATCAAGCAAAGCAATGACCTCCCCATTCTGTACAACAGGCAAGTGTCTAAATTTTCCTGTTTAGAATGATATCAAAACAATATTAGAGGGTAAGAAAAAGTAAAATATATCACATCAAAGGGTGTTTGTCAACCACAAAACCCAACCTTGCACCATCTTCAGGAGTGCCTCCACAGCAAGAGTATCAGAAAGAACAAATACCGGGTTCTTTGTCATTACTTTAGAAACTGGCGTTTCCTCCATATTAAGTTCCTGAGCAATCACTCTTGTTACTATGTCCTGCAGGAATGAAGAATCAATAAATAAGAGACATGATAATTATCATAGTTCATAAAGAATAAATTTGTAAGCATAAAGAATGTTCTTCATGCCAACATGAAATCCAAAGTGCCTGAGAGAGCAAGGTGGAAGATATCATATCAGAGTAAAGAAACTAGTTCATGTAGTTATCTCCACTTGTTTTGAGATTGAAATAAAGGGAATTTGTTATAGTCTGGAAGGATTTAAGCCATACCTTGTCCGTGAGAATCCCGCAAAGCAATGCATTAGAATCAGTAAGCAATAAAGCATCAACCTTACGAGCAGCCATCCTCCGGCAGGCCTCATAAATGGTGGTACTTTCTGGTACCGTTAAGGCCTTTGAGAGCCTCAACTTCTTCACAGTACGCTCTCCAGCAAGTTCCCTTTCCACAAGCAAGTTGAAACAAAAAAATTCATTGCTATTTTTTACTTTTTCAAGATGAAATATTACAATGATTAGCACATTTAAACATTTTTCATCACTAATTTCACAGAATGTATACATTTCAGAACATGAATTTTCACAAAATATTACCGTCTGAAACTATCAATCCATTAAAATTAAAATTCAATCATTCATTATAACTTTAACGCTTCTTCTTCCAAAATTATTAGAAATTAAAATCAAAACAGTAATTTCTTAAAAATTATGAAAAAAAACGAAATGAAATGAAAAACTTACGTAGGACGAGGAGATGGTAAGAGTTTCCGGATAGAATCGGAACGTCCATTCTCCAATGCTTTTCTCCTCGCTGATGAAAAGCTTGACCTTGAAATATTCCGCCTCGGCGAACTGCTGTAACTTGTCATCTTCAAGCCCTTTTACACGCATTGAATTTCCAACTTTTCTCATGTGAAAAAACGGGAATTAAAAAAATACTAATTAAATTAAATTAAAAACTAACCAGAATGAGAAGCTTATTTGATTTTCAATTCCAATCGAACCTTTAAAATTTCAGGTTGATTTATTGATTAAACGAAAATGAGATGAGGTGAAGCGGCAAAATCAATAGATTCAGGAAGAAAAAAAAAGGAAAAAAAAGAAAGGAAAATCGTCGTCGGTCGGGAAAATTGGATTTTTCCCGGAAAATGCACCGGGCGGAAAAAAGAAAGAAAAACGAATTGGACGATGATTATAAGAATGAGCAAGGAAGGGAAACCAATGAAACTTTGCCACGTGGAATTGTTTTTAACTGAAATTCCTCCCTTTTTACGGGAATTTTGTGAGGTTTTCCAATTTTCGCAAAAGGAGGGAATTGAATTTTCAATTTTATGATCGGCATAATAACAATAATAATAAAATATAGTTAATTTTACGTTGCAACATATCTATATGCCTCCCTTGCCCTAAACTATCCCTATTGATTATGAAGATAATGCGGAGCCGTAAAGTTTAATTTTATTGTATAATCATTTAAAATTTTATAAATTATAAAGGGAGTTGGGTTCATGTCAACCGTCTTCGCTCTACTACTATCTAAAGTTAGAGTTAAGATTTTTATAATTGAATTAGTGATTTAACCGATTAGATTATCGATTATTGATCTAATTAGTTTTGTTTGATTCAATTAAATTAAATGAATTATTAAAAAATAGAGAAATTAGTTCAAATGTTAGTTTGTATTGGTTAATGGATCAATTGGTTTAATCTCTTATCCTGGACTGATACCCTAATTAATTATCTATCTAATCAATCTGACTGACCAGTCCGTTTTGAAAACAGTGGGTAAGATTAATTTAAAGAAATTGAATTAACTTCCACAATCGTTGCCTCAAAAAATTTAGCTGAATCCAAAGAGTATATAAGTTGAACGACTTAAGGGCCTGGGAGTTCAAACAAGGCCATGAATGAACTTACATTATCAATCGTGAGAGCCAGCATCAAACAATAAATTTTGTTGATAAATAAGAGCAATAAAAATGCTACCACTTTGTATCTTTACGATGATGTCCTTGCATTTGACTGAATGGAAAATTAAAGAAGAAAAAGAAACAAAATTATCTAAAATTTGAAAAATAGTCCATTCCTTGAAAACAAAACATACCCACTTCATTCATTCAACCTAATTTTAAGTTTAACAACTTTAAAAAAAAATGGATTTGCTTCAACAATGGAAAACCAAAAACGAGTGAATTGTCATTGAAAAATATCAAGTTTTCAACAATTTGAAGTATAAGGAAAACAATGTATATGAGATTATTTAGTTTAGTAATAAGTATGGATTTTTTAAAATTGTTTTTATTTCTAATTTACACATACAGCATTAAATTATATTTTCATGTAAAAATAAGACAATATTAGGTAATGTATAAATATTGATAGCTAAATTTTTATAAATTAAGACTAAATTGACACAATATATAAATGTTGAGTATTAAAGTTGCTATGATGCCTATTTTAAAAGTTGAGGCATTGTTTTAGCCATTTAATGGTTGGGACCAAAAAAGAAAAAAAATCAAATAGTTGTGGGACCAAAAAAAAATTACTAATATTTGGATGACTACCAATATAATTTACTCATATTAAAAACTAATTATTTTTTAAATAAAATAATAATTCAGTCTAGATATTTAAAATCAAAATTGTTAACCACGAGTTGTGGAATAGTGGTTCACCTTGTTCTTTAACCATATGGTTAGGGTTCTATCCCCACTCATGGAAATGAAGCATATTTCATGGCCAATTGTTTTGTTCTTTAGAGATCTCTTGAGGGTGTAATCGAGTTGAGTTGAGTCCAAATACTATCTAGCTCAAGCTCAACTCAAATTCAAAACTCGGTACTTGACTCGAGCTCGATTGAATATCTATTTTTAAAATTTGACAAATTAAGCTTGTTTTTTAATTTTTGCACTTAAACTCAAACTCAACTTAATAATTAAGTTTAGCGTTAATAGTATATATTAAAAATAATAATGTAATTTAATAAAATAATAATATAAAAAACTTCATAAAACTCTTAAGTTGTTCAAACAAAATGTTATTGAACTTGAATTTTGTTCAATCAAACAACTTAGCTCAACTTTATAGTTATCAAATAGAATTTAAATTTTTCATATCAAACTAAAATAATTTACAAACATTAGTGTCCCTGAGAAACTTCCACAACCAAAGGAATAGGATAATTTTTTTTTTAATCCAAACGTGGGCCTACATGACCGGTCGGTCTACAACACCCGATGACAAAGATTCAATTATTGGTATACGGATCGTCTCATTTCGTCGTCGTCTTCTTATTTACTCTCTCATTCATCACCACACGTTTTCTCTGTTCTTTCACCCCCAAGAAAAAACCTTTCTCTTCGGTTTCTAATATTTTTCTATCAAAAGTTCAAAACCCCAAAGACCAAAACAAGAGGGGGATCGATCGAAAGCATCAATGGCGGATTGGGGTCCGGTAATAGTAGCGACCGTGCTGTTTGTGTTGCTAAGTCCCGGACTGTTGTTTCAGATACCGGCGAAGAACAAGGTTGTGGAGTTCGGAAACATGCAAACCAATGGAGCTTCCATTTTCGTTCATTCCATTATCTACCTTGGTCTCATTACTATCTTCCTTATCGCCCTTGATCTTCATATTTACGTTTATGATTAATGAACGATATCTTTTGGAATTGCTAAATTCTGGCTGTATTTTGTGATAGTTGTGTATTTAGTTTTTGTAATTTAATTTTAGCAATTTTAGTTTATATATTTTTCGATTTTTAAAAATTTTGCTTAGATCTAAATAATAACTATTAAATCTATTTGATTAAATTTAATTATTGGTCTTATATTATATATAAATTTATAGATTTAGTCTATGTTTTCCACTTGGATCATTATAAGTTTTTATACCTTCTGAATTTTGAAATGTTAACCTTGATGAAGCTAGATTTTTACTTAGTAATACATGAAAATAACAAGTAGATATTTGTCACATCGAACTCAATAGTTATAGTTAGGTGAAAATTAAAATTTAAAAATTTAAAAAAAATAAAGAACTAAAAATGATAAAATTAAAGTATAGAGATTAAATTCACCATTTTTATAAAATACAGGGACTAATAGCAGGTTTTAACCCTTTTCGAATATATTGTTTCTCATTTTTAATGCTTCTTTTTGTTGTTTTTCCTTTTTGTCATTGATCTTATTGTTGTTGCTTTAGTTTGAATTCTGTTTTATGTATTGATATGTATATATATTTGAATTGTAAATTAATAGGCGGAAATCATCCATAATCAAATTGCATTTCATAGGAATTTTTTCATTTTTGGTTTGAGTTTTATTAGGCGTAAATGGTACAGGATTTTCTCTAATTTTATTATGATTTAAAGTCTCATAACTAGTTTAGGAATACTTAAAAGTGATTTTGGAAAAAAAAAAAAGAACACTGTTGAGAACTTTGAAAAAAAGTGTTTATGGGTCAATTTTTAGGTTGAGAGATATTTATGGTATGAGCTTTAGAGATGAGAATAGTCTTTTTAATTTTGTTAAGAAACTTTGAATGCTTCTCTTGTTACACTTCATCCTAGAAGTGGCAATTAAAAAAAAAAAAAAAAGCAGCGTTTCACTTTTTAACAGTATGACTTTTGATTTAATTTTGTTGAACAATAAATGAAAGGCATTAGAGATGAGATTAATGAGATTATTATTCAATTGAATGATTTAAAGAAGAAATAGGCAAATTTAAGATGATTGAAGATTATTATTTTTATATTTTGGAAGTGTTTCGAAGTCAATGGAAAGCTGATTAATGAAGAGTTTGGTTTGAATATTATTTAAGTTAATTCAAGTGATAAAGACAATTTTGATGGGGTTAAAAGCTCAACTTATGACAAAGATTCCTTGCAATTAGATTTAAATCAAGAAGGGGACTTATTTACCAAGGAGCTGATCATGATTTAGTTTAAGTGAGATTCAACTTGTTGGTTTTTGGGAGAGTGATTGTGATAATCTGAGTTTAACTTTGGGGTTATAATTATTTATTGTGAAGGGTAGATCAAGCATAAATTAATAGTTGTACTAGATGAATTGTTAATTATAGGTTTTTATCATATATGCTCTTTTTGGTAACATGCCTAGAATTATTCATAGTTTCTCCCAACCTTTAAATAGGAGGATAATGCTCTTCAGCGCATTCGAACTCACATTCTCCTGCACTAACAACAATGTCGATACCAATCGAACTAAAACTCAATCGACAATTACATCAGATTTATTTAAATGCTAAAAACCAAATCAAAATGCATGGTTAAACCATGCTATGTTCTAAATAAACAAAACATACATTTATACTAAACTTCACTCTCAAACAAGCTAAAACTAAAGTTTGAAGGATACAAAACTAGTAACACTACTTTTTCAGTAACTATACATTTTGGTACATTAAGGTTGAAATTGGCATCTAAAGAGTTTTTTTTTTACTTCAATTAGGTACTTGAATTTGGCTTATTGATTTAAATTAGTATCTGAACTTGATTTTTTGGTCCAAATATGGGCCGAGCCAGGCTCAACTAAAAAGTTCAGGACCGTTTGCTAGGCCTGGCTTGAAAAATGGGCTTAAAATTTTGTTCAAGCCCGACCCAAATAAAAATGCTAAAACTCGGGCTCAACTCAGCCCGCCCATATTATTTTTTATATAATTTTAAAAAATATATAATACATCAAAAATACTAAAAACATCAAAATAAATATTTCCCAACAAATTGAAAATAAATTTTAAAAAATATATATACTTAAATAACACTAAAATAGATACAACTTAACAAGTAAATGTCTCTAAAATAATAACAACATTAACAAATGTCTTTAAAATAATAACAAAATTAACAATAAAATAAGTTTTGTACAATATTAAAAAAATAGATTTTTTTGTCCTTTAATAGATTCGGGCCGGGCCAGGCCGGGCTTAGGACAAAAAATACCTTACACGAGGCCCGATCCATTTTTTAAACGGATTTTATTTTTTGTCTAACCCTATTTTTCAGGCTTATTTTTTGACTTAAACCCTCCAACATTTTCGGCGGGCCTTTAAATCGGGCCCGGCATAGCCCATGATAGATAAGATTGGGCTAATCAGGAAACCCACTAAAAATATTCTCTTTTCTCTCCATTTCTTCACTCGTGTTGAAGCTCTAAATCCCTTGTGTTCCTTCACTCCATTGCCAGTTTGCCACCACTAATGGCGACATCCATAGCAGCTCGCATCTCCAGGAAGGCCGCGGCCTCTGCTTTCTCCGCTCACCGTCACGTAATCTCATCCCGTTGTTTCGCCACGGAGTCGGCGAAAACGATCTCGCCGTCGTCGGATCGAGTCAAGTGGGACTACAGGGGCCAAAGGAAGATAATCCCTCTCGGACAGTGGGTCCCTAAGGTCGCCGTCGACGCTTATGTGGCACCTAATGTCGTCTTGGCCGGTCAAGTAACCGTCTACGACGGAGCGTCGGTGTGGAACGGCTGCGTCCTACGTGGAGATCTCAACAAGATCACCGTTGGATTCTGCTCTAATGTCCAGGAACGCTGCGTCATTCACGCCGCTTGGTCCTCACCTACCGGTAATCCTCTTTTCATTTCTTTTTCCTGATGTTTCTTTTAAATAAAATTTAGGGTTTCTGACTTTTTTTACTTGTTTATAATTAAAATTCTTTATTTCGGTGTTTTTTTCTTTCGAATAAGCTAAAACGGTCAACGCTATAATTGATTATTATGTTTGAATTTGTTCAATGCAGCTTAAAATTGTTACCCCGAATTTTATTTAGGGTTTCTGAGTACCTGTTTATAATCAAAATTTAGCTTGAATTTAGATTTGTTTTTGGTGTTAATTTACCGTGTAAATTAGTCGAAGCTTTAACTGATTGAGACTTGTGCATTATGTTCGAATGTGTTCAGTGCAGCTGAAAAGCTTCTTAGGGGCTCTTGATGTCCATTTAATACGAAACTAGCTAATTTATTCAATGAAGGAAACAATTTTTTAGTTTTTATTTTTATTTTATTTATGAGCCTCACAATTTAGATGCAATAACAATTCGTATTTAGGTATCATTTGGAGCTTTATATCCATAATTAGCTTCATTATTGTCACACCCTTATTCTGAGGTCTACATGCTGATCCATTGGATAATAGCTTTAAGGATAATCTATTATCTTCGGCATTTGATTGTTAAAATACCCAGAACTCAAGGATCAAACATCATATGAAAAGGGTAAAAAAATCCGTCTTTAATGTAGCTCTTATAGTTGCTAAGAATGTAAATTTTGATGCCAAGTTGTAATCAGTATAAGCCATTAACACGGTTCTTTTGCCATGTTCCATTGTGCAGACTTAAGCTTACATGTTTTCACTCTGGGATACTTAAAACATGATCTTATATGTGCCCCCCAAAAAAACAGAAATATTTGTCTTATGAACCCCTTAACCCCCTAAACAATCTTGTTTGATAAAATTTTCATTTCTATTGCCTCCTCTAGTAGATAGATAGAGCTCCAGGAGCTATCATATCGTCTTTTGTTCACAATTTAGTGTCTATATATGTTACGCATAGCAGCTGTAGAAGTGAAGACATAGTGGTTTTTCTCTTTGATAATAGCTTTAGTGAGATTATTCTCACCCACATTTTCCAAAGGGTGTTCTACTGTAATAAGGTTTATGTGCTGATGATGAAAAGCCTGTTGCAATTTGCTTCTTGTTATTTCTATCACATGTCCTCCTGAAAATACCTCTTGTTTTTGGAACAATGAGTTCACTTGACTGTTAAGAACTGGTTCATTCTTGAGTCATGTTTATCGGTAGCTTCTCTTTTGTTATTATTTTATAATGTGGCTCTTGGATCCTGCATGCCTATGCTTGACTGCAAGTAATACTTGTCGTGTGTAACTGGAGATATTTTCAATTGTTTATGCTGTGAATGTATGATGTAAAAATGAATCACATATGCAATTACTTTGTTGAGAACTTTATTCTGTCCATGTGTCATTTCTATGATCTAGTCAATTTCAATTCCTCATTCGCATCATCATGCGAATACCATTTCTGAATTATGACTATTTAAATCGAAGCATTTTCTATATTACAGGACTTCCAGCTGAGACATCAATTGAGAGGTTTGTGACAATTGGTGCATACAGTCTCTTGAGGTCATGCACAATTGAACCGGAGTGCATTATCGGACAGCATTCTATTCTCATGGAAGGTTCCTTGGTGGAAACACACTCAATCCTTGAAGCTGGTTCCGTAGTACCTCCAGGCAGGAGAATCCCAACCGGCGAACTTTGGGCAGGTAATCCAGCCAGGTTTGTTCGAGCTCTAACCCATGAAGAAACCTTAGAAATCCCTAAACTCGCGGTAGCAATCAATGACCTGAGCAAAGAACATTTCTCAGAGTTCCTTCCATACTCAACAGTATATTTGGAAGTTGAGAAGCTCAAGAAGTCCCTGGGAATAAATATTTGATTGCCTTTTGATTTTCATGTTTCCATAGATGAGTTTTTCCATGCAACGAAATAAGCAGTCTGGTAAACACGTCGAAGAACCCTTTTTCTTTTTGTTTATCCATGTATTCGATCGTGTTGGCTGTCGGAAAAAGAAAAAACCCTAAACTTGTGAGTTCCAATGAAATGGAACATAGTTGCAACTGAAGCATCTTGTGGATTATGCCGAGCACATTCTATGTTGAGGTTACTTTTTCTATTGTCCTCTTGTGATAGTCCTGCCCTTAAAGGCATTACAAATTTGCTAGTTTTTTTTTTTACATTAAAATTCAAAAATCAAATTGAATGATTGATGAATTTTGTTTGTGAGACTTATATAATTAAGCCCTAGCTACTAGCTTTTGGATCACATTGTTCTCTCATATGGATATGCAATTTTTTAATTTAAAAAAAAATCTTTTAAGTATTTGGAGTATCATATCAATACCAAGGATGTTTGAATTAAACCGGATTGGTTGGTTGGATTCGAAAAAGGGTTTTGAATAGGTTTTGAAATTTAGCACAAATTGGTCGAATAGGGATTTTTATTTTTATTTTTTAATAATTCTTTAATCAAATCAGTTGGACTAATCGAATCTATGACCTGATCAGTCTGATCATTGATTCGATTTAAAAAACATTGAGCAATACTAGTATCCAATTATGTGTTAACATATGGCTGGTAAGAAAAATTCAATATTTGATTTTTATTTGGCTTATAGGGTTTTAAGGTGGTTTGATGGTTATTATTATTGATGCATTCGAAATTAATTAAAAATTTGATTAAGGGAAGTGTACCTATCAATCAATTAATATTATAGCTACGATGAGTAAAGATATTGTTCCCACAAAGACTACTATTAAACGATTTACAACCAACAAGCGAAACAATACCCAGAAAAAATTTATCTAGATTTTATCTGTCAATATCAATCTAAATTATGCAATTTCTTTACTTAGTAACTTGATCCGTATAAATCCCTAAATTATGCAAGATCTATTATTAAACAGAGTCTATTCCCCCTCTGATTTAGGCACATCAAACATGGATGAATAATCTAGAAATATCAAACTAAGAATTAAACACACATAATTGAGAACAAGATCTAAATATTTATTACGTAAAATAAAAATCAAAAGACAATATTCATCATAGGGTTCATCTCTTTAGGTATTTAGAAAATTAGTTCATATTTGAAAACAAAAATATCCAAAATACAATTCAGTCGAAAGAAATAAAAAAACTCATTATAATCTCCAAAGAAATCAAATGGGAGTCTTTAATCTTGGCAGAAATCTGCTTCAGAATCGGTTTTAATGGTGTTTTTCGAGTTGTTTTCTTAAATATTATATGCCGGCTCTCTCCTATCTTCTCATTTTTGTCATATATTATTAGAATACCTGAAAAACCTAAAAATCGCGTTTTCCCGTAGTTTAGAGTGCCAATTCGCGAAATCGACACGACTTGCTACATGACTGTGTGGTAGCTCGTATGACTCACACGACAGTGTGGAAGGGGTCAAGCTATGTGACTCCTATACCTTACTCAGACTTTTCGATTTTCACTCGTTTTTATTCCTTTAGCTTTTAAATACTCTCCTAAATATAAAAACATGAATTTAAAAGATTATGAGCATAAAATTCACCATTGACATCGAATAATCACCCAAAAACGTATTAAAAATGAGTTTATAACATGTTACTTTTGTCACTTATCAATTATTATTATTATTTGGTATAATTACATGTTTTTTTTTCTATTTTACAATTTGAGATTAATTTTGTTTGAGCAAGGATGATATTTAGATAAACTCTTCCGACAATAATAATTCTATAATTCGAACTAGGTTCAAAATTTTTAATTTAGTTGAGGATAGAATTAGGTAAAATTTGGCTTTTTATGTTTTTAATTGTAATTTTTTTTACTTCAATAAGAATTGATAACATATAGTTTAATTTTATAAATACTTTTTATACATTTTTGACTATAATTTCTCAATAAGATTTTATGACATTTGGTTTAGATGTATAAAAATTAATATAATGTTATTTAATTTTCTCAGTCCAATATGATTGGAGAAATCATTTCCCTGTGTTTGTCCCTATATTTTAATTTTCAACATTGAGTTTCTATAATTTTTTATTTAAAAATCTTAGTTTCTCTAATTTTATCATTAAAGTTAACAGTGTCAAAGGTAAAATAATATTTCTAGCTTTCAACATTTGTAGTTCTTTTTTTTATCAATTTGGTCATTACCTTTTAAAAGTACATAAAAATTTTTAAAACTATTTTTTTTATATTTTAAATAAAACATAAAAATTTTTAAAAATATTTTTAAAATAAAAAATATAAAAATATAAAAGCCACTTTAAAATTAAAAAAATAAAAGAAGTTTTAAAATATAAAATAAATTCTAAAATTTAATATTATCTAAAATGGACTAGCCCGGCCAATTGGACCGAGAACTGGCTGGGGTATTGATAAAAAAAATGGTTGGCTTGTGAATCGATACGATCTGGTTGAATAGATTTGGAATTAGTCTGACCAATTGGTTCTCAAAACGACCAATTCCACCGATTCAAAGCAAATGAATTATTAAATATCAAAAATAAATTTAAAAATTATAAAAATCGGTTCAACTGCCAATTTAACTTGTTTTTTTGCCTAATTCAACCAATCCATATCAGTTTGTAGGTCAACCGGTTTTTTACCTCTCCCCGAATCGATATCCCAAATAATTATTAATCCAATTCGTCTAATCCGATTTAAATAACATTGAATTTTAGAATTTTTATATTTTTAAAATTTATTTTTTATTTTAAAGAGTTTTTTTTCATATATTTTTTAAAATATAACTTTTTATGTTTTTTTGTTAAATATAAGAAAAAAGTAAATTTTGATTTTTTTTAAAAATACGTAATTTTAAAGGGTACAAACCAAATTGACAAAAAATTGTAATATTGAAGGTTAAAAAAGTTTAAAAATTTTAAAAATCGGTTGACCTATGAACCTGTACAAACTGGTTAAATAGCCAATTTTTAATGATGTTGGAAACAGTGATTCGAGATCACTAAATCCCACGAGTGAGTTTGAAAAAAAATTTATTAATCATTATTTATGAGTTAAGTGTGATTTTAGAAATATTTTTGAATTAGTGAATTTTATGTTTTAAAAGATTTATTGGGTTAATTAGTTTCAAAAATGAGGTACCGAGACCTCGATTACATAAACCAAGCCGTAAATTTTTTTATAAATATTTACAGAGTGTTATTGTGTTAGTATTAAACGTTAGAAAATTTTAACATTTTGGTAATTA
Source organism: Gossypium hirsutum (assembly GCF_007990345.1). NCBI lineage: Eukaryota > Viridiplantae > Streptophyta > Magnoliopsida > Malvales > Malvaceae > Gossypium > Gossypium hirsutum. The sequence goes on along the minus strand of NC_053430.1, from coordinate 6,630,586 downwards.
ATTAATTAAAAAGGACTGAATTGAAAAAGGTACAAAACTTGTTAAAATAATTAAATAGCTTAAGAGGTAATTAAGGGAGGACCAAATAGAAAATTATACACTTAGTATAAGGCTGGACGGCATGTGTGTCCAAGAAATAACAAAAAATTAGTGTGAGCGAGGGGTAAAATTGGAAATTTAGTAAATAAAACAAATAAAACAAAGACTAAATTGAGAATCTAGATATTTTTTCATCATTCTTCAGCCAAAAACGCCATAGGAGAGTCCTCTAAGCTGATTTTTCATATTTTTTTACACCATGTTAGTTCAATTCTTGCTCTTTTCTTATGATTTTTGTGTTTTTAAGACTTTTACAATTAGGTCCAACTATTTATTTCATTAGTTTTTGATTTCATGGGTAATTTTGAAAGTTACCATTGATGAGTGCTGAATTTTATGATGAATTAACATGGAATTGAAGCTCTAATTTTGTTATGTGATGATTTTATTTAGTAATTTTGATAGATATTGATTTTAGGACCAAATTGTGAAAATGTTAAGAATTAGGGTTTGTTATTGAAATTCTGAATATTACTGGCTGTCTGGTAGCCTAAAATAATTAGATAAAGTGTTAATTGAGAAAAATTAGCTCAATTGATAAGGGACTAAATTGTAAAAACTGTAAAAATTTAGGGTAAATGTGTAATTTCAAAAATTAAAAGGTATAAATTGTAAAGTGAATTAGAATTGAATTAGATGCTAATGAATGAATAATTTTATATTATAGATCAAGAATCCGACGACAAACGTGAAAAAGAGAAATTAGCCGAATAGTCCCTAAATTACTACAACTTTCACAATTTACCTCAAGTAAGTTTGTATGGTTAAACCTTAATATTTATGTGTTAAATTGATGAATGGTAATATATATATTTATATTTATTGTTGAAAATAAATTATTGTTGAAACTATGAAATTGAATTGAAAAGATAAAAAAAAATGGAACGCCGGATTGAGTACAGCCATTCAGTGCAAATGATGAATTAATGGATAATATTATGATTGGGCCATGACAATGTTTAAATGTAAGACCATAGCTGGGCTATGGCATTTTAATGAAAAGACCATAACTGGGTTATGGCACAAAGAAAACGATTTACTCACATCCGTAAGTTGTTCTCCGATTTGGAATGACTTGGTTAGTGACATGGAAAATTGATGTATATTCATGATTATGAATTGTTATTGAAATAAATATACACGAAATTCATAAAAATGATGGTACGTGAATATTAATTGTTGTAATTATTATTTAATGTGTATGATAAGTGGAATGAGGTGAGTATTTGATATTATGATATTGAGTTGAATTCTTGAGGATTTGTGATTATTTAATTGAAATGAATATTGGCTGAAATTGAAAAGTGATTTTAAACCCTATTAATTGTATCGGGCTAAGTCAGATATAGTTGACATGCCATAGGATTGGAAGTGTTCAAGGATTACTTCGACTTTGAGTCGATGAGACATTGAGTGTCAAATTGTTACTTTGGATAAATTCGATAAGGTACTGGGTACCAAATTACTTCGGTGGAGCCGATGAGACACTGGGTGTCAAACTATTACTTCGAATTATTAGGTGAGGCACTGGGTGCCAAACTAGTGTGTTTTGGTTGGATCCGTGTATCCGTCCGAGTTCGAGTCGTGTTAATAGGGGTAAATGAATAATAAAGTTTTATAATTGATATTGAAATGGTATGGTATGAGAAATGGAAGTGAAATAGTGAATCGAAAATAGAATGTGAAATATGTTGCAAATATATGGAATATGTGAGTTATATACTCATGAAATAACTATGGAATGGATATTGCAATTGTATAATGAAATGTGAAAAGCCATTTAAGATAACAAATTAATGAGAATTGAATGTACTATGAATAATCTGTAAATATTTATGAATTAATATGGAAAGACTTATGATTATTACTGGTATATACTTGAAATACTTGGAAATGATATTTAATTGATATATTGAAACATGTCTTGGAAATGATATTTACATGACATATTGAAACTTGACATGGAAATGGTATTTATTTAATATATTAAAAAGTGACATGTAAATATGTGATTATGTTGATACAAGGAAAGCATGTATATGGTAACATGTCGTGAAAATAAGTTTATCAATATTAAATTTATACGTAAGATGTGCAAGTATGCTAACTATTGTTGTTGCTTGATGTTTATGCAAGTGCCAAGCTATTAGTTGAATAGTAATTTGTTTATTTATTTGATGCATTGAAATGGTAAGTATTTAAATGAAAATAAGTTAGTGTTCATGAAGGAATGGTAAGGTTTAGATTATGCAATTTCTTATGGAACTAATTATTATGTGTCCAATTAGAATAAGGCTTGGTTAAATGCATTAATTTGTAACCGTGGCTAAATGATATGCATATGACTTGTATGATATGCATATGGAATAAGTGTGGAAGAGTTAAAGTTATATAAAATTTTACTAAGCTTGAGGGTATAAGTCTATGTGTGATACTATGGATTAGTTCACCTTGTGAATTAGTGAGAATAGTTTATGAGTATTACGGTAACATTATTGGATTATTTTTTATTTGTAAAGTTTTGTAATTGAAATAAATTAGTATGATTAAAGACTATATAAGCTTACTAAGAAATCATTGCTTACGTATTTGTTATATTTATTTACCTTACAGATTATTGGAAGCTCGAACGGGTTGGAAGCTTATCGGAGCTATATCACACTATCCATTGGTTTTATTGGTAATTATTGATGACTTGATTCTGGTTATAATGGCATGTATAGGTTATTTTGATTAAAGGTTAGTCTATAGGTGTTTTGTTAAACTTAGTCATGTATTTGGCTTGTGTTTGGTATTGTGGTGTTTGCATGATTGCCTTAAAATGCCGATATGATTGAATGATAAGAGATAAAATAGTAGTCGAATAAACATAAAAGGTGCATAAAATCATATTGGTTATGTGTGAACATATAGGTATAATGATAATTGGTTTCAAGAAGATTATTTAGTAAAAATTTGCACATGCGTGTTTGAATAAGTTAGGTAGAGTGCCTATGAAGGTACATTGGTTAGGTACTTAGAATGTCTATTTTGACATGTTTAGAGTGTGTTTAACTGAATTTTAAATAGTTTTGAGTTGCTTGATGTGTAGGATTGCAGGGAATGGTAACCTTAATGTTTAAGACCCATTTTGAGTCCACACGGCCAGACACACGGGCGTGTGATTGGACCGTGTGAGACACATGGCTAACACACGGGCATGTGGCCAGCCATGTGACCCAAGTCAGAGAGTTACACGAGGTAAGACACGGTTTAAGACACAGGTGTGTCCTAAGACCACACAGGCGTGTCCCAGATTCACACGGGCATATGTGCCTTGTTTCTAGAAAATAAAATTGAAAATTTCACGAAAAGTTTCGTTGAGTGTTCGAATTAGTCCCGATTTGTTTTTAACATGTATTTTGGGCCTCGAGGACCCATGAAAGGGGTAGCATGATTATATTATGATATGAATGACAAATGAATGTGTAACATTCATAATTGATCTGAAAAGTCTGGTAATGTTCCGTAACCCTGTTCCGGTGACAAATAAGGGTTAAGGGGTGTTACAGTTGAACTGGCAATTTAATTTATTTTTATAATCAGTCAGACTGATAGTTTAGGGAACCAATTGGTCATACTAGTTCGAAATTAGTTTAACCAATTTTTTTAGCTTGGTTCAACTAGTTTGTATTAGTTTGCGGCTCAATCGATTTTTTACCTCTCATCAAACTGATACCCCAATCAATTCCTAGTCCGACTCGTCGATCTAATCCGCTTTAAGTAACATTGAATTTTAAAATTTTTATTTATATTTTTAAAATTATTTTTATTTTGTATTTTTTGAATTTAAAGAGTTTTTATTTTTTAAAATAATATTTTTAATTTTTATGTTTTTTTATTTAAAATATGAAAAAAAATATTTTTTAAAAGGCAAAGATCAAATTGACAAAGAAATGTAAATGATGAGGGTTAAAAAATTATTTTACATTTGATATTGTTAACTTTAACAACAGAATTAAACAAAGGGATCAATATTTTTAAATTAAAAAAAAATATATAGATTCAATGTTTCAAAATTAAAATAAATAACATATTTAAACTTTTATTTAAAAAAAACAAAATAAAAGAAGGTTAAATTCGATTCAATATTTCCTAGTGCCAATAAAAGGGAAGAGTGTGAGGGTCTTGGGATTTAGAGCATTCACCACAATCCATGCGAACCATTTCTGGACAATGGACCCTATCATCCCTGCCATTGGCAACAGCAAGTGATGCCATCGGTTCGACAACGGGGTCCGCGAGGCTCAGTCTCGAGGGATGCACAAAGGCGAACGAGTGAGACTGTACGAGGTTACTCGAACCGATCCCAGGCGTAGGTTGTGTCCGCATACATGACAGAAGAGAGAGAGCATAATCTGCATCTCGAATCCAAGGTACTAACCTATCACCCGGCACATTGTGACTGCTGCTGCCCCCATTTCCTTCGGGTGCGGTAATGAACGACTGGCAGGTGGGTTGGGTTCGATTCTGAAGAGTGTCGTTTTTTACTATGGGTTCCTGCGTGTTAACTCCAGGCCAAGTAGGTACATTCAAACTAGCGAATGGAAACGACTTAGTACCTGCAAAAGGTGCCAGACATATCCGTATTCAACACTTGCATTCAAGTTACATGTATGAAAATGAAGATGATAGCAAAAACAGACCTTGGTGATCAGAGAAGTAGGTTCCAGGACGCATGAGAGAGAGGGGATACACCGACTGAGGCTTCCTTCGCCTGCGGTTGTGTCCCTCGAGACGTTTTCTGCAACTTCTTTTTCTTTCATCAAACTCCTCCAGTGAGTGAAACCTGCAAAACAAAGAACACTACAATTTACATAGCTTGATTGTTTTTTTTTTAATCATTACAATATCAGATGAGGAAATAACAAAGTTTAAACCCGTATCAATATTGGATCAGCATATAATTTTCCGAAGGCACTTCAAATATGTAAAAATTATTTAAAATGATTTATTTTTAATATTGTAATACAATATTCTATTATATAATTTATTTACATAAAAATTGAATATATAATAATACAGAATAATGCTAATTTTTTTTATGCTTAAAATTTTAATAAAATAAAACAAATAAAATTATTAAATATTATATTAAAATTTGTATAAATCAATTTTAATTTTTTTTTAAAATATGGTTGGATCAAGCTTCGAATTAATGAATTTAGACAAAATTTAGCCGATCTTAGATAAACATATATTGTATAAGTACTATATTATGAGACTCAGAATGATATAAGAAAGAATGAATCAAGTTTAAATTAATCATTTATAAATATTATTTGTTTGAATGAACTTTGAGACCTATTTATCTAGTCCTAAATAATGATCTGATCCCAACCTAACTTGATATATAGATTATAAGGAAATTGAAAAAAAAAAAAACCTATCCAGCAAAGCAAAAGAAACAACAGAAGAAGGAAATACATAACTGAGAGAAATCATTAGAAATATTCTTTTTAAAATTTTAGTTAATCCCTGTTTAGAATTTATCACTAAAATTTTAATTAATTCCTTTTGAAATTGTTCTCAATTCTCATAAAATCTTTAATTTTTTTTTCTTTGAAAATTTTAACTAAATCTATCAAAAATTTTAAATATTCTCATTAAGTCTTCCAAATTTTAAAAAAATTTAGTTAACCCCTCCCCAAATCTTAACACCAAGATCCACCGTTGATCATACCTACTGCATTGTTGACAAAATCGTTGCTTTTTGCCATTAATGAAAACTTGAGCAGCCTTGGAATGGAGTTGACACACTTTATTGCGTCTATGATAGTCCTTGCATTTACTAAGCTCTGAATTGCACCCATCAACAAGACACCGAACTTGTTGATGGCTTCCATTGTTGTTGCTTGCTCCAGCTCTCTTTGAAGATGATGAAGAAGAAGACTCCATTGACAATGGTGGTTGCTTCCATTTATTCAATGGACCAAGCTTCAAATCAACTGAGAAATCCCCATTTGATGATCCATTGATTGTATCAAAGCTTGGTTCTTCAACAATTTTAGGCAAATTGCAAGTTGTAGCACCTCTCAAGTTCCAATCCATACACCCCTTTGACTTACTCAAGTTCCAATCCAATTGTTTATCTCTTTCGAAAGTATTCACGGCGAAAGGGTTATTCATTGCTTCCCACGATGAATACTCTAATTAAAAAAAAAACTTCTTTTTTGGTTAAAAATGATAACAACTAATGTTGTTCCCAAAAGATAGGAAAACAAGGGAAAAAAAGAGAGTTCATAAATGGTAAAACAAATAATGAGTTTAAGAGAAAAGTTTGGAAGAGAGTGTTGCTTACATGCAAGCCAAGGGGAGATTTTTTTCCAAGACATTTGTTCATTGATAAGGACTCCATTAAAAACTAAGAAAGTAATGGGTAACCCTTCAATTATTAATAAATTATATTTTTGCCACTCAACTATGAAAAGTTACAAAATGATCATTTAACTATTTAAAATTTCCTTTTTTGGTCACTAACAGTTAAGTTATGGTCACTAACAGTTAAGTTACTAACAAAAATATAACTTGACAACTTTTAAAATTGGTATAATAACAACTTTAACCCTCAATATTTATACATTGTGTCAATTTACTCTTGATTTTAAAAAATTAACTCTCAACATTTGCACATCATGTAATTTGGTCTTCTTCTTCTTTCAATCTTTTTTTTTACCGTTTTACTTTTATTTGTGACATTAAGGGTTAATTTTAAAAGAATGAGAAAAGATGAAAATTAATTATTGTTTCCATCGTTTGGTGTATTTATGACCAAATTAGTTGATAAATTTATATATTAGCTTTTTAGGTGAAAGAGTCACAAAGAGGAGCAAAATTTTTTAAAAAAGGACCAAATTAAGTAATATGTAAAAGTTGAGGGTTAAATTTTTTAGAATCAAGACTAATTTGACACAATGTATAAATGTTGAGAGATAACGTTTCTATTATGCTAATTTTAAAAGCTTCCACGTAATATTTCCATCAATCGTTTAACAATTGGTGACGGAAAAAGAAAAAAATTGAATAATTAGACAATCATTTTCTAACTTTTCTTAATTAGGTGACTAAAAAAGGAACATACTAATAGTTGGGTGATTACAAGTATAGTTTGCTCTAAAGTAATAGAAGATGAACAAGAGAAAACTAGTCCAAGGTCTATATATAATAGGTTAAATCTTGCTATTAGTCATTGTACTTTACAAAAGTTATGGATTTAGTCTCTATACTTGAGTTTATGTACTTTTCAAATTGGTCAATTTCAATCTCTATACTTTTTGAATTTAGAAATTTTAATCATGACCCAAACACTAACAGTTAAGTTAGTATGGTTAAATTCAATTGCTAGTCTTGTAGTATGCATATAGTTATATATTTGGTTTATATTATCTAATTGAATAATTCTAAGTCCCTATACTTTTCAAAATTTAAAATTTCAATCTTGACACAAAATGATAATCGTTAATCCATTAACTGGGTTTTTAGTGAGTAATATATGGAAATAGAAAGCTGACTTGAAATTTTAGTTTTGACACAAAATGATAGTTGGTAATCTATTAACTGGATTTTTAGTAATATATGAAAATAACAATTTGGCATAGCATTACACATATAATAATATGTTGAATACATCGGATTTAGGAAATAATAAAACTTAACTTAATAAATTTAACAGAAACTTAAAAAATATAAAAAAACTAAAAATAATTAAATCAAAATATAAAGATTAAATTCACAATTTTCCTAATGTAGAAGGACTAATAATATAACTTTAACCTTGTTACTGACAAGGAACCCATTAGAACCTAATAAAGTAACATGGGAAGAGGAAGAGGAAATTAGTCACATGTCTACTATCTAAAGTTTGCTAAAGAATAATGGAAAAAGATATTACTTGCATGCTGGTTGGACCTCATTTGCAGGGATGTGACACTGGCTTGAATTTAAAGCACAGAAATCCACGGTTTCTTTTTTTCAATATCAGTGTTTTTATTTTTAAAAAAGCCAAATTGAAAAATTATTAAGAAAATTTTGGTCTTGAGTATATATACAAATAGTCCAAATAAATTAATTATTTAAGAAAATAATTCACTTGTAAAATTGTATACGAAAATGACCTGTTTTAAACAATGAATTTTGGTGTTGTCGTTGCCTGATGCGTCTAAACTAAATAAATATTTGATTAAGGCAAGTGCAGCTATCAATTAATAGTATAGTTATAGTGAACAAAGATATAGTTTCCACGAGGACTACAAGTATTAGTAATTATTATCTTTCTATTATTTAATTGATAAATTCAAGTGATTGATTAAAACTATAATTAACTAACGAACACGACAAAGGACAAACCACGAAAATGAACTATTAACAACCAAGAAACAAAACAATACCTAAAAATAATTCACTTAGATTTTATCTATTATTATCCATCTAAATTACGCAAATTTTTTACTTAGTAACTTGACCCATAGAAATCCCTAAATTATATTAATATCTCTTTTGAGAGTAAGAACAACTAACTCTAGTTTGATTAATTGAAATTTCTTTTTAATTAAAACATCTATATCGCATTAACTCGTGCTAAGGATTCCTATATTAGATTTGACTCTAATCCGATAGATTTATGTCTTCCTATTTCTAAGATTGCATGCATCTCCACTCAATTACTCAAGATCTACTCTTAAATAGGGCTTATTCCTCTTCTGATTTAAGCACATTAAACATGGATCAATAATATATAAATATCAAACCAAGAATTAAGCACACATAATCGAGACCAATAAACCAAGTATTTATTGTGTAAAATAAAAAATCAAAAGTCAGAACTCATCATAGGGTTTATCTCTCTTATGTATTTAGAAAATTAGTTCATGCTTGAAAATAAAAATAAATAATAAAAATCCAAGAGACAGTATAACCAAAAGAAATAAAGAATCTCATTATAATCTCCTAAGAAATTAACTTAGAATCTTCAATCTTGACGGAAATCTACTTCAGTTAGCTTCAATGATATTTTTCGAGTTGTTTTCTTGACTATTCTATAACGACCAATTCTTATCTTTTTATTTTTGTCATATATACATATCTTAAAATAGGCCAATCATTGGCTGGTTTAAAAAAAAAATTGGGTGCCACTTTTGCTATTGGCAGCAATTGAAGTGTGATTATATAAAATATTTAGGGACCTAATGAAATAATTACCCTTTTTAAGTTAGATGAAGGGGTGGCCCGGTGGCTTTTGGCGACACCGACTTAAATGGCTTTTGGCGACACCCACTTAAATGCTTTTAAACATTTGGTCTATTTCCATGTTAGGTCTATCCCATTTTGAAATTAAATTTAAATAGCCCTTGAAAATATAAAAATAATAGAAATAAACCTTTTTCATTTTTTTTAAAAACAATAAACTTTAAAAAAATTATATAAAATTCTTTATTTAAATTACCGAAATATATCCCTTAAGAATTTTTCTCAAGTAAAAATTTCTTATTTAGAACTTGAGGAATTTTTTTTAGGGATATATTTGAGTAATTTAAATAATAATTTTATATAATTTTTAAAGTTTATTGTTTTAAAAAAATAAAAAGAGTTTATTTTTTTATTTTTATATTTTTAAGGACTATTTAAATTTAATTTCAAAAAGGGACAGACCTAACATGCTAATAAATTAAAAGTTTAAAAGTATTTAATTGGGTGCCGTAGTAATCACGGCGCCACCCTTTTTTGTCATCAAGTCTAAAAAGAATAATTGCTTCGTCAAGTCCCTGAACGTTTTATATATTCACATTTCAGTCTAGTTTCGCCAATGATAACGACACTAAAAAATATATATATATTTATAAAACCAGGCAATGATAGGCCCATTTTGAAGGGTGGTACTGCCAATAATAACAGCAACACTGAGATTCACTATCCAAAACGGGTTATTTTCATACATAATTTTACAAGTAAATTATTTTTATAAGTAATTAATTTATTTGAGTTATTTTTGAAAAGAAAACTATATATATAAAAGTAGTACAAAATTTTCATAGTTGGAGAGGTAAATCACCATGTTATTTAAAAAAAAAATCGAAAATGTCACAAGTTGCTCTCACGGGAAGAGAAATTATCATGTTAAGTAACAATTTCATAAAAGAGTTACATATAATAATAATTTTGTGACTTGATATGGCTGTTAATCTCTTCTATTTTCCAACATTTGTTTTTTTTCCCTAATAACCTAAAAAACTAATCTAATTTTTTAAATAAAATTTTTATTTGCTTTATTCCTGTAAGAAAAAAAAAACCCTTTTAGGGATTCACTAATTTTTATTTGTAGAAATGACACTCAAATGAATACATAAATTATTCGACCCAAGTAAATAAGTAATTAGTTGTTATTGTCCAAAAAAATTCATATTATATATGTTTTATTATTTCGATTACAATAGGGTAAATTATAGAAATAATCACTTTTATTTGTCTCAAGTTATATTTTAATCACTTATGTTTGAAATGTTATATTTTTGTCACTTATCTTATCATGTTGCAATATTTTAGTCACTGAGCGTTATTTGTCGTTAACGGGAAAATGACATAGCACGTTAACTCATCATTTCAAATGAAAATTTTAGGTTAAATTATACAATTGGTTCCTATATTTTTTTTCGTTTTGAGCTGTTTTTTTCCTTTCATATTCTTTGAACTTTCCTCTATTTTTTTTTCTTTATTTTCCATTCTTTTCTCCTTCTTTCTCAGTTTTCCTCCTTTCATTTCTTTTAACGTAATTTTTCTATATTTTTCATTTGTTAAAACTAGTCCCTATATTTTTTTAACAATTTAAATTAGGAAGATCAATCAAAGAGAGAGAGAAGGAAAAGAGAATGAAAAAAAAAGAAAAAAAAGTTAAAAGGTCATAAAAAAATTAAATTGCTCAAAACGAAAAAATATAAGGACCAATTATATAAATTAACTTAAAATTTTTGTTTGAAATGATGATTTAACGTGCCATATCAGCTTACCGTTATACTATTAACGAGAATTAACGGCTGAATGATTAAAATGTTACAATACGTTAACATAAATTACTATAATATAACATGAAATAAACAAAAGTAACTATTTTAACAATTTACCTCTTCTTTTTATTATGTCGGGTTGTTATATTTCCATGGAGTTGTCTCTTCCTCATATTAACGCTTCTGTCATTTAAATTTACCTGTGATTGTCAAATTGGGGACCTCATTGAAATATGGTTATTAGTACAATTATTACCGTTCAATCTCAAGGCCATTGTTTCATTAGTGCTTGCCACGTTTCCATATATTTTGTTTCCAATCTAATCCATATACATCGATGAAAACGTGACTACCAAATTTTGTAAAAAAAAATAAATTAAAATCACATTTAAATTGCATCATATCATACGATTGATACGTAAAAGTTAATTCAAAATAATTTAATTTACAATCTATTTTCTGAAGTTTTTAAATTATTGGTGGTTGTAAATTTTTATGAAATCTTGAATAGTTGAAGTGAGATTTTAGAAGCAGTTTCATCATATTAATTTCGTATTATTTCATATATTTCGAAATTTGGTGCACAATGTAAAGAACAAAAGAAAATATAGATTAAAACTAACTCTTTTCAATAGCTCACTAAACCTATACCGTAACCCCTGTAATAATAAATCATAACCTATTTCTACATTAAAAGTGGTTTTTTGATACATGCATAAATATGATTCGAAATTTATTAAATTTCATTATTCGAAGCTGTTAGTTAATTTTTAAGTTTAAAAAATTAATTAACTTGCGATGATATTTTGGATGAGACCCAAACATTTTAAAATTGAAATGACTTTATAGCGTTCATAAATCTATCTCTTAACTTCAAATCACACTTTAAATAACTCGACCAATTGTATGATATGATGCAATTTAAATGTAATTTTAATAATTTCTTTTTTTAAATTTAGTACTCACGTTTTCATCGATGTATATGAATTAGATTGAAAACAAAAGATGTAGAAACGTAGGTCCCCAGTTTGACAATAACAAGTAAATTTAAATGACAGAAGCGTTAATACGAGGAAGAGACAACTCCATGAAAACGATAACAACCCGTAACAAATTTCAGATGGTTTAAATATAAATTATTTAAATAAATAATCGAAATAATTTGAACTCAAAATAATCAAAAACACATCATAATTAAATTTGAAGAATATGATATTCAAACACAAATTAGTAAAAACTGGAACCATATGTTATTGAATTGATCTCATTTGTATTGATTTGATTCAAGATCATTTCAATTTATCCAATTAACAAGTTTAATCAATTTTTTTACTTATTTTTTCATAATTTATGAATCGAGTCAATTCAACTTTATTCAAAACTCAATTAAATGGTTGATGATTTTTTTTTCCATTTAAGGCGTAAATATAATTTATGTTACAAGAAATTATTATAACAACAATTAGATTCAAGGAATACAATGTACAAATAGAATAATGATTATAATCAATATATCTATATAATTTCGACCATAATTAAATTATTACTAAATTAAAATAAATATCGATAGAATTTAGACTTAAACCAGCATAAAATTTGGACTGAGAATTCACACCTGCAAAAATACATATAACAAAATTCAAATCTCAACACTTTAAATTTAAGGCTTTAACCTTTACCAACATTACCAATACCTCATTGGCTAATAATGGGAATCAACAACATCCACCGCAGCTGTAAAAAAGAGGGGAATTTTAAAAAGGAATGGAAGGGTGGATTGATTTATTTCTGTATTATCGGCCATGGAACGTGTGGTATTCCTCACCACTCACACACTGTCACCATTTTCATGTCTGCAAATTGCAAAGTGAAGTCCCACACCAAAACCAAACCACTCAAACCAACGGATCCTAGATTTTGCTGTCGGCAACACTGTTGTTTTGGCCCTCGTTTTCTTCCATCTCTTTATACACTAATTCTATGCTGTACAGTACACATCGTGATGAAATAGAAGAGCATATAGGCTGCAATAAATTACGAACAAAACTTTATGGGTAAGTGCCTTTTTTTAGTACCACAAGTGTCTTGATCAAGTTTATATATTGCGGATAGTATTTAGGTGAAACTTTTTCTGACGATTTTAGTATTTGAATTTAATTCAAATTTCGACGAAGAAATTCACTTCCATTTCTTCTAATCATTTGTTGATAAATAAGCAAGGACGAAGCTAAAATTTTTGTATGACAAAACTCATATGAAATTAAAAATTTGTGGAGGAATCAAAGCTAAAATTATTTATGTTAAAATGGTTGAAATTCAATTATTAAATTCTCATATAATTAAAGAGTTAAAAAAAAAAACCAAACAATTAAATCTTAGAAGGACTAAAAAAATTATTATACCCGAGCCCCAGCCTATTTGGCATTGCAACATTGCTATGTATACAGGTCGAATTAAGTTGGATTAGATTAAGATATAATATCTTTGTAGAAAGATGAAATATATATAATATTAAAATGGGATAAGAGATAATTGTCAAAATTATACATGAATTTTGATCTAATTTGCAATGTTATGGATGAACTTTTATTTTGCATAATTTTATATATGAAATTTGATTTGATTCATTTTTCAGAAATTATTAGCATCATTATCGATGTAACACTATTTTATGTTACACATTGCATACATAAATAATTATATTTTTCAATATAAAATTATTTGATCTATTTATTTCTTTAAACGTGTATAACTGAATCAAAATCAAAGTTTTATATATGTATTTGAACTACAATTAAAATTTCATATGTATAATTGCACAATGAATCAAAGTTCATGTGTAATTTTGAGAGGTAATTATTTGAATTGACAACTTATAAAGTTTTTAGACTCCTCAAACATGACTGAAATTGTCACAAGTGTCTCATTTATTTATATATTTAATTTTTTATTATACATTCTCAATTCACTTGTAGAGTCTAAAAAACTCACAAACTATATATAAGATTGTTTTTCCATATATAATTATTTATGTTTTGATCAACTTGAAATATGAATGTTGAATTTTGCTTAAGCCACCTATATTTATATATAATTAACTTAAACTCATTTAGACTTATTCATATCATTTTTAAAAAAAAAATCTTTTACTTAATAGTTGATAATTTTATATTATTTATTAAATTTTTTTGAAAGTTTATTAAATATCTAAGTATAAATAACTTTATTTATTTTTAAATATTTACATTACAGTATAGTTTTTATATAACATAAATTACATAATATATAAAAATAATTATATCGTAAACTTAAAAAATAAATTGAGCCAAATTGAATTTAAGCTTTTAGTATTAATTCTTAAGTTTGATTTATATTTAAAACATATTTAATTTTATATAATATTTTTATTTAAATCTTTTTATATATCTATCGGAAAGAATTTGGAATTTGGAATGAGTAGGGTAACACTTGGATATGTGGACTATTTAGCATGAAAACTGTTTGGTCTTTCAAGTTTTGATTCTAGGGCAAAGCCAAGATGGCAAGCATGGGTTTTTGCTGGAAAAATCTCTCTTTTGGCCTCTCAATAAAATTAATATTTTAATTTCAGCCCTTAAGAAAAATGATTTTTTTTAATTTTAACCTCTCCTAATTATTAATTATTCAATTTAAATCCTTTTAGTTTCTTAGTCAAAAGAAAAAAGTTACACTTTTTACCCCTCCCAAAAATTGATGATTCAATTTAAACCCTTTTCCTCTTTCAAAATTTTATAATTTTTATCTCATCTTTCTAGCATAAAATCCATGGTTTCACCCATTCGCATTAGTTTGATCAAACTAAACCTATCCAAATAAAAAAGAATCTATTCCAAATTCAATTCAGTTTAGAGTGGGCCTAATTAGCTCGATTCTTAGATTGATTTAATATCTACATTTTTTACATACAAGGGCGTAGGGACTTGGCCGATTAGCCCCTATGCTCAAAGGGTTAATTGCTTTGGTAATCCTTCTTAAAATTTTATAATTCAATTTAAAGTTTTTAATACAAAATTCATGCTTTACCCCCAAATAATTTTAAAGTTCATTTCAACAGTTAACAAAATAAAATTATGGTTTCGCCCCTCCTTGCATATAATGACTGGAGTAAGAGGTGATCCACTCGGCATCTTTTGATGGAAAAGTGAAATAATTAAAAGGGAAAGCTTAGAACGTTTTCATTTTTGGCAATGGTGGTAGGCCCTCATAAAAGTAATAATATATTCTTATGATGACCACTTGATGGATATGTAATAAAAAGAAGTATGTAAATGAGTAGTTCTTCAGTAGGACTTTAGATTGTGTGCATTAGTTTTGGCTTTTATCTTACATAAAATATCAAGGCATTGGAATAGTGGTAACGTACATTACATTTGTAAAGAGAGAATATAAGTTCAAACTTTGAAGATAATATTATTGTGACAGGTGGTACAAATATCAAACGTAAACAATAAAATAAACATAAAAGATACCAAGTAATTATCTTTTCTCTTATACGAATCTAGTAATTATGAAGATAAAAATTGAGGAAGGAAGATACATTGTCTTTATACTTTTATTTTTAGAAATTTAATCTCTCTACTTTTTAAAATTTTAAAATTAGGTCCGATAGTTAGTACTATTAAAATTATTTTTTTAAATTCACATTTATTATAATATTTATTTAGTTACTTCTTTTTTATATTTCAAATTGTCATACCAACAAATTTAATAAAAAATTAATAGTGTTAAAATTGAATATGAATTTTGAAATCTGAAAAGTAAAAAAACTAAATATCTAAAAATAAAAATAAAGAGACTAAATTATAAATTTATGTAGACATATTTTAACAAAAAAATAATTATTTTATTAAAAGTTTATAATAAATAATTGATTTTTCTTTCAAATGATTTCTGATCCCTTTATTACCAGTTCCAACTAATTATTTAATACATGGTTTCTTCTTTGTTGTTTATTTTTTTGGTCAATGGTTAGGACATTGTTGTTGTCATGCATGAAATCAAAGAGATGATAAAATAATCTTTGAGGGTCCATTATTGTTTAGTTATTTATCAGAATTTTCTGTCCAAAAAAATTGAATTAAAATTTAAAGATAATCTTTCTATTTATCGATTTAGACGAATTTATTCATTTCATTTTTATTAGTCCTATTTTAGGTTTTTGGATAACTTTTTCCTTAATTCTATTTAAAAACCAAAAAAAAAATTCAATTTTCATAATTTTGTTTACTAATTTGGCCTTTACTTTTTTATTATTATCTTAATTAGCTCTCAACCTATTTTGTTCAATTTAGACGAATTTCACTATAATTTAACAAAATTATTAGATATTAATAGTGATGTAATTTAATGGATTTTGTAAAGCAAAATAAAAAGAGTGTCTAATTTTTTTGTGACATGAGAACAGAATGGGTCAATTCCAATTCCAATCCCTTTAGTTTTTAAAAAAATTATAAAAATGATTAAATTTTAATTTAATCTCTATATTTTGCTCAAATTTGAGATTTAATCTATATATTTTAATTTCGATATAATTTGATACCTTAATTTTTATAACAATGATGTGAACTTTTAAGAATTGTTAGTACCATTAAATTTTTTTTATTAAATTCAAGTTCATTATAAAATTTTTTATTACATGGATGTCAAGTGACTTTTTTTAGTTTCAAAAGGTCACATTGGCAAATTTAACAAAATAAAAATCAGTAGTGCTAACAAGTGGACCTAAATTCTTAAATTTGAAAAATAGGCAACTGTTTAAAATAAAAGTATGAATATTCAATTTTAAATATATAAAGCATACAAAAACTTTTAAAAAATTATAATTTTTAAATTTTTACTTTATAATTTAATAAAAAATAATTAAGCCGTGTGTGAATAGCATACTAATTATATAAAAACAACATAGTAAGCCTCCTTTTCTTTAATTTGGTGAATGGGTAAAAGAGGAGCAATTCAAACTTAAACAAAGATAAAAGAAGAAAGGTATAAAGCAGCCTATAGTCCTTGAATTTGATAATTTCTTCAATTTGGTCCTTCAACTTTTTTTATTCGTAATTTTTTCCGATTTGATCCTTAATCTTGGATTCTGTAAAGGTGTGATGAAATGAACTCTGAGATAATCTAAGAATATTTAAAAATCATACAAAAATTATAAAAGAATTTAGCCTTTTAAAAAAAAAAATAGGTGATGATGTAGAACAATTTCAAAGTGTAACATTATCATTCCTTAACAAAATCCAAATTCAAGGATCAAATTGAAAAAAGCCGCCAAGTTCCAAAGCTAACTGGACCAAAAACAGTTAGGAATGATGATGGTAAAAATGATAAAAGTTTAAGGACTAAAAGTTGCTTTACCCAAAAAAAATGAAAATGAAAGAAGGGAAAAATAATTAGCAAAAAGAATGAAAATAAATAGAAATAATTTATATATATTTTAATATGCTTAATATTACTTTTTAATTATGCTACATTTTAATTAATTTTCTTGTAAATTATTATGTTATGTTTATATATTAATTAAATTTAAAAAATAAATTTATTAATTATTCTTATTTTAATTGATATATTTAAAGAAAATGATCAATATATACATTCCTAAGGTAATTTAAGATTTAAACATGATTTATTTGGAAATGAGTGTTTTAATTTTTGTTTTATTTTTATTTTTTATACAATGCCTAGAATTACCCATTGCCCCTTAAATAGGAGGATAATGCGCTTTAACACACTCGAATCCATGACCTCCTACTCTAAAAATAATATCGATACCAATCGAACTAAAACTTAGTATCCAATACCTTAGTAGTTATCATAAATTTAATTTTATAATAAAAATAAAATTGACAAAAATAACTTTTGACAACTATTTAGTAAATTAGAAAAATCTATATAATTGTTCCATCATTTACTGAACCACAAATAGCCACAGGGAATAGTGCTGTGGTTCACCCAAGAACAATGGATCACTCCAATATCCCTGAGGTTTACGAGAGACCGGTTCATGATAAAGAAAACAGGCCCCTGCTTTTCGTCCATCAGGTTTAGTTTAATTTCAAAATTGTGGAGATGCGGGGTATCGATCCCCGTACCTCTCGCATGCTAAGCGAGCGCTCTACCATCTGAGCTACATCCCCTTGTTGGGTACGCAATGCAATAGATATAGAAAACAACTAAATACAGAAAACGGAAACTTCAAGACCGCAACGATAGGTTATATTTTCTCTTTTCTTACAAAATACTAGTTTTTTAACTCCCCGCATCTACAGTTTTTAATCATTTTTAAATTAAAATTTAATAAATAATATCTTTTAAGTTCTAAAATATTATTATTTTATTATAGAGTTTTAATCATGAAAATTAGCACGTAAATAGAAATTATCATTTTTTTTCTTAAATATAGCATAGAAAACAATTTAAATACATAGTTTATAAATATACAATACCTTAAAAACTAATTTCTTTTATTTTTTATCTTTATTTATTTTCTGTCCTTTTTTCTCTTTTCTTTCTTGGTCAAGTTATAGTGTTGGTCCTTTATTATGCTTAAATTTAGAATTAAATTCTTCTACTTTAATTTTGACATAATTTGATCCTTCTATTTTTATTATATAATTGGTTATTCCAAATAGCTAGCACTTTTAATTATTCTAATTAACATAATGGCATGGGTCTTTTATTAAAAAAACCTCTCCTAACTACATCAAGGCTTAATCATCTTCTAACTAATCATACTAACAAAAAAAATTTATTGGAATGAGTATTTTTAAAGAAAAATCCACTTGAGCATTTGAACTAAAACTATAAACCATGTTAATTATTTGGCTAACTAATTATATTGTAAAAGTAAATCAACACATTATGTCAAATTAAATATAAGGGCTAAATCTCAAATATGAATATAATAAAAGGACCAAACCTAAAATTTGACATTCTTTCTTTCCATTTTTCTCTCTCCCCTTCCTTTTTTTTTCTATGGTGCCTAGCTACAATAAACTATGTATTTAGTTTTTATATATGTTAAAGATGTACAAGTAGTTAGAAGAAGTGGAAGTGGATTTTTTTTTCTAAATATTTGGACCAAGTTTGAATCCTAGAATCATTATTATTAAGAGTACTTTACTTGAATATCACCCCCGACTTGAATAGAATTATGCTTGGATCGTAAAACGGATGACGATTGGCCACTCTTTGGCGCCAAGGAAAAGAATATAAGAAGCATCTGACTCTTTCATGCATGCTCCACTTGGCTAAGGGATATAGCTTAGTTAGTAAAAAGCTCCGCTCTTGCAATTGGGCCATTGCGATTACAGATTGAGTGTCTAATTGTCCAGGCGGTAATAATAGTATCTTGTATCTGAATCAGTGGCTTATTTTTTTTAAGTAATGGGGAAGGGGATCGAAACATGCCACTGAAAGACTCTACTGAGACAAACCAAAATTAATAAATTAAGTTTAGTCTTTTTTAACCTTTGATTAAATAGAAAATTTATAATTTTTTCCCTTTCGAAAATCTAATAATTTAATTTAAGCATTTTTAATACAAAAATTTTAGTTTGGGCTCCCAAATTTTACAATTTTATCTTGACCCCTAAACAAAATTTTTGACTTCTATCTCTTGGTGATAATTCAATATTTTTTTAATGTTGAATGTTATTTCAGTTCAAAATTTTACCTATTTATTTTAAGAATTAAATGTTTAGAGAGTAAATAACTATATGTATATTAGTGGTATTAATTTACTGTTTAACGTGTATTATAATGACTCATTAAAGAAAATAAATAAATGATTAGAAAAATAAATGGTTGTTCACCTCATCTCTTAATTTTGTGGTAGGAGATTCAATCTCTATTCATGGGAATGGAACATATTTCATAACTAATCGTTCACCTTTTCAAAGAATATCTATGATAAAAAAAATTAATTATTACTATTAACGATGAATAAAAAATGGATTTAATCCTATTATCATTGGAAAGCTAGGATTTATGGTTTGATGAGAGATTATGACGGAATTGAAGTGATTAAAAAGTCAAAGATGATATCTGTAGCGACGTAAATAATTACTTGATCGCTAATTGTGGCGACTTATAAAAACTTAGAAATTGAAATTTGATTTATAAAAACTTAGAAATTGAAATTTGATTTTAAAATAAACCAGGAGTCGCCACCGATCCTTTTTCATAGGTGTGATCGGACACCTATTAGATCTATTTTTTTTAAAACAAAAGAAGGATGAATTTGGGTCTACGTCGAAATCCAGAGAAAAAGTAGGGCTCGGGAGTCGGTTACGCGCGAGGAAGGTATTAGCACCCTCGCGACGCCCAAAATTGGTATCGTATAAGCATGTGTTGTCTTGATTTTCAAAAATACGAGTTCAATTTAAATTCTAATCGTGATCCAATTTAAAAGACGAGAACTTTCAATTTTTGATTTTTAAGAAGGATATACCGTTTTAACACGAGTCGATTGATGTTCACCCAACATAGCAATGAAATCGACGACTTGGTGTTAAGCCGATATGTTGCCTTATGCATTGAAATTAATCGGAAAACAGAAATAAAATTTTCGAAATAATGCCAAAACAAATTGATACGAAATAGAAATGAATAAAAATGCCAGGTATATATTAAAACAAATAATAAATATGATAATAATATTAAAAACAAATAATTATGCATGTGATATTAACGTAAATGATGATAATTTTAAATATGAAATAAAAACAACGGATATATATATACACAACTATAATATTAACAGTGGGTGCATAAAATATATAGTAATGAAGTCATAAATATACTATACATAGTATTTGAAATATATATATGAAATAGAGAAAAGACTAACTAATATAGCAAAAATGCATATACATATATGATGTTAAAAATGTATATAAAAAATGCGTATAAATATATGTACATAAGACCGTATAAAAGTATACAACTATGATACTAGAGTATATATATATATGTATATTAGAATACTTATTGAAACTAAAACTAATACTAATAATAGCAAAAATAATAAAATAATATAATTAAAAAATATGTAACTAAAAACACTATAATATGAATACGTACATACACTATAATATTAAATTATACATATCATATACATATATAAAACATGTATTAAGATTAATAATAATAAAGATGATATAAAGACACGTACATGAAATAATAAAAACATATAGCTATAGTAAAATAGATAAGGAAAATAAACGATATAAAACATGTGCGATATATATATAAATAAAAATGTTTATATATATATATAAATAAAAATGTTTATGCGATAAAAATACGTACGTATATAGTAATATCGCTAGAAATACTTAATATATATAATATTTAAAAACTATATATACATAATACAAAAACATATATAGCGTAATATTAAAATATAAATACAATACATACATTTTGAAACTAATAATAATAAACTATTGATAACATTTCACAAATATAAGTATATACTAAAATATACATAATAATACATAAAATATAATATTAAGAACACAAGTATACAATATATGAAAAATATATATAATAAAATATTAAAATATTTACACAATCTATACACATAAAAAATAATAATGATGCTACATACATAATATACATATAAATATATGAAATATATCTACATATATGTACATGAAATATATACGCTATTATATATAGTAAATACAGTAAATAAAATAAATATATATAAAACTATAATTAATAATGGTAAATATCAGAAAATGAAAGCAAGAAATTTGAAAATAAAACAATAAACTAACAAGAAGGACTAAATAGAATAAAGGATCTAATTCTGGGGCAAAAATAGAAATAAAATAGCAGGGAAGGACCAAAATGTCAGCGCGAATAATTTAGGAGGGCTAAAACAAAAAATACTCTTACACCAAAATGCTGCGCAGCACGGAGGGACCAAATTGAAAAATGGCCAAAATTCAGCGGCCAAATTAAAATATAAAACGTTTAAAAAGCGGAAGGGCCGATTGCACAAATAACCCTTCTGTCGAAGCGGGTCGGGTCGACCCTATCCGGGGTCCAAAACGACATCGTTTTTGGGCTTAAACGGAGGGGACCAAAACGGTGCGTTTTGGTCCCCTATAAAAGTCAAATTTTTTTAAAAAATCATTTTGAGCCGGGGTATGGAAAAAAAGAAAAAAAAGAAAGGGAGAAGAGGGGGGAGGGGAGAAATCCGGCTAGGGGGCCGGTCACCGGTCCGTCACCGAACCCTCGCCGGCGCCGGCGCCGGCCACCGTGCAGAGGTAAAAAAATTATATTTTTTGTTGTTTTTTTTATTTCCGAATATATATGTATATTTGTTAGAAATGAAGAGAAAAAAAAAAGAACATGTTTGAGAAAATAATAAAGAAAAATGAAAAAACGAATCACCTTTTGATTTATGTTTTTGTTCCTTGTTTTTTTTTTTTTGTACTTTGCTCTGCTTTTTATATTTGATTTATGCTATTTGTTGTTTGAATTGATTGCTGGTATTGTTATTCCCTCAAATGACCGATCTTTTTACATTGATTTTCATGGCTTTTATAGCCTTTACATTGTGTGTTTGCTTGACCTTGTAGGTGAACGGGCATAGTGCTGTAGAGCTGGTGAAAGTGACCGGTGGCAGACGGCATGGGGTGCAGAGGGTAGGTGGGGGTGGTTGTGGCGCTAGACATGTTTAGGGTTTCAGAAACTGAAACCCTAAGTCAGAATTTGGGTCAAAGGTTTGGGCCTCATGTGTTTGGGTATTATTTGGGCTATTAACATTTAAGGTTTGGGTTAATGGTTTATGTTGTAAATGGTCATGGGGTTGGCTGATACTTTAGTGGGCCATTCGAGTTTTATGGGCTGAGGGTATAAATGGGTTTGTAAAAATGTAAATGGGTTCAGGGGTATTGGGTTCAAAATTGGCCTATACAGCTGCCCCTCTTTGCTCATTGTCGTGCAACGGGAATAGAGCAAAGTGTGACAGCCCTAAACTGACCCTAGTCGGAAAGTGGTTTTGGGACCACGAAACCGAGTCCTATAAGAAATTAAAAGATATATTCCGTGTTTATAATGTGAGTAAATGCATGTGTGAAAGTTTCATGCATTAATTTGATTATTTTTATGTGAATTTAGTTAAAAAGGACTTATGTGAAAAATATTAAAATTGTGGTAGGTTGAAGTGTAGTGGTCAAATATTGCATGGCTTAAAATATGGGGATTTGCATGTCAAATTCCCCATTTTTATGTAAGTGGCCGGCCATGATGATGGTTGAATAGCCATATATGCATTATATAGTATATTATAATAGTTAATGGTTTAAATTTTAAAATAAAAAAAGGGGAAGCCATACATCCTTGCCTTGTGCTTGCCAAATGTTGAGAAAGAAAGAAGAAATATAATTATTAAATGATATTTGGCCACTACATAGGTAAGTGGACGGTAATGGACCACCATTTAAAAGGTTTTGATATTAAATTACAAAGATTAATTTAGTAATTGGCTTATTAAAATGAAATATAATAGAAGATGGTGATAAAAACAAAGTTACATCCATCCTTTCTTGCATTTTTGCCGAAAACCATAAAGAAAAGAAAATGGAAATGAAGCTAGGGCATTCGGCTATGGTGAATGTATAGATTAAGGTATGTTTAATGCTCTTTCATTGAAAATCCTTGTATATTTGGAGTGGTCATGGCAAAATTTTTGTAAATGGATGAAGATGACATTTGGTCATGGATGTTTATATTTCTTTGATGTTGGTTTCGATGTTTTGTGTATTGAGGGTGGATAATAGATGGAAGTCGAATGGTTGTTGTATGTAGATAGCATGCATGCTAATAATGTTTTTATTTTCTACTTAATATCTTATTGATTATGAGTTAACATGAATATTTAGTTGAACATATACCTTGAATTATGTTCAAAAATTTTAATTGATTAGTTGTACTCTTCTTTTTTGCTTTTGAATATTCGAAATATTGAAGGCGAAAGGCTGGAAAATTTCAAGTTGAAATGTTGTCCAAATGCTGGAAATTTAGCATGCATATTCTTTTATTTAAATGCTTTGACCGAATGTTGGAAGTTAACTTGAATGCTGTCTGGTTGCTGCATGAGGGAGTTAAAATTGAACTTAAGATAGTTTATTACTAATTAATTTGCTGCTGTAATGCTGTAAATTATTGGCTGTCCAAATTAGGACAAATTTATGGTACTTAGCTAATTAATATGCTGCTGTAATACTTAAATTATTGGCTCTCCAAATTAGGACAAAATCATGGTGTTATGTACTAGCCGAGCTTTGAATTTAAATAATGGTTGGAGCACCGTGTGTTGTAATGAGATTATTTGAGTGAAATCATAGATATTTATATGATGAATTCAATTGTGGATATACATGCTTAAATAAGATGCATACATGAATGAATAGATAGCTTGGTGTTGCATGTATTCGGTCATAAAGGTGCACATGAGGAAATGTTAGATTAATTGTATTAAATTGCTCAATGTGATTAAAAATGCGTATGACCATTTTGTGTTTGAGCTATAGGTGGCCATATAACCTATCAAACTCCTTGTCATATTCGGCCATAAGCTAGCATAATGAGACTTTAATAAGTTAAATTTGTTTGAATTAGCTCAAGAGCTTAGAGGACCAAAGTTGGATAAGGGAAGGGAAAAAGTGATCGAATAGCCGCCGAAATCGTTCGACCACATCCGAGGTAAGTTTTAAGTGACTAAATGTTGAGTAAATTCAACTATAATAGGATATAATGAGTTGATTTAATAAGATATGATGTGGCCATGATATGTCTTAAACTCAAATGGTAAGTTCCTAAGTGTTTGGACTTGGAAATTTAAGAGAAAATTGTAATAATTTGCTCAGGACAGCCGCAGTAACGTGATTTTAGAAAATCACTATAAATGTTTGGTGTGGAATTATAGGCTGAATAAAATAGACAATCAACGCTTAATTAGTCTAGTTTCTTATAAAAGAGACCGTGTAAGCAAAGGAATTTCCTATAAAGAGATATTTAAAGTTGTGTGAGACGGTGTCAGAATGACTCCGTAATCCCCTGTTCTGTTTTAAGAAAATCACTATAATTTGTACAAAAATGGTTACAAGATAAAATTTATATGCTTAGACTCCTTAATGAGTCTAGTTTCAAATGAAATCAAATAGAACATACTTTGAATTCTGTACAATGAGAATTTTGATTCGTAGTGAAGACTGGTCAGATTAGTCAAACAGTGAAACAGGGGAAACTTTAAGAAAAATCTGGTATTGATTGGCCAAACCTAAAATTCTGAAAAATTTATGGATGAAAGATATACGAGTCTATATTCAGGGAAAATTAACGGCAAGTGATTTGGAGTCTTGTAGCTCCGGTTATAAATAATTTAGTGACCATTGCTCAGGAAAACAGCTCGTAGTGAATATGTGATTTTGTTGTAAACATGGATAAAACTTGTTTTAGTTGCTCATAAGCTATTGATTAAACCCATACTTGAATTCTAAATCGTGATATTGTAAGTTTATGAGTATTCGAATATAAAATGATAGTATGGCGTAAAATTGAATTATTCATTGGAAAGTGATGGATGTAGATTCGGCCAAGACCAAGTCTGTACATGATAGTATATGTGGTATGTGAAGTATATTTGAATAAATGTGAAAGTGTATATATGTGATAAGACCTAATGGCCGATGTGATGAATGTGAAAGTGTATATATGTGATAAGGCCGAATGGCCGATGTGATGAATGTGAAAGTGTATATATATGTGATAAGGCCTAATGGCCGATGTGATGAATGTGAAAGTGTATATATGTGATAAGGCCTAATAGCCGATGTGATGAATGTGAAAGTGTATATATGTGATAAGGCCTAATGGCCGATGTGATGAATGTGAAAGTGTATATATGTGATAAGGCCTAATAGCCGATGTGATGAATGTGAAAGTGTATATATGTGATAAGGCCTAATGGCCGATGCGATGAATGTGAAAGTGTATATATGTGATAAGGCCTAATGGCCGATGTGATGAATGTGAAAGTGTATATATGTGATAGGGCCGAGTGGCCAACGTGATGGATGTGAAAGTGTATAAATGTGATAATTCCCGAAGGGCATTTGTGTCAGTACTATATCCGGGTTAAAACCCCGCAGGCTTTATGCGAGAATATTATCACTGATTAATGTCCGTAGGCTTCGTGCTCGTACTATATCCGAGCTCTAAAGACCCGATGACTACGTGTGGAGATTTTGTCCAGGTAAGCCCCGAACTAAAGGTTTTGCTGAAGATTCAAGTAAAGCGTAAGATTATATAACTTCACAGTAACAATTGGTAATAAATACGTTCAACGCGTTAAGTTGGTCAGGTATGTATTTTGAGATTATATTTAAGTTTGATTTAGACTAAATCACAAGGTCGTTATGTGATGCACATGTGAGTAAAGCAATAAGACTATTCTATGATTATTGTGCATTTGGTCAATGTGGAAAGTCAAAAAAAAAAATGTAATGTACCTATGATCATAAGAGGTCACTATCAAGTGAGAATTTATCTGCCTATTATATATGATGAGATGTGCATATTCGGTAAAGGGATGGTATGCCCGAAGGAAGAGTGAAATAAAAATACGAACAACTATGTTATAATTTGATTGTTATCTGTTGACACTGCTTAAAACTTACTAAGCATTATAATGCTTACTCCGTGTACTTTGTTTCCTCTGTTTTATAGATCTCATTTGGAAGCTATAGGCTCGGGGATCATCAGCAACTAGTCACACTATCACTATCCACTGTTTGGTACTGCTACGTTTTGGATTATCTTATGGCATGTATAGAATAGACTAGTAGTGAGAGGATATTTTGGTTAATGTATATAAGCCATGCGAAAATGGCATCTTTTGAATGTGTACTTATAGAAGTTTAAATTGTATCCCTGACTGTCTTTAGTACTTATCTAAAGGAATGTTCAAAAAAAAAATTTACTGTTCTGATATGAGTTTCAAGACTGGTAATGCCCCTTTATCTATTCCGGCGACGGATACGGGATTGGGGTGTTACACAAAGACACAAAGAAAGGCCAATTTTGCTCAATCTTGCCGAGTCTTGACTTCATTGGCGCTCTTCTTGTTCAGGTAGTCTCCTTTCAGTCCACCATATCTTGTAGCTTTGGTCTATTGCATCTTTTGATGTATGCCTTGTAGCTTCAATCTATTTCAATGTAACTTCAAGGACATGAGATTTGTGACTTCGATTTACTTCACTTGTAACTTTGGAAAGATTAGATATACATCTTCAATCGGCTTTTCTATCGCTTCAGTGAGATAGGGTTTGTGGTTTTCTCTTTTGTAACTTTGGAAAAGCAAGATTTGATATCTTTGATCAGTTCCACTGCAACTCCACGGGGACAAGACTTGCAACTTTGACCTGCTTCACTGCAACTTCAAGGAGGCCAAATCTGGAGTCTTTCATCAGCTTCAATCTTTATTCTTACTTGGCATGTGATCTTGAGTTCAACTCGTTTCTTGCAATACGAATTGACTTTTTAAAAACAGACATTAAAGATAGAAATTGAGAATAGCTCGGCACGTGAGCCAAAGCTTAACTCACCTCTCGCAATATGAGTTAGCTTTTTGAAAACTTAAAAGCAGATTTTGAAAAACAGAAATTAAAGGGCTCAACTCACCTCTCGCAATATGAGTTGATTTTTGAAAAACATGAATTTAAAAGGCTCAACTCACCTCTCGCAATATGAGTTGTTTTTTTTTTGAAAAACATAAATTGAAAGGGCTCAACTCACCTCTCGCAATATGAGTTGATTTTTGAAAGGTAGAAATTGAAAAAATAAAAATTGAAATTACCTCAGCGTGTCCTGAGGCTCAACTCATCTCTCGCAATATGAGTTGATTTTTTTGAAACTTGATTTGAAAAGTAGATTTTGAAAAACAGAAATTAAAAGGCTCAACTCACCTCTCGCAATATGAGTTGATTTTTGAAAAACAGAAACTGAAAATACCTCAGCGTGCCCCGAGGCTCAACTCACCTCTCGCAATATGAATTGATTTTTGAAAAACAGAAATTAAAAGGCTCAACTCACCTCTCGCAATATGAGTTGATTTTTGAAAAACAGAAATTAAAGACAGAAATTGAAATTACCTCAGCGTATATTGAGGCTCAACTCACCTCTCGTAATATGAGTTGATTTTTAACAAACAGAAATTAAAAAGGATCAACTCACCTCTCGTAATATGAGTTGATTTTGAAGAATAAAAATAGAATTTGAAAAACAGAAATTGAAATTACCTCAGCGTGTCCTGAGGCTCAACTCACCTCTCGCAATATGAGTCGATTTTTGAAAACAGAAATTTGAAAAACAGAAATTGAAAATACCTCAGCGTGTATTAAGGCTCAACTCACCTCTCGCAATATGAGTTGATTTTTGAAAAATAAAAACTGAAAATACCTCAATATGTCTCGAGGCTCAACTCACTTCTCGCAATATGAGTTGATTTTTGAAAAACAGAAATTAAAACATCAAAATACCAAAACCCGTCATTTGGTAGAACTCAGGCGTCTTTTCCTTTGATTCAGTGCAGCTATTATCATATCTTCTTGCTCTGCTGGAGTACCTGTATATGTCATGCATGATGTTATCATGATATGCACATGTTTGTCTTAAATGCCTTTATGCCTACATGATTATGCTATGCGTCTTGGGCTTGTTTGTCGTATGTCCTTTTTCGTCACGATTCATCATGATGATCTGTATTCATGACTTCAGCTCTTGACTTTCTCTTTAGGCTTTGTACTCGTCTCCAAATTTCGCGAGTAATTTGTGTTCTTCAGATATCACTATTTTGTCCCTAGTTGAACTTTATCCTTGCTTTGAGGCTCTTGTATTTGTCAAATTTTTCATTCAGGTAATGCTTAACATTTCTTTTGTTTAGAGTATGTCATTTCACTATTTATCATGTAAATAAACACATAATGAGATGCATGAAAATGGTTAAGTAGGGGCAAAAAGGCTACCTCACATTTATTTATTTCAAATGTAGCAAACAAAGAAAGCTAATCAATGGTAGTAAAAAATGTCATAAAGAGAAAAGGGATCATATTCAACGGATACAAATGCTCTAGATATTCAACCCATGAACTCTTCCACGTTCCTTCATCTAGAATCTTTTCGAGCATGGCTTCTTGCGTAGAAGATTTCGAGCTTTCATAAATGCTTCAAATACTGTAGTCTCACTGTTTGACCCACCGTTCGAAATGCCTTGTTCTTTAAGCCCGGGTTTGCTTCATTAGAATGCCCTTTCGGGTTTTCATCCTAATCTTTTGTATTAATCAAGACGCCCTTTTCGGGTTTTCACCTTGATCCCTTTTTTTTTAAGATGCCCTTTTCGGGTTTTCATCTTGGTTTCCTTTTTCAAGCATAATATTTCTTTACAGCATCTGAATTCACTGGATTCGGTAACTCCTTCCCATCTATCTCGGTGAGAATCAAAGCTCCGCCCGAGAATGCCTTTTTTACAACGTATGGACCTTCCCAATTTGGTGCCCATTTTCCCCGAAAGTCTTTTTGTATTGGGAGAATCTTTCTCAACACGAGTTCTCCTTCGTGGAATTCTCTTGGCCGTACTTTCTTGTCATGGGCTGCGATCATTCTCTTCTGGTACATCTGTCCATGGCAGATTGCCTTCATACGTTTTTTTTCAATAAGGTTTAACTGGTCATATCGAGCTCGAAACCATTCTGCTTCTTCTAGTTTTGATTCCATTAAGACTCGTAGAGAGGGGATCTCAACTTCGATGGGTAGCACAGCTTCCATGCCATAGACCAGAGAGAAAGGAGTTGCTCCCGTAGATGTTCGCACAGATGTACGATATGCATACAAAGCAAATGGTAGCTTCTCGTGCCAGTCTTTATATGTCTCGGTCATTTTTCCAATAATCCTCTTACTATTCTTGTTGGCCGCTTCAACAGCTCCGTTCATTTTCGGGCGATAAAGTGATGAGTTATGATGATTTATTTGGAATTGTTCACACACCTCCTTCATCATCTTGTTGTTCAGATTCATGGCGTTATCTGAAATGATTCTTTCAGGCAAACCATATCGACAAATAATTTCCTTTTTCAAAAACCTACAAACTGCAGTCTTTGTCACATTGGCAAACGAAGCGGCTTCTATCCATTTTGTGAAGTAATCAATGACCACAAAAATGAACCGGTGTCCATTAGAAGCTTTTGGAGAGATTGACCTTATAACATCCATGCCCCACGTAGAAAAAGGCCACGGAGAAGTCATGACATGAAGGGGCGAATGAGCTACATGAATTTTATCACCATAAATTTGACATTTGTGGCATTTCCGTGCGAAACTAATGCAGTCACTTTCTATCGTCAGCTAGTAATAACCGAGTCTCATAATCTTCCTGGCCATAGTGAAACCATTAGCGTGTGCCCCACAAATTCTTTTATGGACATCTTCAAGTATTTTTCTGGCTTCAACAACATCCACGCATCTCAAGAGCACCTGATCTTTTCCTCTTTTGTATAGGATGTCCCCATCAAGAATAAATCCCGTTGCCATTCTTCTGATTGTTCTTCTGTCGTTCACATTTGCTTGCTCGGGATACCTTTGATTCTTGATGTATTCTAAGATATCATGGAACCATGGCTACCCACCTGGCTCTTTCTCAATGCTGAAACAATGTGCAGGGACTTCATATATGCTTATTTGAAGATGCATTATTTCTGTTTCTCTGTTTGCTTTAAGCATTGAAGCCAAAGTGGCCAGGGCGTCAGCTAACTGGTTTTCTTCTCGTAAGAAGAAATTAAAAGTTATTTCTTTGAATTCTTTAATCAACTATGCCACGAGATCACTGTATTTGACTAATTTTGAACCCCTCACTTCCCAATCTCCACGGATCTGATAAATTACCAATGCTGAGTCTCCGTATACCTCTAAAGTTTGGATGTTTCGTTCAATTGCTGTACGAAGTCCCATGATACAGGCTTCATATTCCGCTATGTTATTGGTACAGAAAAAATTCAGCCTGTCAGTGAACGGATAATGGTTCCCTTCTGGTGATACTAAGACTGCTCCAATCTCATGCCCCAATGGATTCGATGCACCATCAAAGCTCATCTTCCATGACTTTTCTTTTGATGACTCACATTCTTTTTCTGTAATGCACATTAAGTCTTCATCTGGGAAATCAAATTTCAATGGCTCGTATTCCTCCGTTGTTCTAGTTGCTAAGAAGTCAACTATTTCACTCCCTTTTATAGACTTTTGGCTCACATAGACGATGTCATATTCTGATAGTAAGATCTGCCATCGTGCCATTCTTCCTAAGAGTGCGGGTGATTCCATCATTTACTTTATTGGGTCTAACTTTGAAATTAGCCATGTTGTATGATACATCATATATTGCCTGACTCGTCATGTTGCCCCAGTACGCAACCCATTGAATTCTCGAACACAGTCAAATACAATATCAATGGTCTTCCCGACATTGGTGGTACTAGCACTGGAGGATTAGACAAACACTATTTTATCTTGTCAAAAGCCACTTGGCATTCCTCGTTCTATTCTCCGGGATTATGTTTTAGAATGAGTCGAAAGATTGGGTCGTATTGGTTGGAAAGTTGAGCGATAAATTAGGCGATGTAGTTTAATCTCCCTAAAAATCCTCTGACTTCCTTTTGCGTGCGCGAGGGTGGTAACTCTTGAATGGTTTTTATTTTATCTGGATCAATTTCAATGCCTCTCTCGCTGACAATGAAGCCAAGCAATTTTCCGGAGGTAGCCCCAAACGTACATTTGGCCGGATTGAGCTTTAGCTGGAACTTTCTCAGTCTGTCGAACAACTTCTTCAGGTTCGCTACATGCTCTTCTTCCCCTCGGGACTTAGCAATCATATCATCGACGTAGACCTCTATTTTTTTATGCATCATGTCATGGAATAATGTTACCATAGCCCTCTGATATGTTGCCCCAGTATTCTTTAACCCAAATGGTATCACCTTGTAGCAGAATGTTCCCCACATTGTTACGAAAGTAGTTTTCTCCATATCCTCAGGGGCCATCTTGATCTAATTATACCCCGAGAATCCATCCATGAAAGAAAACAAAGAGTGCTTTGCTGTGTTATCCACCAACATATCAATGTGTGGTAAGGAAAAATTATCTTTGGGACTTGCTCGATTCAGGTCACGATAATCCACGCACATTCGTACTTTGCCGTCTTTCTTTGGTACCAGGACTATGTTAGCCACCCATTCTGGATATTTGGATGCTTGTAGGAAGCCAGCATCAAATTGCTTCTTGACTTCCTCTTTTATTTTCAACAACATTTCGGGTCTCATCCGTCTTAACTTTTGTTGAGCGGGTTTGCATTCTGGCTTTAATGGGAGCTTATGGACCACTACATCTTCATCCAATCCTGACATGTCTTGATATGACCAGGCGAATACATCTTTGTACTCGCGGAGCAAAGCAATCAAATTATGCTTGGTGTCCTCTGAAATAGAAGTCCCAATTTTCACTTCTTGCTTCTTTTCTTCAGTTCCCAAATTTATTGTTTCAACAGATTCTTGATGAGGCAAAATCTGTTTATCCTCTTGTTCCACCATTCTTAGCAAGTCAGGAGACGAGATATAGTCTTCAGCATTTTCTTCAACTTCAAATTCTCCTAAACAAACGGTCTTTTCAAAATCGATTTCAGGACTCGTAATGGGTTTGTTCATGCTGTTGATATCCGAGCACCTGAAAGTTGAATGGAAAAGGAAACTATAGAAGGGCATCCAAGTATTGGAACCAACAAACGAAATGTTATGGCATGGTATGAGGCAAATGTACAGATAGGCTATGAAATGAGGAGATGATTATGAAATTAGTGATAATGCGAAAGATCGTGACAAAATTCATCTTCATTGATATTCATTTAGATGATAAAGAGCGAATGCAAGCTCTTACAAAAGAATTCTATTATATATAAGGACACAATAGAGGGTTAATGTTTGAGCATTACTCTGAAGACTTATAAACTACAAGAAGGTCATCGGCAGTCCAATTGTTCAACATGAAACCAGGAGGACACCGGCGTATCGTTGAAACATCTTTAATAGCCTCACTTCCTTTGTCAATGACATTTATACTGACATTTTTAAGACCCCTTTCAATTAATAACAGCGTGCTTTGTATATTATCCTGTCCGGGGTATATCATTCCCGATGTAAATGTTTTTGACAAAGGAGGGTATGTTATGGGCTCTCATTCTACTTCTAGGCCCAAAGTTCTCGCAATCCTTCTCTCCTGATCCTTCTTCCACTGTTTTCTTCTTTGACGCATGTCCGGCTGGAACCCCAAACCGTATCGGGCCTTGTGGTGCACTGGCTTTAGAGCCCTGACTATTCCTTACAGATATCTCCCTAAACCTTTTCTTGCTCGAGCTCCCCTTCCTACAGTCAGTTTGACACCCATCCTGGTATTTCTTGATAATTTTGACGCGAGAATTCTGTTTCCCTCAACGACGAATATGGGATTGACAAATTCAACGGATCGGAAGGAACATTCTAAAGCATTTTTACTCACTTCAATGTATGGTGCGTCTGTAGAAATAGATGCTACAATATCTTCTTCTCCCTCGACGGTGACTAAACAACCATCCATGATGAATTTCACCTTTTGATGGAGGGATGATGGGACTGCTCCAGTAGAATGGATCCAAGGTCTTCCCAAGAGACAATTGTATGATGGTGTAATGTCCATGACTTAAAACTCAACATCATATATATAAGGACCCACTTCTAGAGGGATCTTGATTTTTCCCATGACTTCTCGTCTTGTTCCATCGAATGCCCTTACTGTAGAATGGCAGGACCTTAGATAGGACAAATCCATCGGAATCCTAGACAGTGTGGCCAAAGGTATGACATTGAGTGCCGATCCATTGTCGATGAACACGTTCGGTATTATATAGCCCTTACAACGGGTTGTGATATGCAATGCTTTCACTGAGCCTCTACCATTGGGCAGTATTTCATCATCACTAAAAGAAATGAAATTATCCGCATTCAAGTTGTTTACCCACCTATCCAGTTTTTCAACGGATATATTGTTTGCCACGTAAGCTTGACTCAACACCTTTAACAAGGTGTTCCGGTGAGGTTCTGAATTTAACAGCAGAGATAATACTGAAATTCGTGCTGGCTGCTTACTCAATTGTTCCACCACGTTGTACTCGCTGTGCTTAATAAATTTTAAGAATTCCTGTGCTTCCTCCTCGTCCACAGGCTTTTTAGCTTCTTGCTCAGGCACAGTTTCATGCTCATCTTCTATCACACGTATTGATGCTTTTCCTTTCTGTTTCAAGTCACTGCTCTCCTTCACTGGTTCGACCTCTTTCGAATAACATCTTCCACTATGAGTGAAATGACCTACTCCTCCAACGCTTCCGGTCATGGCATTGGGTTTTTCATCTTCCGGTGTAACGATATTGACGTCGTATTTCCATGGTACTGCTTTATTGTCCTTGTAGGGGAAAGGAGATGGCACATCGATTATCAATTTTGGTTTCACTGGCTCCTTCTTCACGTCGTAATAAATTATTAACGGTCAGTCGGCGCTATACGGAAAACCTGACGATTGATGGTCAGAGGCGCATATTTCTCCTCCACCGGTGTCTTCGCCTTTATAAAAGATCTCAATCTCTTTATTATCCATCATGTTTTGAAGTACCCTTTTAAATTCCTCACATGACTGAATGTCGTGCCCTATAATTCCATGGAAATCGCAAAAACCTTGACCTTTTTCATTTCTTCCTTCGAATATTCTGTTAAGATGACAAAGCAACCCCTTTTTAGTTAGTACCTCCCAGATTTTCTGCAGAGGTCTTCTTATTTCAAAAACCCATCTTCTACTTTGTCATTTGTCCTCCTCTCCCACTGCGCTCACATTCCCTTCAGCGTGGTTTGGGAATGGGTTCTCGGATGTACCGCCAGTGCCATCAAATCGCAGAATACCCGCATCGATGAGCCCCTGAACTCTCCTTTTGAAGGCTAGACAGTTTTCCGTAGAGTGCCCCTGGTTCCCGGCATGGTATGCACAACTAGTATTTGGGTCGTACCATTTCGGGTATGGAGGTTTAAGGGGTGCCATGTAATGGGGAGATATTAACTATTTCTTCAGGAGTTTTGGGTACAGTTCCCCATACGACACAGGAATAGGGGTGAATTGCTGTTTCTCGGGATTGGGCCTTGTTGGTCTTGGTTCATTTCTGGGTTGGCTTTGAGCGGGTAGAGTGTTTTATGGGAATGTAGTGACGGGCCTTTGGTTGTTCATAGCGTATACAGGGTAGGAAGGAAGTGGTGCTTGGTAATAAGAGGTCTGAGAAGGATAATAGAAATTCGAAGGATGATAATTTTGAGGTCGGGGTTGGTTTGGATATGGATTAGGGGCATAACGGCTTCCCATTCCCACCATGTGGGCTTCTGGTTCTTTCTTCTTCATAGGCGCTACTCTTCTTGAACTTTCTTGACCTTCCATTCTACCGCTCTTGATGGCATTCTCTATAAGCTGACCGGATATTACAATATCCGCAAAGTCTTTCGTGGCACTTCCCACTAATTTTTCATAAAACGGCACTTTCAAAGTGTTGATGAAGAAAACAATTATCTCCGTTTTTGTTAGTGGGGGTTCCACTTGGGCCGAGACGTCCCTTCATCTCTGCGCATACTGTCTAAAAGTTTCTGACGGCTTTTTCTCCATCATTTGCAAAGTCATCCGGTCTTGCACCATATCCGATACATGCTTGTATTGCTCACAGAATGCTGATGCCAAGTCCTTCCAGGATCGGATCTTTTCCCTACTAAGCTGGTTGTACCACCGAAGAGCCGATCCTACTAGACTATCCTGAAAACAATGTATGAGTAGCTTGTCTTCATTCACGTAACCAGCCATTTTCTGCCAAAACATGACAAAATGCGCCTTTGGACATCTCGTGCCATCGTATTTTTCAAAATCAGACACCTTAAACTTCGGAGGCAGAACCAGATCGGGCACCAAACTGAGCTCTTTGGCACTTAGTGCAGAGAAGGCTTCAGTACCCTCTATTGCTTTGAGTCTTTCCTCTAAGCTCCTATACTTCTTTTCAGCCTCGTGGTCAACGATTTTCAACTTGGCTATTTTTGCTGGATCGTCCAAATCTGGAACGAGTAGATCAATAAGGCTAGCCCCCGGGTTTGATACGAATACTCCCTGCCCTATGTGAGCAGGTGGCACTGCCCGTTGCTCCAGGTCTGTGGGTTCCCCTTGGGTGTACCCTCTTTGTGTTGCGTGGGCATGCGGCAGAGTGAATCCTGGGGGATAGAGCGGATCTTGACTGTGATTAACTCTTAATCGAGGTTCCTCGACGTTAGGGCTCTGCATGGGTCCCTTTCCTTTAACTAAAGCTGACATCATCTCCATCATCTTGTCCATTTAGTCCCTTTGTTTGAGTGATTCTTCTCGAGATCTCACCATTAAGTCTCTTGTCTCTTGTTGTGACTTAGCCAGTTGTTCTTGTAATTCCTTTTGGACTCTTTTCATTCTTTCGATTCTTTTATTGAACTCAGCATCCATTGCCCTAGCTTGTCGACGCGTTCTATACGAATGGCGTGATTCCAGATTTGAAGTGTTGTGATTGCGAATTATATGATTCTAACCTTAGCGAATGATTATGGGATAGATATATGCAATGAATGAGTGCAAAAATGAATGTCAATCATGAGAGACATGCAAGAAATGGGTGTTGATTTCAAGATAGCCCCTATTTAGGCATTTCATTCATCAAAAGAGTTCATTACAAAACATTTTTTCCATTTTCGATTCAACCATTACACAAACTTCCTAGCTATATCGCCGTATTTCTTTACTCGTGCTAAGAACTCTGATATGTTTGATCTTCGACTTGGAGGGAATTGGCAAATGAGAATTTCAGCTTCTTCCGATAATTGCACCATGTGCATGGCTACCCCACGAACTTCATTGATCAAATAGCTAAGTTGCATTTCTTTTTCTTGGAGGCCC
This sequence comes from Gossypium hirsutum, assembly GCF_007990345.1. NCBI lineage: Eukaryota > Viridiplantae > Streptophyta > Magnoliopsida > Malvales > Malvaceae > Gossypium > Gossypium hirsutum. The sequence continues at coordinate 6,593,327 of NC_053430.1, read as the reverse complement.
TCTTCGTAAGCGCGAATGTCTCTATCATACTGACTATCTTTTTCTTCCAAAGCCTTCAAGAGAGTATCTAGCTGTTGTTGACGATCTTGCAGCATATCTTCTAACTCTCGTATCCTTTCTTTTAGTTCTTGACGTTTAGATCGACTAGTCATTACCTCGACTAGTCTTTTAGTTCTTCAGTTCTATCATAGCCCGCCAGCCTTTTCCTCATCTTTCTTCACTTTTCCTTTCCAAAATTCCATCACGCCTTTAATGTTGCTTATTTCTTCTTTCCATTCTGCCGACGACTTGCCCAGCCCACTATTTTTTATTGTGCCTCTTAACTTTTTATTTTCCAGATGGAGATCCTTTAAGTCATTTCTCCGATAAAGCGTCCTTTCCCCATTTTCCTACAACTGTTTAAGGATCTGAAGGTCTCGGCTAGGATAGTCGGGACAGGGTTGATTCCTTGTTTTAATTTTTTGAAAAAATCCACCACCGCAACTTCTATGTGTCCAAGGACTTTCGGGAAGATGATCAAACCATAAATGGCCAAAGCGAACAGATTTACCCTTTTCAACATGTCAGGATGGTTCAGAACCAATTCTCGTAGGGAAGACCATAGAATGCAAATGGTTTCATTTTTCTTCTTTATCTGTTTTTCGGCCCATGCGTCAGTCATGTCTGTCAATCTCACTAACTTTTTCTTGAAGGTCATCAGCTTAGGCTCTTTCACGTATACTTTATAGAATTGCGCATTTCCAACACGAAGCAAAGCAACGTACTCCTCAATAGTCGGAGTCATATCTTCTAGATTGAAGGTAAAGCATTGGTAAGCCGGATCCCAAAATCTGATCATGGCTTGGATCAATCGTTCGTCTACGTTGACAGCAATCAAATTGGCTATGTCTCCATATCTCTCGGTGAAGATAACCCTAGTGTCCGAGTCCCACTGATTCCAAACTCGGACCAAATCTTCAAGGTTATTCTAGCGAACATTCACAGTTACGTACTCGAGCATATTAGCAATACATCCCTCCACTAGATTATCCCTTTTTTCTTTCTGAGTTTTTAGAGACCAGTCCCGAACCACGGCATTCTTCTCGGTTGTTTGTATAATTTACTCTTCCATTAGAAACCCGTTTTTTGGCAACCAATCTCTAGTCAACACCTTCCTAATCGAAATGCCTATGATGCATGGTGAACAATAAAAATAAAAACAAACAGACTTGGTTAGTAACCACAACAAATATAATTTGAGAAACAAATTAAGCTACCCGATTCAATTTTCTTGCATAAACAGAGAAAATGAAAGGCAATAGGCACTTTCCCCATGTACTTATTTGGGTGACTATTAATGGACAGAGGTTTGGCATAGCTCTAATTGGGTGGCTCGTTCGATTCACTATATGCGGTTTCAGTTCTAGATAGGTACTCGAATTGTCCGTACTGTCATCTACTAAGATTAGTATGAAGCCTCGGTCGTAGCCCATCACAGGCTCACGAGTTCAATTTGAGGGATTATATTTACTTATGCCTATGCGGATGGACAAGTTAACTCACGAAAGCATAAGTCATATGTGACCCGAAAGTATTCACTAGCCTGTGCGGAGGGACGAGTTAACTCACGAAGGCATAGCGTTTACTTTCACTTAAACGGACGAAGCCCGGGTATAGAGCTCATGTTATGCAAAAATGCACGTGCACGGTGTGTGGGGAGAAACTCACAAACCTTTGCATTTTATTTAAAAACTAAACTACAGAAAATTATAACCATGAAAACGTAGAGCTAAAAATCGACGAGGTAAAACGAGTTAGAAGAATATTTACAATATGATGCAAATGCATGATTTTAAAAAAAAAACCAAAATTGAAGATCACGGCTAAATATTAATTTGAACAAGGAAATTTGAAAATTTTGACAACACGCGTTTAATTCGATTCGACTCTCAAAAACTTTTCCCCAGTGGAGTCGCCAGCTGTAGCGACGTAAATAATTACTTGATCGCTAATTGTGGCGATTTATAAAAACTTGGAAATTGAAATTTGATTTTAAAATAAACCGGGAGTCTCCACCGATCCTTTTTCATAGGTGTGATCGGACACCTATTAGATCTATTTTTTTAAAACAAAAGAAGGATGAATTTGGGTCTACGTCGAAATCCAGAGAAAAAGTAGGGCTCGGGAGTCGGTTACGCGCGAGGAAGGTATTAGCACCCTCGCGACGCCCAAAATTGGTATCGTATAAACATGTGTTGTCTTGATTTTAAAAAATACGAGTTCAATTTAAATTCTAATCGTGATCCAATTTAAAAGACGAGAACTTTCAATTTTTGATTTTTAAGAAGGATATACCGTTTTAACACGAGTCGATTGATGTTCACCCAACATAGCAATGAAATCGACGACTTGGTGTTAAGCCGATATGTTGCTTTATGCATTGAAATTAATCGGAAAACAGAAATAAAATTTTCGAAATAATGCCAAAACAAATTGATACGAAATAGAAATGAATAAAAATGCCAGGTATATATTAAAACAAATAATAAATATGATAATAATATTAAAAACAAATAATTATGCATGTGATATTAACGTAAATGATGATAATTTTAAATATGAAATAAAAACAACGGATATATATATACACAACTATAATATTAACAGTGGGTGCATAAAATATATAGTAATGAAGTCATAAATATATACATAGTATTTGAAATATATATATGAAATAGAGAAAAGACTAACTAATATAGCAAAAATGCATATACATATATGATGTTAAAAATGTATATAAAAAATGCGTATAAATATATGTACATAAGACCGTATAAAAGTATACAACTATGATACTAGAGTATATATATATGTGCATATTAGAATACTTATTGAAACTAAAACTAATACTAATAATAGCAAAAATAATAAAATAATATAATTAAAAAATATGTAACTAAAAACACTATAATATGAATACGTACATACACTATAATATTAAATTATACATATCATATACATATATAAAACATGTATTAAGATTAATAATAATAAAGATGATATAAAGACACGTACATGAAATAATAAAAACATATAGCTATAGTAAAATAGATAAGGAAAATAAACGATATAAAACATGTGCGATATATATATAAATAAAATGTTTATATATATATATAAATAAAATGTTTATGCGATAAAAATACATACGTATATAGTAATATCGCTAGAAATACTTAATATATATAATATTTAAAAACTATATATACATAATACAAAAACATATATAGCGTAATATTAAAATATAAATACAATACATACATTTTGAAACTAATAATAATAAACTATTGATAACATTTCACAAATATAAGTATATACTAAAATATACATAATAATACATAAAATATAATATTATAAGAACACAAGTATACAATATATGAAAAAATATATATAATAAAATATTAAAATATTTACACAATCTATACACATAAAAAATAATAATGATGCTACATACATAATATACATATAAATATATGAAATATATCTACATATATGTACATGAAATATATACGCTATTATATATAGTAAATACAGTAAATAAAATAAATATATATAAAACTATAATTAATAATGGTAAATATCATAAAATGAAAGCAAGAAATTTGAAAATAAAACAATAAACTAACAAGAAGGACTAAATCGAATAAAGGATCTAATTCTGGGGAAAAAATAGAAATAAAATAGCAGGGAAGGACCAAAATGTCACGCGCGAATAATTTAGGAGGGCTAAAACAGAAAATATTCTCTTACACCAAAATGCTGCGCAGCACGAGGGACCAAATTGAAAAATGGCCAAAATTCTGGGGCCAAATTAGAATATAAAAGCTTGATTGTAAAACGTTTAAAAAGCGGAAGGGCCGATTGCGAAAATAACCCTTCCGTTTTAAAAAACACGCGGATCCTGTCGGAGCGGGTCGGGTCGACCCGACCTGGGGTCCAAAACGACACCGTTTTTGGGCTTAAACGGAGGGGACCAACACGATGCGTTTTGGTCCCCTATAAAAGTCAATTTTTTTTAAAAAAATCATTTTGAGCCGGGGTAAGGAAAAAAAAAGAAAGGGAGAAGAGGGGGAGGGGAGAAATCCGGCTAGGGGGCCGGTCACCGGTCCATCATCGGACCCTTGCCGGAGAGGTAAAAAAATTATATTTTTTTGTTGTTTTTTTATTTCCAAATATATATGTATATTTGTTAGAAATGAAGAGAAAAAAAAGAACAGGTTTGAGAAAATAATAAAGAAAAATGAAAAAACGAATCACCTTTTGATTTATGTTTTCGTTTCTTGTTTTCTTTTTGTACTTTGCTCTGCTTTTTATATTTGATTTATGCTATTCGTTGTTTGAATTGATTGCTGGTATTGTTATTCCCTCAAATGATCGATCTTTTTACATTGATTTTCATGGCTTTTATAGCCTTTACATTGTGTGTTTCCTTGACCTTGTAGGTGAACGGGCATGGTGCTGTAGAGCTGGTGGAAGTGACCGGTAGCAGATGGCATGGGGTGCAGATGGTAGGTAGGGGTGGTTGCGGCGCTAGGCATGTTTAGGGTTTCAGAAACTGAAACCCTAAGTCAAAATTTGGGTCAAAGGTTTGGGCTCATGTGTTTGGGTATTATTTGGGCTATTAACATTTAAGGTTTGGGTTAATGGTTTATGTTGTAAATGGGTCATGGGGTTGGCTGATACTTTAGTGGACCATTTGAGTTTTATGGGCTGAGGGTATAAATGGGTTTGTAAAAATGTAAATGGGTTCAGGGGTATTGGGTTCAAAATTGGCCTGTACAATATCAGTTATACATTATTCACTATGAAAATCTTTTATAAATACTTACTACAAAAAAGACAACATATACTTAAATACACAATTTTATCTTGGAGTTAAATAGTTATGTTGTTCAAAGTTATTTATTATAACTAGTATGATTCTCTTACTTTGTATTAGGTTGATTATTTGTTTGTGTCAAATTACGGAATGCAAATTTGAAAGTTAAAAATATACTCTAATTATACTTATAAAAATTAATGATATTAATTATTTGGATTAATTAATAACATTATAAAAATACATGGACCAAATTTTATTAGAAATTAAATTGTAGTGGTTAAAATTTAAATTTAGGCATAATAGAAAATCAAAATCAAAATTTAATCATTTTTCTAAAATTACAAAAAAGTAGTGTAAAACCAACATAAACCTAAAAGAAACAAGGAACCACGTGTTAGTATTTAAAACTTTTGGGGTTTTTAAATTATATATGACAATGCAATGTTTTAATTGAAAAGTTAATGATATTAATTATTTGGATGAATTAATAACACTATAAAAATATAACGACCAATTTATATTAAAAATTAAAATATAAAGATTAGATATCAAATTTAAACATATTAGAGGAACCAAAACTTAAATTTAACGACATTGATAAAATGCAAAAAGAAAAAAGAGAGGGAAAATATACCTAAAAAAAAAGATAGGGAAAGCAAAATTATAATTTAACCATTCTTAACATAACGAAAAAAAGGAAAACACCCTATATCTGGACACTTGTTAAAGAAGGCAGGCCCTTTGGACCCATTCTTTTATATATAAGTATATAGATTTTATATTTATTGAGTTTTAACTCAATTAATATTGAAATTGTTGTTAGTATTAAAGGATATGAGTTGAATGCATTAAAGTGCATTATTTTTTTTTATTTAAAAGTTAGGAAGGAACTATTTAATAATTGAATTGGAATCTGATAAATGGTGAATAAAGAGTTGGGTAAGGCCCTAGTCCCCCAAATAAAGTGGGTTTATTGCAATTTTAGACTCTCATATTATTTTATTATTTTAATTTTTTTAATAATTTTTAAATTGAATTGGTGCATGATTAATTCGTGATCTAACTTAAAACTTAATATATATAAGTATATAGAAGAATATATATCATACGATTTTAATATATAGATGGAATATTCAAAATATATAATAAAAAACAACTACTAATGTCATTGTCTGAGATTAGGTTTTGGACATTGTAAACTGATTTGTCGAAAGAACAAGCAGCTCCATCTGGCAGTCCAGATTCCATGGACATTAACTATCTTATAAACAGAGGAAAAAAAAAGGCTAACCTCTTAAAATGGTCCTTGAACTAGTTTACTTTTATCAAATTAGCCTCTATACTTTTTTTGTACATAAATAAGCCCTATTTGGGTTAAATAAAAGTTAAAAGATTTATTTGGGTATAAATTAAAGTTTAAGGCTTATTTGGGTTAATAAAAGTATAAGGACTTATCTAACAAAATAGAAAATTTGAAGGTTCTACTTAGAATTTTAGCCAAAAAGAAACTAGTGCTGCTCAGAATTAAAAAGAAATGGTTAAATACCAAAAATATGACGCATTGAATGTCTAATGCAAAGCCAAAATATAGGGAGTAAAACATGCATAGCTATACAGTAGTTTCTTACTCGTGCATCTACATATGTACACATTAATTTTTTACTTGTGCCATCTACGAATTGATTGTATTTATTATTATTAATTAATTTTATACAATTTTATGTATAGATTTATAATTCAATAAAAAACATACAAGACATGAAAAAAATTAGCATATTATATGTTTTATTTTAATTTTTATCAGTAAAAATGTTATTATCAATTTTATAATATTTTGAAAAGTCTTGTTTAAATCACATAAATTTAATAGAGATGTGTAATTATTTAATAAAGGATTTATTAAACTTTTAATGTAGCAAATATAGAAACATTATTTTAAATATTTGAAAAAAAAATTATACACTAATAATAGTGATATAGAGAAAATTAAAATGAATTGAAACAAAAAGATTTAAATAAAACCGTCTCAATGTAAACATTTAAGAATAATATTAATTTTATGAAGAACTTTGTGTGATGGTATGATGGTTAGAGTGTTCATCGCTCCAAGTGTAACTTAAATTCGAGTCATGCTAGTTGCGTTGCTGTCACTACAGGAAAACAGACTTTTAGCAGCGTTTTTTTTGCCTTTAGCGGCGTTTCTAAGCGCCGCTAATACTTTTAGCGGCGCTTTCCCGAGCGCCGCAAAAAACGTCGCTATATGCAGTGCCACAAAAGTTGACGGCGTTTTTTATAAAAGCGCCGCTAAAGACCAGGACCTTTAGCGGCGCTCTTAAAAAACGCCGCCAAAGACCAGGACCTTTAGCGGCGTTTTTTTAAAAAAGCGCCGCTAATGTTCTTGGTCTATAGCGGCGTTTTTCTACTAAAGCGCCATTAAAGTTCTTGGTCTATAGCGGCGCTTTTGTAAAAAACGCCGCCAAAGACCAGGACCTGTAGCGGCGTTTTTATTGTAAAAAACGCCGCCAAAGACCAGGACCTTTAGTGGCGCTTTTATAAAAAACGCCGCTACAGGTCCTGGTCTTTGGCGGCGTTTTTTACAAAAGCGCCGCTATAGACCAAGAACTTTAGCGGCGCTTTAGTAAAAAAACGCCGCTATAGACCAAGAACATTAGCGGCGATTTTTTAAAAAAACGCCGCTAATTTGCCCAGTTTTGCAATATATATTTTTACACCTATATCCAACCCTCCTGCAAGAAATTCAATAAAAAACAGCAAATCTACCATAAAATCCAACCCAACCGAAACACGCAAATTTAAATAATACAAAATTATACGAAAAATATATTATATAAATTGGAAATGAATATTCAAAATATTCCTAAAATAATGTTAAAAGTTACAAGAAAACATGTCTATGATGGCGGATTTTGAAATTAGTGGAACATAGTCATCATAGACTGAAGCTGCTGCTGGAGTTCATTGTATTTCCTGTTCTGCTCCACCTCCCTCGCTGCTGCCTCTGCTTTAAGTTGAGAAATTTGCTCATCTGTGCTAGCTTGTATCTGAACTATCTGATCTTTTAACCTCTGAACTTCAGCTTGACTTTGACTCCCGGAAGGCATGTATTGGTGCGAGGTGGATCCAAAATATTGGGTCGGGTTAACACCAGATCCTTGAAATCTAACCCGACCGTACCTTTCAGGACCCAAAACTTCATTAATAATTCTGTTATCAATATCCTCAAAATTAACAGAACTATCAGTCGAAGCAGTCGCTTCATACTCTGCCTTCTTATCTTTTAGTTTCTCCTAATAAATCAGTTAAAGAGTTAGAAACGAAATATACAATAAAAAAGAATACAACATAACATTATTTAAATTACACTAATAAAAACGACGAATTAAAACATTATAATTAAATACTATAAATATTTATAATGAATCAATTTTTATTTGCTAAATATACCATAATTTCTGCAGCCTCAGATGACATCGGAGTTCCATTTTTTTCCTGTGTGTAATGTCAAAAAGTTGAAGGCGTCCAACTTTTTGACCAGACGAGGCTTCCTACAATATAGTAGTAAAAATATTATTTAATAGTAAAAAGTTATTAATACTTGATAGATGTAATAAATCCATAGTACCTCGGCCTGAGCAACACAAGCAAAACTTTTCGACCCTGCCGTGTGCGTAAATTTTTGTTTTTGCCTGCTGCTTGTTCCAACTCGCTCACGGTCCTACATAATGAAATTATTATTACGTATATAGAAAATACTATAAACCGAAAAATTTCTAAGAGTTTGCAAGTACATAATACCTCTCCTTTCTTCGAATTCCAAAATCGAACCGCATCTTCCCATTGGTACCTCAGCATTTCCGGTGGGACATTTTGCAATTTTTCTTCGAGGCTTATGGGTTTTTTAAAATATTCTTTTTTCAAAATGCTTTTATTGTCTCTCCATTTTTTACCCAATGCCTTCTTGATATAGGCATCAGAGACCTCTAAAGCAAACCTATCCTAAAAAACACAAGTTTAGGAAGTAAATATAAATGAAACTTAAACAAAAGTATTATAATTACATTAACGTTTTGTTACCTTAATATTAGAGAGAGCTTGATTTTTATTGCTATCAGGCATGTTATGCCCTGATTCGTAGTTGATGGGCAACAGATTGGCATTTCGTGCTATAATGCCCAAATAGCCTGCTAAAAGTCGAGCTTCTTGTCCAACAGGCTGACCATGGCTGTTTCTAGTTACTTTGACACGCTCGACAGAATTTAAGTTATATAAATCTGTTAGGAGCGTACGTCCTCGACCTCTGCGCGTCCCACCATTTTCAGCTGAAAAATAATAAATTATTACTATATTGAAATTTAAAAATAAATCAGTAATAAAATTTAATACAATTTGTAAAATAAACTTAACATTACTTTGAATTTCCACAGACTCGTCAAGTGTCTCCGGCACGCTTGAAGATCCAACAACTGTCTGCTGTTCAGTACTTACTTCTTCCGAATTGTTAGTATTCTGTACAATACTAAGATCTCTTAATCTTCTTCTAGGTATTTTCCTGCAACACATAAAATAGATAAAATTTAGTAAGAAATAACAATAATAGTAAATATAAAATAGTTAAATTATATAACATGACCAATGTTAATATTGTAACAATACATATAAATAAAAAATCATAAAATCTTACTACATCATAAATCGTAAATATCTTCGTCTACATCCTGACGAACCCATTGAAATTGTGTACTAGTACTAGGGATATTTTCATCTAAGTCTTGTTCTGGAAAAGGCAAAGTTTCTGATCTTTCACCGATGTCATCTCTACTTCCATTCCCCATGTCAAACAAGTCTCTAGGGGTGTTTCGGAGTACAACGTACCAACCCTCATCAATTGGATCTTTCGAGTAAAAAACTTGTTTAACTTGAGAAGAAAATACATACGGCTCGTCTATCAAATGTTCTCCAGTGTGAATTAATCGAGAGAAATTCACCATTGTAAAACCAAACTGATCATTTTAATTCCGCGAGCAGTATTAGCATCAGCCCAATCACATCGAAATAAGACAACTTTCCATTTTCCATAATAATCCAACTCAATAATGTCGGTTAGAAGTCCATAATACTCCACATTTCCCTCGACAGGATTACTGTCCCTAGCACTAGCGTAACTTGTAATTAAAGAATTAACAACTATTCAACAATTTGAGTTCTCCTCAATCTCTCGCGATATTTGGTATGAAATCTGAATCCATTCATGATAAAGCCACTATATCTTTTTACTACTCGATTCGGACCTTGGGAAAGCCATTTAACTTCGTCATTAACGATATTCCCACTCCAAACCTATTGAATCGAAAGTAAATTGAGTAATTATAAATGTTATGAGAAAACATTATTATTTGTCAACAAAATGTTGAGTTGCATACCGTTTGGCTTAACCATTCATGAAAAGATTCTGCGAATAACCTATTAATCTCGCGATGTTGTAATCTTCGTGAACGTGGACGAGATCTTAAGATTTGTTTGTACTCACTATGTTAAACACATGTTTAATTCGTTAAAAATAAACAATCAAAAAAAAGAAGAATATTTATCATATTCTAGAACTTACTTGCGTAATTGTTCAAGTGCATCGTGGTGGAAAAGAACATATCTATGTGCTTGTATCCAAGATCGGTCATCTAATTCTACAATTTCAACTTTGCCGATTGGTTCTCCATAACTTTGAAATAAATAAGTTTTGTCCAAGTTAGGATCATTGAGTCCGGCATTTCTACTTGGTCTATTCAATCTTGTTTCAGCATCTAAATATCTAGAACAGAATGTCATACACTCCTCTGCCAAGTAGCCTTCAGCAATTGATCCTTCCGGATAACGCTTGTTACGGCAATAAGACTTCAATTTGCTTAGAAACCTAAACACCATATACAACATTATCAAAACTGGTAACTATAGGTATAAAGGTGAATGCCTTTGAAATAAATTAGCACCTTTCAATTGGATACATCCAACGATAGAAAACCGGCCCACCAATTATTGCTTCACGAGGGAGATGAATGACAAGGTGCACCATAATAGTGAAGAAGGAAGGTGGAAAGATCTTCTCCAAATTGCATAATGTCAAAGCGGCTCGATCTTGTACTTTTTCAAGTTCTTCAACATTCAGAACTTTGCCACAAATTGCTTTCATTATATTGGACAGCTCAATTATACAGGACGTTACCTTCTTTGACATACAACACCGTAAAGCAACTGGAAGTAGATCTTGCATCAGGATGTGATAGTCATGTGATTTTAATGAATATAGTCTTCGATCTTTAAGACTTACACATCGAGATATATTTGATGAATACGGATCCAGAACCTTTATATCCTTCAACACCGTGCAGAACATTTCTCTCTCTTCCTTTGACATTGCAAAAATTGTAGGCGGCAACCCATTAGGAAGTACTTGGGGATGAAGATCACGCCTAATTCCCATGTGAACTAAATCAAGTCGACTTTGAAGATTATCTTTTAATTTACCATCGTCGTTCAAAATTGTCTGGATGATGTTCTCGTAGACATTCTTCTCAATATGCATCACATCAAGATTGTGGCATAATATGTGATGCTCCCAATAAGGTAACTTAAAAAAAATACTTCTTTTCTTCCACAAGTCCGCCTCATTAGGGTCATCCTCCTCGTCAGATTCATCATCAGATTCATCCCTCGATCGTCTATTTGTTTGCCTATTAGATGGTTGATTCAGCTTCCCGTAACTGAAATCCATATCTTTTAACATGAATAAGATTTCAGATCCAAAGGTCTGCTCAGGAGCTTTTTTCAACTCTTCAGTACCGTCAAATAAAGCCTTCTGAAATCTATACCTATGATTTTCATCTAACCACCGACGTTGCCCCATATAGCAGAACTTCTTCCCATTATATAACCACTGTGAACACGTTTGAGCAGCACAATAAGGACAAGCATAACGTCCTTTGGTACTCCAACTCGATAAATTCGCATATGCCGGGAAATCATTAATTGTCCACATCAAAGCAGCACGTAGGTAAAAGTTCTCCTTTCTCAATACATCATACGTCTCAACACCCGCCCATAATTGTTTTAACTCTTCAATAAGTGGCTGCAGATGTATGTCAATATCATTTCCGGGGCCTTTCTCTCCGAGGATAATCATAGATAATATCAAAGAAGATTGCTTCATGCAGAGCCATGGAGGCAAATTATAAGGAACAATGACCACAGGCCAAGTACTGTACGAGGTGCTCATGATTTTAAAAGGATTAAATCCGTCAGATGCTAACCCGAGCCTTACACTCCGAGGATCACTTGCAAAGCTTGGAAATTTATTGTCAAATGATTTCCATGCAAAAGAATCTGCTGGATGCCTTAATAATCCATCATCCATTCGTTGATCATGATGCCACGTCATAAACTCAGCTGTCTTTGACAACATGAATAGCCTTTGAAGCCTTGGGATTAGCGGGAAATATCGCAAAATCTTGTTCGGCTTCCTTCTTGACTGTGGCCCATATTCATCCTCATTAACATCTTCTGCATCTCTATTCATCCAACGAGATTTACCGCAAACATGACAAGCCTGTTGATTTCTCCGATCACCCCAATACAACATGCAATCATTTGGGCAACTATGAATTTTGTTGTACCCAAGGCCTAAATCTTTTATCACTTTCTTCATGTCTTTACATGATTGAGGGATTTTTGCTAATAGGAACATTTCTCTCAAAAGCTCTAACAGTATTGTCAAAGAGTTTTCGGTCCACCCTCCCAAACATTTTAAGTGGAAAAGGCGAATATAGAATGACATTTTCGAAAATTTTGATCCCTCATAAAGTTCTTCATTCATTTCACCAAGTAACGTGTAGAACTTCGCCGCTTCGTCATTCGGTTGTTCATCCGGTACACTTCTTCTCGTTTCCATAAAAGTATTCCCACCGATATTGACATCATCAGATGCAACATAGTTTGGTGGAAATGATTGGAAACTTTCACTCCGCATATTAAATGCATCCCGCATCATACCTTCCATGTCATCTTCTCTAACATGCTGACGGTAACCACTATAAGGATAACCCGGATTAATCGTCGAAGAGGCTCCACTAGTTGTACACTCTCCATGGAAATTCCATTTTTATACCCCCGAATGAAGCCATCAACAATTAGATGTTCGTAGACAACTTCACGATAATGCCAATAGATATTGCCACACTTCTTACACGGGCAAAGAATCATATTCTCTTGGCTTGAATTGTGAAATGCAAAATCTAAAAAAGATTGCACTCCATTTTGATACTCGTTGCTTGCCCTTGAGAAATTCATCCAAGTCCTATCCATTTCGTAATTGTTGAAGTCTAAAGTTGGCAATAAGTTTCACGGGTAAGTTGTTTATTATGTAAGTCTTGATAGGATTTATATTTATGTTTTATGTAAGTTATGTAGATTATGTAAGTTATGAAATTTGAACTTTTAAACTATATGCTTTTAAGGAAATTATTAGATTAAACTACATGTATTAGTTAAGTTATGTAAGTTGTTATGTACGTTATGTGAGTTATGTAATTTATTTAAGTAATGATCAATATTAATACTATTTTGATAAAAATTAGTTATAATATATTTAAACAATGATCAATAATGTTATGTTGATAAATGAAATTTATAATTGGCCATTCAGTCGTTGAAATTTTTAATTCTTTTTAAGGTCAATAGAATTATTTATAAGCTCCATAGAACTTTTTGGAAATCTTATTAATATAACAAAATTTTAAAGACATTTAAAAATAATAAATATTAAAATCAAACATGTTTAATATAACAAAATAGTAATTTGAATATAATAATATCAAGAAAGAATCGTAGTTTAATTTTTATAAGTAAAGTGGAAATAAATTAAGGTTATATAAATATTCAATAGCGATAGAACTTTTTTCAATTCTTTTTGAATTTTTTAAGATTCATCATACGTGGCGTTGTTACACCTAGGGAGGATCCATTATATCTTGCAGCTCGATATAAGGCAACCCGTCAGGTTTCCAGCCTATATACTTTGAATCTTTAAAATATTTAAAATAAGGAATGGATAAGCAAGCTACATATATGGTAATAAAATTAATTCATACTTAAGTTGAACCAAAATATAAAAACTTAGTCATACTTCAAATAATAATTAATAATACTATTTTGATAAAAATTAGTTATAAATTTTAAAGACATTTAAAAATAATAAATATTAAAATCAAACATGTATAATATAACAAAATAGTAATTTGAATATAATAATATCAAGAAAGAATCGTAGTTTAATTTTTATAAGTAAAGTGGAAATAAATTAAGGTTATATAAATATTCAATAGCGATAGAACTTTTTTCAATTCTTTTTGAATTTTTTAAGATTCATCATACGTGGCGTTGTTACACCTAGGGAGGATCCATTATATCTTGCAGCTCGATATAAGGCAACCCGTCAAGTTTCCAGCCTATATACTTTGAATCTTTAAAATATTTAAAATAAGGTTGGAGAGAAGGTCAGCTATTGTTGTAATTATAATGGACAAGCAAGCTACATATATGGTAATAAAATTAATTCATACTTATTCATACTTCAAATAATTAATACTATAAGGTCAAGTTTCCAGCCTATATACTTTGAATCTTTAAAATATTTAAAACGTACCTTAATAAAACGTACCTGGTCTACTCCACTCTCACCAGCAAACAGAGGCTGGAGTCCAAAAAGTAATATTTGTTAAGTAATTTAAAGTGAAAATGCATAGAAATAAGGAAAAAAAATTTAGCAACTAAACGGCCTGTACGTACCTAGAACAAATGTCAATGGCTGTGGTGTATTTAGTTGCACCAAATATTATTTCAGGTGCTCGATAGTACCTAGAACAGATGTAAGATTATAAGAGTAGCACCAAATATATTTCAGTTTAAGAAAATATAAAAACTTTATCTATATCAGTACCAAATTTTAATTCGAAGATTAAATGGCAGCTTCAGTTGAACCAATACTTGCAGGAGGAGCAGGAAGCAGTAAATGAAGCTGTACCCCTCAGCAAAATCTGGCAAAACTGCACATCTTTTCAAACCATTTCTGCAAAAAAATACAAATTCTTTTATGAGCATACAAATGACTTCCATCTCTGCAAAAAATTGTAAATACAAGGCACATAACACAATTAGCAAATCCAGTCAGCTGTTTCTTCAAACCTTGACTTTCCTAAAGTGCCCAAATCGAACACATTATCCTACATCTGAAAACAGGTTTCAGAATAAGTACAAGCAAATACTAGCATGCTCATTCCCACTCACACATGAATCAGAGCATCATAGGAAATAATATCAATATTCTAAAGACAGAAAGCAAAAGAAAAAACTCCAATACTAACAATTTCGTTTAAGGACAACAGCCACCTCTTGTTCTCTTGACTCTCATCAAGAATTTTCAGCATGGCAGGCAATTCTCTTCATTTTTGGTTCATTACCAACATTTCAGGAACATTATTTATAAAATTTCACAACCATCATTTTTATTAAGTTCTAGGTTTGGTGAACAAAAACTATATAATGAAAAAATATCTTAGAACTTTTGACTTTGTCTCACAGAGCACTTCCTTTTTGGTAGTATGGAGGGTATGAAACTAAAAAGAATCCAACAGGAAACAAGTGAGGATAAAATGATTCACACAGAACTAGACATGAACAGGTTAACAACCCAATGTGTAGGTTCCCAAAAGACCATGAAAAATTACTCTCGCAAGCAAGTAAAGTGTCTTTTTCTTGCATGCTAAAATAAAACTGTCAATAAAACTGTAAATTCATATAAACCTGGTTTTACTGCAGAGATTGAAAAACCAAACAATAGCCCAGTAAGCTCAAAACTCAAAAGGTCCCTTTCCAGGACGCAGAACAGTAAATGCAGTTTTTAACATTCAGTACCAGGCAAATAAATGCAGAACTACCCCAGGACAATTCCAATTCAAACAATAAAAAATAATAAACAAATGGATAAGAAAGCAGTCAAAGCACAGCCAATTTCTTCACATAACTGAAAGAAAATGAATAGAGGAATTCAACAATATAAAACGTGAGCAACAAGACAGCAATAAACTCTTAAATCAATCTAAGTCCACACTAAACACATAAGTTGGATAGAAACATGAAAACAGACCAAAAGAACATCTAAATAACCAAAATATAACAATTTTATTATATAAAACGTGAGCAACAAGACAGCAATAAACTCTTAAATCAATCTAAGTCCACACTAAACACATAAGTTGGATAGAAACATGAAAACAGACCAAAAGAACATCTAAATAACCAAAATGGAATCACCATTATTATGTAAACATGAAAATGCACAGATTGAAACAAACCAACTTTGCATGTGCAGAATCATACTCCACAAAACTCATAAACATTAACTTCTCCTAACCAGAATACCAACTTTATGTTTACAGAGGCCTTGATGGAAACTAACATAACTGTTGATATATAACTTATCTAATAAGAATCACAGAATATGCAGAAAGTACCTGAGTATTTAGTATCAAGAGAACCATGTATTCAAAGGAAAAGAGCCAGAAATTGATCAATGTATGCAAAACTTGGTCTATATTTCAAAACTGGAATAAAGCTTTCATCTAGTACCAAATACATACATATATAGAGACACAAACACACAGGCATACATCTTCCATTACCTAAATCTGTTTCTTGAAAATAAAAGATAAGTAAGCTTCTACAGGAAACTTAACGAAGGAAGCCAAATCGAGACAAAACACAAAAAAGAGTGGATGAAATAAGCTTAAAAATTTAGGAATGTAATTAAAATGTTAATTAAATGTTAGGAAAAACATTAAAAATTTAGGAATGTAATTAAATGTTAATTAAACATTGAAAACATAAAAGGAAAAACATGTTGAAAGAAACATAAATGTTAGGAAAAACATGTTACCTTGATTGAAACAGAAATGTTTTCTTGAGGGTTTATTTAGAGATGCTTGGGATTGATCTCTAATAATGTCGAGAGACTTCCCTACTCATTGCATTTGAAGAACAAAAGTCTGTTTTTGGTCAACAAAACAGTCAAATGAGTTCTAAAAATAAACAACATTTAATGATTGGTATAATATTAATTATATTGCATAATAACAGGTGGGAATAAACAAATAAAATGATTAAAAAAAACAGCCAGGAATTTGGTATAACATTAACAGGAGAAATATGACCAAGCTCAATACCATTAAAAGACAGTAAGTTACATTGTATACATATTAAAAGACAGTAAGCTGTTGTTGCTCCAGTAAATTTGAAAGCTGTCCATATATTTGGGATCATAGTAGATCCAATATATATAAGCACTAACAATATTACTGTTAATGCCAAAGACCTTTTTTTACCATAAACTATGAGGTAAACATCTCTGTCCAAAAGAAGTTTTTACCTCATAGTCCTCATAGTAGATCCAATATATATAAGCTGTTGTTGTATGTTAGATAGGATTGATTCATTGAACATAAACTATGAGGTAAACATCACTGTCCAAAAGAAGTTTTTAAACCATTCAAGCTTCAGCCTGATTATTATTATATGGATGGGAAAGAGGTTCCTTTATTTTCACACTCTATTTCATTGTAATAAGGTGTTCTTGACCTAACATCAACCAATGAAAATGTTTTGATTCACTTAAAATTTAATTCAAGACTGACCCAATTTATTTTTAATTTAAAGTAAATATCGAATTACCCTAAACAACTTAGCTTAAATTTAAATAATATCAAATAAATATATTAAAAATAAAAATGGATCATATTATCCAACTATTTGAATCAAATATTAAAATTCAAATTCAAATTCAGTTCACTTTAAACATAGTTCAACAATAACACTAGCTATGCATGTAGATAATCATAAATGTTTTTATCTGTTTTATATTCTAAGTCTAATTTTATTTGGAAAAAAAAATTATATTCAATTAAAATTTTTATAATAATGATTTCAACTCAGTTTAAATACCTATTCAATAAATTCAAAATCACTATTTTCAAACATTTGTAGGTACAGTTCTCTCCTTCAATAGAATCAAAAGTTAAACCAAATCAGCAAAGGAGAGAAAACAGAGTTTGATTACAAATTGAAAAAAAAAGAAGAAAAAGAAAGCCCCCTCCTCACAAAACCAAACTATATCATAAACCACCAAAAATTGTACATAAAAGATTGCAACCGAATGAACCCAAAAACCAGTCCTAACCACTGATCGAGAACCCCAATATGACGAACCGAACCAGACATAACATCACCCATAATAATCAAATAAACTATCAGGACACCTGCATTGTTGACAATTATGCAAATCTCGACAAAACCCTAGCTTTACAAGAAACCGCAAACCTAATCAACATCTCGAAAAACAGCACCAGACCCGGTATTGGGTTTACTTAAAACAAGGGTATAATCATCGAGATCAAACCCATTTCAAACCATTTCAAACAAAAAAAAGGCAAGTAATACAGTAACTAAACATTAATCTGAAGGGGACTCAAAAACTAACCATTTCAAACCCATGAAGCGTATGACCATCAACGAGAGGAAAGGGAAAATGTTAGCGATTCTGGGGATGGGGGAACAGAATAGGGAAAAAAAGGGGACTTGGGGAAAATGTTAGGGATTTCAGGTTTAGGGGATTAGGGGATGATCTGGGAAAAAAAAGAAGAGGTGTTTTAGGGATTTAGGGAAGCAATAGACGAAATAAGGGAAAATTACTTAGCAAAAAATGAAATTGATTTCGGGTAAAGCCATAAACCTCAGGAGAGAAAAAAACGACGCCGTTTAAAATATGGAAATTTTGTGGCGTTTTCAGCAACGCGCCGGTAATCAAACCTTTTGCGGCGTTTTCAGCAAAGCGCCACTAATGCCTCTTTTATCTACACTACAAAACGACGCCGTTCTAATACGAGTTGTGGCGTTTATTACAAAAACGCCGCTAAAGCCATTACTATTCAGAGGAAACGACGCCGTTTTACTGTAATGTATAATGAAATTTTATGGCGTTTTCTTGAAAAACGCCGCTATTTCTGATCTTTAGCGGCGTTTATACATAAACGCCGCTAATACCTTAATATTTTATAAAAATTGATCAAAATTTAAAACTATATATTTAGAATTTCTTTTAAATTATATCTAAATAATGTTACTATGATGAATGTTAGTGTAGTACAATATCTATATTTCATATATTTATATTAGGTTTAGTACAAATTCCCAAGAATCTCATAAAATTCTAAATATTAAATATTCAATAATAATAATATTATACCTTAAAGTTTAAACCTCAAACAATAAACTTACACTCTAAACCCTAACTATAGTTGAAATTTAATTTTTATTTATTACACATTTTAAATTACATATTATGTATGCATATAAATTAATTTAAAAATTAAATACATGATGCTATTTATTATATCAATAACGCGTAAATATTTTACAAGATCTACATCAAATTACAGAATTCATGTACACAATTATACTCTATATTTAAAACCCTAAACTTGATACTCTAAACCCCTAAACCTTAAACCATAAACACAAAACCCCTAACCCCAAACTTTAAACCCCAAATCAATCGGTAACCTTAAACCAACCATAACTCCTAGACCATAAAGCCCAAACTATAAATTAAGTACTTTAAAAACTGCTAACCTTAAACCATAATCATATACATATTATTGGGAATTTGTGTGGGCAATGTTAGTGTAGTACAAATTAAAACACACACATATATATATGTTTATATTCTTATATTAAATAATATGAGTATATACAAAATAGCATGAATCTTAAATGTTCTTCAGTTAATTTCTAGCTAATAGTTCAACAAATGCTAATTCCACATTCAAAATCACCCTTTCTTAATAGCATCCATTGCATGTTATAAGAATTTGGAAAGAAAATTATCTCTTAAGAAGTTAATAATTGTCCCATTGTAAACTTCAACCCTAACCTTTAAACCCTAAATCATAATCCCTAAACCCATAATTCATCATAAACCTTCAATTACTAGTTAACTCCTAAACCGTAAATCTTAAACCATATATAGTTAACTCATAAACATGCTTAAACCCTAAACCATATATCTTAAACTATAATGATAATTAATTTAATTAATATTTTAAATTCAATACTATATATCTCTTTTACGATTATATAAGAGAATGTTTAATATATTGTATAACCATAAATTTTAATAATTATTGTTTTAGGGGTTATAAGCTTAATGTTTATGATTTTTGTTCGGGTTTAGGGGTTCTATGACTTTTAGCGGCGTTTTACCGAAAGCGCCGCTAATGCTCTGGTTTTTAGCGGCCTTTTACACAAAACGTCGCTAATGCTCCGGTTTTTAGCGGCGTTTTACCGAAAGCGCCGCTAATGCTCTATTTTTTAGCGGCGTTTTGGGTAAAACGCCGCTAATGATCTGTTTTTTAGCGGCGTTTTACCCAAAGCGCCGCTAATGCTCTGGTTTTTAGCGGCGTTTTACCCGAAGCGCCGCTAATGATCGGGTTTTTAGCGGCGTTTTACCTAAAGCGCCGCTAATGATCTATTTTTAGAGGCGTTTTAGTAAAATACGCCGCTGTTGCTCTGTTTTTAGTGGCGTTTTTCTTAAAACGCCGCTATTGCTCTGTATTTTAAAATTTTTGCGGCGTTTGTTGATAGAACACCGCTAAAAACGCCGCTAAAGCCCTATTTTCCTGTAGTGTGTTAGGTTTTTACCATCTTCTTATAATTCATCAAAAAATTACTAATTTTACCATCATCAAGATATGTTAAAACTTTAATAAACTATTTATAAGATGAAATGCATTTATCTCTTTTGTTTTTCATTTTATTGGTTACTTATGTTTATATTATTTTTAATGATATTTTATTAATTTTTCATGAAGTAATTGAAATCAATTGTGTTTTACAATTCACACAAAATTAAACATTCGTAATTAATAAAAAGGGCGAATGATTATGTTTTTCTTTTTAAATATTTCTTGAATTATAAATATTAATAATTAGTAATAGAGTCCACATTATTTTAATACTATAATTGATGAGATTTCAATCAAAGATGGAAATTCAATTTTTCATAAGGAGAATCTTGATAGTATGAAGCACCAAGAAAGAAAAAGATGACACAAATATATAAAAGCATTATTGCATGCTACGTACCAAAAGGGGTTGTATGAAACTATAATTTCACGTTATCTCTATTCTTCTCTAATAAGAAAATGATAAATCAAATTTTTCCTTCTGATTTTTAACATTTTTAGTTGGATTTGATTTTTTTGGGGGGAGAAAAAAGCTAAAAATCATCACGAGAAAAAATTTGATTTGTCATTTTCCTATTGAAAATTGTTAGGAATGACGTGGAATTACAGTTTCATACAATCTTTTCTCTGCGACGTACTTAAATTCTAAAATTAATTTTTAAATTTCAAAATGTTATAATTAAGTTTTTAAGTATCAATATTTTATCAATCATATCATTTTGAAAATCTAGTTGTGAACTTAAACATTACATATGCCAGCTTGGGATCTTATGCGCAGAGACCAATTTCAGTACATGACATAGCGCTATTTAAAGTTGAAGAAAGAATGTGATTAATACAATGTTGATATTCTGATGATATTTTAAAGTTTGGGATGAATTTAAAATTTGAGACATAATTTGAGTACAGTGTCATGCAATTAACCTACATATTAAAAGCATATCTTCAATATTTTCATGGTGAAGATTATGGTAGACATTTATAACACTACAAGCTAAAGATGCAGAGAAAGTCCTAATGTTGGATAATGAATTAAAAAGAGAATTATTTATAAAGGATTGTAGGTTTGGATCTGTTTGAGGATGTGTTCAAAGTTTTCAAATAATTTTTCCACTGGATGGGTGTGTATCCCTTCATAAGTAGTCACCACAATTTCATCATCTTTTGAACTTCGTTGCACTTGTTTCTTCACATTGCAATCTTTATGTGTACACCTATAATAACTTCTGCAATTCAAGAAAAAGAAAAAAAAACACAACCAAAATGGAGATGATTATTCATGGAAAATTGGGTTTTTTTTTTTAGCTATGTTACTTGAAAAAGAGGATCTAGAGGTTGGTTTTTGTCTTTATACTATATTTAATTTGAGATTTTGTCATAACTTTTTTTTCATAATCAAAAGTGTCATCATTCGTTTTACGAATTGAACCTGATCATGTTCAAGTTGGAATTTTCCCGACAATTATAATGAAACCTATTCAAATGCCCAAGTAAAAAGTCCTTTACAATTTCTCTGAACCACTTGTTGATTAATTTGTCATGATTTTATCTTTTTACTATTACTAATGTTTTAATTCAAGTTATTAATAGGATTAAAAAATTCAATTGGTTCCTATTGTATAATTCTTTTAAAAAAACTCTAAACTAACCATTTTTAAGTAAAATTAGAGGTGTTCATGACCGGGCCTAAGCATGATATTAACATTTTTTATGCTTGTCCGAACCCAACCTGACATGAAACATGAGCCTAAAAATTATATAATATATAAAAGTAACATAATATAAAGTATTATAAACTTAAAAACGAGTCGAGCTGGGCTCAGGCATTGAATGTTCAAGCTTGAGCTTGACTCATATTTTAAATTGATCTAATTTTTTCTCAATCTCATTTTTCGAGCCTAATATTTTGCCCAAACTCTTTTAACTTTCGAGTAAATCTTCGAGTCTAAGCGAATAGCCTAGTTCATCAACAGAACAGGTTTGAGTGAAATCATGCTAATCAAAATAGTTATTTTCTAAAACTAATTTACCACTTAAACAATCTAGCTCAACCTCAAATTTGGACTATTCAGCTAACTAATAAATTCTTTTAACTAATACATATAGAGATTAATTCCTTAAATTCATGATTTGGTTTGTATTTTTTAAATAAATAAGAGATTATGACAGGCTTATAATGTGAGTAAAATAAATTTATATAATAAATATATTTATAAAAAAATTAATTTAATAATTAAATAATGTTTTAGTTGAAATGATAAATACATTAAAAATTATGATATTTTAGGTTAAAATATATTTCCCTCGGTTTCACATGATTTAAAATTTTAAAAAAAATTATACTATATTAGTGATATAGTTTAAGACGTAACATTAAATCAGACTAAATCTCTAAATTAAGTATAATATATGGATGAATTTGATGAAACATAGATAATAAAAATACCTTGGGAATTTGCTGTTTTTAACAGTTTTTTGGCCATATTTCCTCCAACGATACCCATCATCAAGAATATCAACATGACTCCTTGTTTGAAATGCATATTTGTGCTTCTTCATCACCTCCTTTTTGTCACCTTTCTTCCCTGCAACTTCCCCTTCATTCTTGTCAATGGAGGCACCCATATTCTTACATGTATTTACACCATTGTTGCTTTGCAAATAACTTCGTTGTTGATGATGATGATTCGCCATGGTTAACGATGATGGTGAAGATGAAGATCCATCGGAGAAAACTATGGAGTAATTCTCCATCGAAAGAAAAAATGAATAAAACTAATTAAGCTGCTATTATTCTTCTGAAGATATATATAAACTGGAAATTCAGAAGGTGGTGGAAGTGTGTATATAGGTAAAAAGGAGATTATTTTAAGGGGTAAACTACACTTAAGGTCACTAAATTACTAGTAAGTTTACGTTTTGGTCATTCAACTTCAAAAAATTACTAAATTATTAAGTCATTAGACTGTAAAAATCGTTATTGTATGGCCTTCTTAGTTCGCATTACTTGCATCAGTCGAAAGCTTTATCATCCCTTTTCTTCTACAATTCAATTTTGATTTTATGAAACAACTTTGAACGTTAAAAATTTACGAACCGAAATCCAAATAGCTTTCTTCTCCGATTTTTTGACACTAATTGTTAAATCGACTTGAATTTAATATATGCTTTTTTACTTGTCAACGGGTGCTGATCCACCATACTGTTGAATTGTTGCTTAGAACCTAGCGAGACTTTTTTAAAAAAAAAACTTAATAGTCTAGTGATCACATAAATAAAAAAATTTAAATAATTTAATGATTATTTTATAATTTTTTAAAGTTAAAGTAACTAAAACATAAAATTACTAAAAAAAATTTAGATACACTTTACCCCAGAAATATTTAGGGGAAAAAAGGTGGGCGGCGTAATGGCCATTGGCCAACGTATTAAAGTGACTGAAATTATACTGAGTGCATGGACCGAAGTGAAGGCTAATTGTTCATGCATGAATGCTATTCCTTCTACAAAGAGACAAAGTTGAGTCGTAAACTTTACGTAAACTTGACTTTAGCATCACCATATTAGGACAAAATAATCTAATAATTCTAATTTTGATTAAATTATGATGTTAGTCCCTGTATTTTAACAAAATTTGAGATTTAGTTCCTATATTTGAAAAAGTTAAAATTTTTATTTTTTGAAAATATCAGTTCTTGTAAGTATTTTCTATTAAAATTTATCAATTTAGAATTTTGATTAGGTTGTATTATATGACTAACAAAAAATAAACATACTAAGTTGATAAGTTTTGATACTAAGTTGAAAATAATTGGATTAGGATTTTAAAATTGTAAAAAATAGGAGGATTAAATTTTTTAACTTGTAAAATATAAGGATTAAATCTTAGATTTTGTAATGGAGACTAACAACATATTTTAACCTTCTTATTTTCTTGTTAATTTTACAAATTTTTATTTAAATATAGCTCAAAATTAATTAATTAATTAATTCCTTCTTCTCTATTAAATATAGCTGAAAATGTTCAACAATCTCAATAGTATATTAAGCATTTTTACGCTTATACTTTCCTATAAATATTAGAGCTAAGTTTTCGCCAATTTTATTAAGGTTCTTTTTTTTTTAATCATTGAAAAAACATCACGACAGAACTTATAATTAAATATAATAAGAAATGAAATGGAAAAAAGTATTAGTCAAAATATTAAACTAAGCTTGACATCCATGAAAGTCTGACATTAAATTAAAATAAGGAAAATAGAAAATTTATTCAAACAGACTTCAACACACCCATAGGAATTAAGGTGTTAGAAAAAAATATTGTTGTCCCCTCCCTAATCCCAAAAGCTCAGTGGTCAGAATTTTATACTAACCTTCACACAAACCTATTTTCAAACTTAACTTTTAAATTACTTATCTCCAGAATTAATTAATTTTTCCCTATATTCTAATAAAAAAGTAATTTTCATGTAATAATTATATATTTTGGAAATGTCAATAATTAATTATATATATATTTTTTACATTTTATAGCTTTGTAATTTATATAATTTCCAAAAATGATATCTCCAAAAATTATCTTCAATTTCCACGTTTCATGCTTAAACTAGGAAGATAAAGATGAAATCTTTTCGAGTGTCATACTCAAAATAAAATCCTTCCATCTTGTAATCTTTATATAATTATAATTATTATTCGCTTAAAGTTTTGAATAAGTTTATATTGAAGTTTTTGCATAAAAAATAATTAGTTATTTTTAATTTATTTAAAATTTAACATGTAGGCTAGGTTATTCGCCAAAGTCTGAAGATCAACCCGATATATGAGAAGGTTTTGGGTAAAAACATTATGCCAAAAAAATGAGGTCTGCTTAAAATATGGGCTAAGCTCATGTTCAAGCATTCTATACCCAAACTCGGTCTGACCTGATCCTTCTTTTTAAGTTTGTAACATATTATAATATATAATTTATAACACATAAAAATATATAAAAATATAATGTAAACATATTTAAAAAAAATGCTAAGTTGCTCGTTTATAAATTTTTCAAAAATATTAAAATATGAGAGGACTTGGGAAATATGTTGGGCCCATATTTTGGATTAGGCTGGGTTTGAGTAAGCATAAAATGTATTAATATCATACTTAAGCCTAACCTAAACCTAATCCGACCAATGAACAACTCTAATCTATATTAATAAAACATTAAATATGATTTTTTATTATTAAAATATCAACTATATAAAATTTAAATAAGTGTGAAACTTTTTTTTAATGCAGTGTAAATCTTTTTAAAATTCTAGTAAAAATTGAAATATTTTATAATTACTATAACCTACAACAATTGTTTTTTAAATTATTTAAAAAAATTGTTAAATTTAATAAAAGTAAAAGATTATGACATATTCCAATATTAACACATAATATTGAGGAAATTTTAGCATAATATAAAAGGGATAATATAATTTTTGGTTACTCAATTTAGTAATTAGGTTCACTTTGGTAGCTGTACTTTTTTTGTCCATTTTGGCACTTGAATTTAATAACTAGGTCCATTTTAGTTTTTGAATTTTAAAAATATAAAAGTTCGATGATGTGCACTATGAGATTGTGCCACATCATCATTTAAAAATTAATCGAATTGATGATGATGTGGTACAATATAGAGTGTCAAATTTAGTATTTTAATAACCAGACTAGTGATTGAACAGGTCAAACCGCTGGTGCTCAATTCAACCAGTTCGACCACCGAACCAACAATAATTAAATAAATAATTAAAAATCTTTAAAAAAAATTTACTAAGTTTGTTCAACTGTCGGTTTTTGTCTCGATTTTTTATATTTACTAATTTCAAACATTTTTCGAGTAAATTGGTTTAACCCATTTATTCAAATTAATATATCTGTCAGTTCTTGACCCGTTCGATCTAATTTTGTTATAGAAATATTGATCATATCATCAAATCTTGATAGGATCAAAGTTTAAGAACAAAAATGATCTCCAAAAGTTATATTATCCCTAATATAAAATATAAAGTCAAAGAGAAGAAAAGAGAAGAGAAAAAGAAGAGAATTAAGATTGACAAGTTTAGAATTGAATGTTTGGTGGTTGATGTTGAAAAATTGGGTGCGAGATACTTACTGTTTGTTTCACCCAAATTAGCTATCAAAGGACTTATTTCAAAGTTAGGCAATGATGATGACAGATGATATTATTCTATATTTTAACTTTCAAAGTAATATATGAATCGGGAAAATATACGTAATGCTCCTTGTCAGCTTAGACTTTAGCAACCTAACCTAATATATGGCAGAGAAAAGAAAAGGGTTAATGTACTATTTGACAAGGTTGTCGGAATTGGACTAAATCAATCAGTTAAATTAGGAATTGATTATCCAGAAAATGAGATTGAATCGATTAATTTGTGAATTGGTATGAATCGATTGAGTTGAGCTAAAAACCAATTCAATTGGAATTTTTTCTAAACTTTTTTTTAATGTTTTTTAAATTTTTTGATGAATTTATTATAATTTATTTAATAAACCATTAATTTAATTATAAAAATTATTATTTAATATTTGAGTTTAGTTTTAATGAGAAATTTATTTCTTTATTTTTCAAAAAATCTATTTAATACCTATATTTGATTTTCATTATTGAACTTTGTAACTAAATGATGTTAACTTTTTTTTTTTTACGTTGCACAATAAAGATTTGATGCAGGGCAACAATGACATCAAAATTTAAAAATGTATAAAAATCGAAAACAATTATTAGAAAATAAAATTTATAAAATAATTTTATAAATAAAAATCAGAATATAAAAATATACGTTAAAATTTAAAAAATTATAGAAATTAAATAAAAAATTAAAATACTTCTATAATGTTTTATAAAAAATATTTATAAATAAAAAATAAGTTTTAATAATTTTTATAAAAATAAATAAAATAAAAATCATGAAAATATTCATTCACCACATAAAAAGTTTCTATAATATTTTTAAAATAAAAATAAAAATAAAAATATATATAGTTTTTAGATTTTTATATACATTTTTTAATTTTCAGATGGCAACTCATTGTGACGTTATATCCGTCATATATCAAATATTCATTGGACCACATAAAAAAATTTTATGTTGTTTTGTTTGAGTAACAACTAAGGCTCATTTCTTGGCTAATTATTACTTTTAACCCTATATATTTTGGAGGTGTTACAATATATATCATGATATAAATAATTATTTACTCATTGAATGATTTAAGTCACCATGATATGACCACTAGCTAGGTTTCGTTTACATCAACTACATAATTCTTTTAAGAGGATACTCATGACTCTTTATTCAAGTTATAGTTACACTGTCTATAAGTGAAACTATATCATAAGTTATATATTCAATGTACCAACATTTTGCTTACTATTTTGAGACGCATTGGTTATCAATACATCAAAGTATACAATTTATACATATAAATTCATTCACTTACTTAGAATTAAGGCAAGCAAACAATGAACATATCAAGAGAATTGATCTTTAAATGAATTTAAGATTAATTCATCTTAGGTCTAGTCTAATGTGTTCTCAATCCTAATTAATACATTTATATCTCTACTCAAAAGTCAATTTTGCTCCGATGACTAAGACAAGTTATCTCCTCTTTTTGCTTTATACAACAAAATAACCATAGCACAAGTCACTTGTTCACCATGATTTTATGGACTATACACTTTAAATTTAGTTTACCAACTAACATAAGTTATCTTTTACATATGACAGTAACAATAATTGTAAAAGGAGAATGTTGTGAAAAAGGTTGAATTTGATGAAAATCAAAGTTGAGGGTAACCTTTCGCTAAGTGCTAGAGATGTTAACATAATCATTAAGTCAAAAGGGAGCTCAAATTTTAATGGCTCACAATTTACTACTCCAAACATGTTGGAGTTTATTGACTGTTAGAACAACTTAGAGTTGACTGACCATCCATATGTTAGCCCCCTTTACATTTGATGTAATGAAAGAAGTGTTGAGTCCTTCTCAAGGAAGTTGGATAAGGTGATAATAAAACCTCATTGGTATGATAGTTTCCCAACTTCTACAATGGAGTTCTTACTGTTGGAAAAAAATCGGTTTGAAAATGGTTTTCTTGCACAGCAGAAAATAAAAATTTTGAAAATCAACCTGGTTTGTGATATTTATAGCAATAAATCCTAGACTAAAATCGTACTTGTGTTTTTTGATAAACGAATCATTGTCATTCCTGGCTTTCAACCAAATGATCTTCTTTACTGTTCTCGTACGATGAACTGCTTTAAATGTGGGCTCGAACAATTCGAATCAAACACAGAACTAGAAATAGTTTTCTTTTCTTTAATGTGAAAACAAAAAAAATTTCTCAATTAGAAATTGACAAAATTGTTATTCCAGAAAATATATTTAATTATTAAAGAATAAAAATCTCTCAATTTTCAAGCAGAATAACGTTATCTTAAAATCATGTAAATAGTCATACCAATGTCATCTATTTATAGGAAGAGAAGGTAGAATCCTTATTGAATTGTAAAAGTTTATTTCAACTAGTTAAACAAAATTCTAGTTCGACTAGGGTGTAAAGGCAACAACCTTAGTTCATAATATTAAGGTTTGCCATCCCACTTAAGGGGTTTTTGGGCCTCTTTCATATCGGGTCCAATTACAAGTACTTCCCAAGTTTTTAACATGATACTTTATAATTTGATCCAACCTAATATTTATTTTTCTACTTTCCAAAAAATAAACTTCAATATATTTCCAACTAAATAATTTTCTCAACCAAATGCTAATTTTGTTAAAATCATGACGATTTTACTGTAAAAGAATCGATGAGAAAATATATTTATTATTTCTGTATTCCACGATTCATGATGACCAAATGATTTATTTCCATTTTCAAACTTCATTTAATTTGAAAAACATAAATCCATTTTTCAAGTCATTTTCATTTTCATTTTGGAGAAAACCATATTCATTACCAAGTGATTTCATTTTTACATTTTTATTTTGGAGAAAACCTTAATTATTTTCAAATGTTTTCCTATTTCTCCATTTCTATTTATTTTTGTAACAATCCAAATGTCAGTGGTGTCAGAAAATGCGGTTTTGGAATCCTATTTTTGATGTTTGAGTCCATAAGGTTAATATAAAAATATATTAAGGTTTAGTCCTTTAATTTTATTGAATTGATAGTTAACTAAGGTATAATGACTGTGGGTACCAATTTTTGCCCGGGCCCATTTACCATTAAAGCCCAAATTTTTAAACAAAAACAAACCCCAAAGACCAAAAACAGACCCAATTTTGAAGCCCAAATACTTAACCTTAACCCACAAACCCTAAAACATTTTCAGCCAAGACCCGAACCTCCAACTGCCTCCATGCTTCCACTACCCACGTTCTCCACCACCACGCACTCCACCTCGCATGTCCGGCCAACTAGCGTGAAGTACGACCCACGCCCCACGCCCCACGTCCATTATACCTGCGACTTGAGCAAAGAAATAAGAGGAAACTGTTTGTATTTTTGCTATAAAGCCTTCATTTTTTCATTGTAAAAGGGGAGGGGGGGACGTTTTTTGATATACAAAAAGAAACACAAAATCAGTAGAGAACAACTAAGAAGAATTTTTTTTGAAGGTGAGCTTTTGCTGTAATTTATTTCTGTTTGTTTTCCTTTTTCTTTTTTTTCGGATCCAAAACAAAGACAAAGTATAAAAGAGAGAAGTCTTACCGGAGTTGTGCTCATGTCGTCGGTGGCCATCGCACATGGGACCTTTGACGGAGGTGGTGTCTGATGAAGAGGAGAAAATGAGTGCATGAGTTGAGAGAACATTTCAAAAAATTCTTAAGTTCTTTTAAAAAAAATCAAAGGGGTGATTGTTAAAAGGAAAAGGGGTTTTAAAAAGGTGGATTTGGGTTTTCAATAGGTTTTAGTTTTTTTTTTTCAAAAAAAAATGGCTTAATTTTAATAGCTTTTGTGCAGGCTGGTTTTGCGCATGCTCCTTTAAATGGGTAAATTTCGCAGCCAGTCCTTCCTACTTTGCATTACCTTTAATCTGTCCCCATTATGTCTCTTTCATTTCTCTCCAAAGGTTTGTGCACTGTTTCGAATTGGTCCGCGCATGAACAGTGTTTTTAGTGATTTGGGTCATTTTTAATTTTGATCCAGACTATTTGTGCGCGTTTTATTTCGGCCCGCAATTTTATTTCAATGATTAGTTTTATTTATAGATTATCCCTTAGTTTTGTTATGCTTACAATGAAGTTTCTTTTCCCTTTTAAAATAAGAACATATTATTTAACATATAATTTTGTATTATTTTGTTGATTTGGTGGTTTTTGTTTTTTTCATGTGCATATTTTTTCGTATATCATCATTACCCTTTTTTATATATTATTTATATTAGGTTTATTCATTTCACATATTGTTTACTTAAATGTTATATATATCACTCTGCATATTGCTTGATCTTTTTAGAATTTTATTTATGTATTATTGTATTATTTTTCTTATATTTTTAATACATGTCTAATTCCATGTAAATTATTTATTTTATGGCATTGATTTTAAAATTCATTCGTATGATACTGTTTTAATATTACTTATTTATGTTTTTTTAAGTTTTATATCCATTATTTGTTTAAAAGTTTTGGTGTTACCCCTATAGTAGTGTTTAATGCTTTAAAAAATTCCCTATCTTCCCTATTGTTCATTTTATTTTAAAGCTTGATATTTTATTTGGGTATTTTGCTTGGAACCTCTTTCAAGTTGGCGATTAACTCATTAACTTATTATATTATTTTTATTATCTTTTTTTACTACTATTGTACATTATTATTATTTTGGGTTACTTTTTTTAAATTATCTTTATATGATATTCATTTATTTATTTATTTATTAAGAGTTAATTATTTTAAATATAGTTTATTATACTTATTATTTATTATTTATCATTATTGTTAGCTTAGCATCATTATTATTTTAATTTTGCTACTATTATTATATTTAGTAATACTATTGATATATTGCTATTATTGTCATGTTTATTATATTATCACATTTATGACTATTGTTGTTTCTATTTTTTTTTATTAATATAGGGTTAGCATGATTATCATATTATCATTTTTATGTCATCCATCATTATTTATCATTTTTTTCCTCCCTAAATTTTAATCGTTTTAGTTCTTTTATTCCATAATGTATTCTCAACTTGTTTTAACATAAAAAACAATTTTCTATACTTAATCGTTTTAAAAAACATGCCCTACCGTATTGGGTTCGTTTTTTATTCGATTTAAGTATTTTATTCAACGTTTTGTTCCCAAATAGTTTTTAATAAAGGCAATTTTCTATACTTAATCGTTTTAAAAAAACGTGCTCTACCGTACTGGGTTTCGTTTTTTATTCGATTTAAGTATTTGAATATCCTTCTTAATCAATTTATTCTTTAAATTTTCTCCTAAACAATGGCAATTTTCGATATTTGGAAGCTCAGAAAATTGTACCCTACCGTATTGGGTCTCGGTTTTTGTTCGATTCAAACATTCGAATATCCTTCTTATTGAATTTCTCCAAGTTTTGAAAAGTGGAGGCAGTGTTCTGTATTTTTAAAATTCGAAAAATCATGCCCTACCATACTGGGCTGTGGCTTTACGTTTGATTTAAATATCCGAATACCTTTTTCTTAAAAAAAATAAAGTGCTCGAATGTTTTAAATAAAAGACAAGCTCATAATCGGGGGTAAAAAACGATATGTCCTACCGTATTGGACGTGACGTTTTACCTTGAAGCGAGATGGTCTTTAACTCATGTTTAATTTACTCAAATGTTTCAAAAAGGATGATCATACTTTAAAATATTTTCAAATCTTTAATTTTCGACATTAAGACATAAATTAATCAATGAAGTACCGATTTTGGGCGTATTACGGGTGCTAATCCTTCCTCATACGTAACTGACTCCCGAGCCTATTTTCTCAAAATTCGTAGACCTAAATGTTTTATAAGGTGGCCCAATCACACCACAAAAAGGATTGGTGGCGACTCCGTATCTTCATTTTCAAAAGTCGATTCCCCGTTTTTAAAAAAAAATGGTTTCGACAATGACTAAATTAATTATAAAAGTTCGTAACTATAGATTTATAATTGGACAAAAGCTTAAGGACTTATATAACAATTAAACTAAAGTCTATAATAGTAGATATACCATTTTAGAATATAGTGGACGGTTGATAATATGTTTTCTTAAAATAATATTAAAGTTTTAAATTAAATTATTATAAAAATGTATAAAATAATAATAAGAAAAGAAAAGAAAAGAAAGGAAAGAAAGAAGCATTCTTTCTTTCTTTGAATCATCTTCTTCACCCAATGAAGAAGAATAGGGTTGAAGCTCAAAAATTTTGTGTACTTGCATTCTATCGGAAATTGTACTCAATCAAAATAATTGGGAAAAAGATAAAGTTCTTAAAGTTTAATTTATTTGTTGATTTAATCATGTAAATTCATGTAGTATGTTTGTATTTAAATTGTTGTATATTTAGTAGTAATTTTGAAATATTTACAATTTAATACAATTACAAGTAACTCAATTTATGGGCAAGTTTAATCTCCAACACAGAATGAAGTTTGGTTGTAATCTATACAAGTTCTTGAACTAGTTTTTTTGTAATAGCCAACTATAGCAAACTTATTTGCTTCTTTTTAGATGAATAACAATACACTCAAAGACATTTTTTGCCAACAGCAAAATCACATCAACACCACT
Organism: Gossypium hirsutum; assembly: GCF_007990345.1. NCBI lineage: Eukaryota > Viridiplantae > Streptophyta > Magnoliopsida > Malvales > Malvaceae > Gossypium > Gossypium hirsutum. The sequence goes on along the minus strand of NC_053430.1, from coordinate 6,559,795 downwards.
TCTGCTTTACTTTCTAAAAGCACTTTAGATGGGAAAAAATATTTTGTTTTGTAATGCTTGGAAATTGAATGTCAAAAACTAAACTAAACAAGCCTTTTAATATTGATATATGAAATAAAAATTTATCAAAAATATGAATTATTATTTGATTTGTTTTTTTTTACTTTTAGGTGACGAAATTTTTTTGAAATCGATTTTTTATTTTAAAAAACTAGAATGGGAGTCGTCACCAATTACTTTCGTGAGGTGTGATCAGATCACCTCGTAATTTGATCGTTTTAATAAGAGGTTTGATCTACTAAAATAATGTTTTTTGGTCTACAAGAATTCAGAATGGGTTCGGGAGTCAATTACGCACGAGGAAGGATTAGCACCCTCGTGACACCCAAAATTGGTATCTAATTAACTACTTTGATGTCTTAGTGTTGAGAATTGAAAATTTGAAGAGAATTTAAAACACGATTACTCTTTGCATAATGATATTTTAATTAAAATCGCTTAAGTAAATTAAAACAAGTGTAAAAGGCCTCATTATCTCAAGGTAACCAAAACGAAAAGATCACATCCCATAAGTTAGGACACAACATCTTGAATCCTTGAAAATAAACTTGTCATTTAATGACTATTTAAATCTCATATGTTTTAGTTTTAAAAGAGATGTTCGGTTATCTAAGTTCAAAGAGAAAGTCAAACCCCATAAGTTAGGGCATAACTTCTTGAATCTCCTAAATAAGAATGTTGCCTTGATTTTGAAATTTCCCTTTTTATGCATCGAATAAAAATTAATGTAACACTTAAAATGATGTGTATTTAGTTTATTAGCGCGTAGTATGAAACGGACAAACATATTTAAATATAATGTATGATATAGTGATAATGAGATAATATAAGATGGCTATGTGGGTAGAATATTAGAATGATAAATAATAAATAACTAAATAAATACTATAATAATAATGTAACTATAAAATAAGATTAATAATCACATCATAACAATAAAAAAATAAAAAATAAAAATGAAAGATACTTAATGACGACGAATGTAAATATAAATAATGTGAGAATAATAAAAAATGATAAAATAGAAAAAATAAAACAATAATGACATTGATAATAAATGGGCAAAAAAAAAAGCACAATTAAAAGGAAATGTAAACAATATGAGTTTAAATATATAAGAAAGTAAAAAGATAATAAATAAATAAGCAGAATAATATACATATATATATAATCTATAAATGGTTGAAATTAAACAAATAAAGGATTAAATCGGAGTTAAAGTGGAATTAAAGTGAAAAATTTTTAAAAATTCTTTTTTTTTTTTTGCCTTTTTTTAACTCTAGGTTCTAGATTTAAAGATAAATGCCTAAAAAAAAATTTACTTTCACCTTTTTTGGCTCACCTTTCTGTATTTTCGAAGCCTAAACGACACCCTAATGGGTTTGATGGCTTTCGTGATCGGAGGAGACCTTCGACAGCGGTGCGACACCAAGAGACAGGTAAAAGTTTTCATTTTTATTTAATTTTTTCTTTTTTCTTTTTTTTAAATAAAAATGAAAAGAAATAAACTAGCTTTGATTTTTTCTCTATTGTTTCGATTTTTTTTTGTATTTCTATGTAAAAATCAGATTACATGGTGACCATAGCTTTTATAGCCGAATATGATACATTTTGTTTTTATTTTTTTACTGTTTCACTACTGTCCTTTGCGACTGTTCTTTGCGTGTTTATCTCTGACCTTGTATTTCCTTTTTTGCAGGTGGCGGTGGAGTCAACGATGGTGGTGAAAAGCACACCTTTACTGTTTTGGTGAGATGGTGGCAGACCTCGGGCGGTGTTCGTGCTGACATGACGAAGGCATAGGAGTAGCAGCTGGAGTCTAGGGTTTAGTTTTTTGAAAGAAAGAGTTTATTTTGTTGGGCCACTGGGCCATTAAGTTTTTTTATAAATGGACCCTCTTGTTTTTTCTATTGGACTTTATTATTTTTGTTTTTTTTTTATAATTCGGATCGGATAAAATTGAGCTATTACATTAGGAATTAAGAATTCATCGTATATCTCATTTATATATTTTTATTTTTAAAATATTAATTAAAAACACTTGTTAACATTCACTATGTATATATCAAATAATTATATTAAGATTTAAAAATTAATAATTAAATTATTAATACTAAACTACACAAAAACCAGAAACAAGAAAGAGTATTCTCCTGAAATGAGTTTTCCAGAATTTACTCAAAAAGGCCCCAAAAGAATGAAAAAAATGACAGATTTCGTTTAAAATTGAAATTAAGGCAATGCAGATTGTGATTTAATCAAAATATTTTTTATAGTTCAGGTAAGCTACACAATATATGTTCTTAGCTACAATCTATTAAACTTTCACTACCAATTTTAGACCCTTAAACTCTGCAACTGATTTGACTGACTCATACAGACACCCAAAAAATATAAATTTTCATGTGACATTGGAGAGAATCTTTAATTCCAAACAGCTAGAAAATGAAGCAAAATTTTCTCGAGAAAATTAATAAAAAAGAAGAGAAAATTTCACTAGATACTAGTACCCCACAGGCTCCAAAAACGAGAGTTGAATAACCCTACCACATCTGGTAAAACCTTCCTGGCCAAACCCTTATGGCTAACCCCACCCCCACCACCGGCTACGGCGGCCGCCACCTCCATTTCCAGTTTTCCCTCAGCCACTTCATCGTTACCCTTACTTTCAGTCTCCACCATCCCTTCACTTTCGTTAGGTTCACAAATGTTATTAACCATTATTACCTTCTCTTTCTTCCTTGAAGCTTTGCATTGTTTCTTTGGGGTTGCTTCATTTTGCACCAAATGGTCTTCAAAAGCTTCAATAACTTGATGAATGAGGTCCCTATTGGGTGAAGAATCCCACCTATGCCAAAACCTGGTGTAACACTCAAAACACCCACATTGAAAGAGTGGGGCTTTGTTATTACCTTTCTTGCACTTGTTCTTGGGTTGATGGGTTAAAATAATGGACCTTGTTATCATGTAAGCCAATACTTCTTGGTCTTGTGGTGGTAAAGTTGAGGCTAATGCTAGGATTGCCATCGGGAAAAGCTTGAAAACCGAGTTACGGTCTTTGTATGAAGACGGCGGTGATGAAGAAGGTGAAGAAGGGTGGACTTTTCTGCCTTTCTTTTTGACCTCCATTGTTGAAGAAACCTAAGGATTGGGTGGGTGGGCGTGTTCGGATTGGGAAGAAAGAGAGAGAGAGGGTGGTGTTGTTTCTTGGGGGCGGTTCGAGACTCAAAAAAGCCTTAAAACTTGCAATTGCGTTTGAAAAAAATCAAATCAGACCGGTTGGCTTAATTATGTAAGTTGAATGAAAAAAAATGACCATCAATTATTGCCCTAGTTTCAGTGAATACTTTAAAAAAGTTAATATATATATATTTTTTATAAATGTCTACTATAATTTATAATTTTTTTAATCTTTAAATTCGACTAAAAAAAATTTAAGTCTACTTAAATCTTCATTTTGTACATATACTAAATATATTTTATAACTTAAATTTAATATTTAATTTTATTCAAACAACATTTTAGTTAAAATCATTAAATGAATTAATTTTGAAAATATAATTTTCCTTTTTTTTTCATGAAGTTTTTTTAATTTTTGAAATATATGGGTTTAACTTTTGATTGGATGTTTTTCACATTGGGGAACCATATACACAAAATAATGAAAAGAAAGTTTGTTTTTTTAATTATATTGTGTTCTAGGGTTTTGGGAATGGGATACATTTCAACTTTAAAAAAATCTATACTTAATAGTTTAAGTAATAAAAAAGATCCTTTTTTATATTAGGTTTCAATAATGTAGATTATCACTTTACTAGTTGTCCTCCAATTCCTCTTTTCATTAAATTAAGGAGAAAAGGGTTTAATAATTATTGCATCAACTAATTGGATTTAAAGAACAAAATCATTGCTGATTGACTAAATATGCCCTAATCAAGTTTATGAATCAAATTTCAGGCCATTATTCTCAATATGAGACAAATGACTTAAACCCTTAGTTTGTCTTAGTTATATGTATATTAGACAACTTTTTAAACAGCTTGTCGAGATTTCATGTGTCATCTTTTGTCCAAGGTTTTTTTCTTAATGCTGCCCACGTTGATTTGTAAGAGATAGATAACGTAAGGTTCGATAAAGCAAATCAATCATACTTTTACATAAAAATTTTATAACCACACCCATTCTTACTCATTTTATAGTTTAAAATTTAGTTTTATTCGGGCCGAGGTGATATTAAAGTAAAATTAATTGTTCAATAATATCGACTCAACATTCAAATTTGATGCAAATATTTAGGAAAAAAAGTTTACTTTTACTTTTTTCAAGTACTATAGTTTTAAAAAAGTTTTTATTTTCTTGAAAAAGGTAAAGCATTAAAAAAATATTTTATTGGAAAATAAAATTGAAATAATTAGGTGAATTTTTTGAAAAAATGGGTTAAAATTTTTCCTTAGATCCTTATACTCTTCATTAATTTAGATTTTAGTCTCTATACTTCTATTTCCCATAATTTAGTCTCACAATTTTTCATATCTCAAATTTCAAGTCAAACTACTAATACTGCTAATTCTTTTTTTGTTAAATTTGTTCATGTAACATTTTAAAATAAAAAAAAATCACTTGCTAGCAAGCAAGTAGAAAAATGGCATTATAATGATCTTGAATTTAACAAAATAATTTTAACGGTGTTAGTAGTTGGACTGGAATTTTGAAACTTGAAAAGTAAAGAGATTAAATTCTTAAAAATAAAAAGTATTAAACTAAATTTCAAATTTATGAAAAAGTACAAAAACTTATGACATATTTTAAATTAAAAACATATTTTTGATGTTTTTGCTAAAAATGCTTTTGAAAATTATAAAAGTAAAAAGATGAAGATTTTGAATTTAATTGACTTCAATTTTTTTATTATAATTTTTAAATTCATCACTCATTTTATTTTATTATATTAGTAACATTTTCTTAAGCATAGTAACTTTATTATTTATCAACAATTATTTTATTTGATTGGTTTTGTTTATTTAAATTAATTTGATTTTTTACTAGAAAGATAAGAGTTTCATTAATAAAATAAAAGAACTTAAGGAGGAGAGGATATTTAAACTCAAGCCAATAAATTTATTTCATACATTCGAATCTAAAATCATACTCGTCAGTCGGTCCACATAGTGAAATGTCAAAAAGCAAAAGAGACTCAAGGAAATTGGTATCATTCTCCCACATAGTGAAATTGTGTGTGAATATAAGAACAATCCTGAGCAATTATATAAATTCGGATAAATCATTAGTTAGACCTATCAAGGCATACCAAACTTTAAGACAATCGGTCTCAACAAGCACATTATCAAAACCGTGCGATGGTAACCATGACAGAGCCTTCCTGGCAGCCATGACCTCCGCAATACTACGGTCCATCCATTGCAGCCAGTAACCTGAAAACCCTCGAACAATAGCGGCCCAACTAGTTGCATTCTCATTATCGACAGTGGCAGCGTCAACATTACACTTAATCTGACCAAACAGTGGCTTTGACCAACCGAAATCAACAGCTGGAGATAATGGTGCATCTACCTGCACTCTATCTAACGGGTAGACATCCACTCCTATAGATGACAATCCGCAAAATAAAACATTTGGGTGGCTGAAACATGGTAACTGAGTATATGAGATATTAACAACTGCCAGCTGACAAACATCACGTGCAAACTAACACCCCAAAAGTACATGCACAAAATCCTCGTATTGGCCACAACAAACACAGTCAACAAATTAACTCCCCTATGTAACAAATTCGCATTACAAGGGACAAAACCACGTAAGCAATGCCACACAAATTTCTGTTCTTTCGAAGGTAGTAAACGAGTTCACCGCGAGTTTATAACCAGAGCTCACCATGTACCTACTACCAACCTTAATGAAATTCCATAGTTGACAGTTGGGATGCTAATGAAGACTAATTAGAATACATAATACCCGCTATGCATATATGGAGATAAAAGCCCCTCCACGTGATTCATGTCCCATGAGCTATCATTACCGCACACTAGTTCATTCACCGTCATATCCTTTAAGCCTTGAAGTGGTATCGAATCAAAATAAAAATTATCTTCATCACAAATCCATGGTCTTTGAACCCTACCACCTTATTACTCGTTTCCACACGCCATCTAATTCTCTTGACAAGCAACTACATAGCAGCATGAATACTCTTCCAAATAAAGGAAGATTATTACCTTCGTAACCACTGTTTGGAATGCTGGGATATATTCCTCTTAGTGTAATATTTTCGTCTATATATATACTTGTATTTTTTGAATAAGTTAATTTAATAAAATATCCATTAGTTTATTTTTTCTGTCACCCAATTATGAAAAATTAAAAAATGGTCACTCAATTATTGTCACTAATTGGCTAACAGTGGCAGCTTTTAAAAATGATATAATAGCAACTTTAACCCTCAACATTTATAAATTATGTCAATTTAGTCTTAATTCTAAAAAAAATTAACCCTCAATATTTACACATAATATAATTTAGTCTCTTTTTTTTTACAGTTATGCCAATTTTAAAAGTAATTATTGTTAGCTAGATGGTGATAAAAAAATTTAAATAATCAAATAACTATTTTATAACTTTTTATAATTAACTGAATTAAAAAAATTATTGGATAACTAGTAATATAATTTACCCTAAAAACAAACCAATTTTTGAGAGCATGCGAATGCCAATAGTGCTGGTATATGTTTTTCTAAACTAAAATTTTTGTAATAAAAAAGCTACAATAACCCATTTGTTATGAATATATGTAGCCCACTACACTTGGCATTCGAGGCCTTAACATATGCAATATATAACCAATGTTAGGCTAAAATTCAATGCACTTTGACGAAACCATTTTTTTTAAACGGGTTGACTTTATATTTTGAAAAAAAATGAAAATTGGGAGTCGCCACCAATCCCTTTTTTGTTTAGGTGTGATCGGATCACCTAAAAATTTGGTCATTTTAATAAAACATTTTGATTTACTAAAATAATGATTTTAGTCTACGCAATTTGAGAAAACGGGTTCGGGAATCGGTTACGTATGAGGAAGGATTAGCACCCTCGTAACGCCCAAAATTGGTACCTAATTGATTAATTAATGTCTTAATGTCGAAATTTTAAAACTTGAATAAAATTTAGAATACGATCCTTTTTTATGTTAATCTATACGAAGAATTTGCTTGAGTAAATCGAAATGGATTCTAAAGATCTTCTTGTCCCGAAGTAATAAAATGCCGCATCCAGTACATTAGGACACAACATTTCAGACCTTCGAGAATAAGTTGGTCTTTTGATTTACAAAACTCATGTGTTGTAATTTTAAAAGGTTATTCGGTCATGTGGATCAAACGAGAAAAATCGAAACCCAGTACGTTAGGGCACGGTCTCTCAAATTTCCAAATACAGAACATTGCCTTACTTTGAAATTTTTTTCGTTTCTTAAAAATTTTATCAAACGTAAGTTTAAAACGACATGAGTTATTTTGAAGCATAATACAAAGATAACCAATTATAATTAAACATAGTTCATGGGGAATAATGATGCGATGATATCAAACAACTATACAAGTCAAGAATATGTGATAAATAAATGATATAATAATACTAATATATATACTGTAGTAGCCCAAATTTGACCGGGTTGAAAACAGAATAAAAGAATTAAATAAATAAGTATTTATTTATTTAAAATGTCCATTTAAAAGTCCATATACAGAGCCCAAAAAAATTAACCCGTAGGCCCAATATTTAAAACCTTCAAAACCAAATCCCACTAACCGTGTACCCAAATGCACCCGTAGCCCAAACCTAAACCAGACCCATTACAGCAGACCCAAACAGACCCACCTAATACCAATAAACTCGAAGGCCCAAACAGCAGGGGCCCAAATGACTTTCAGATAGGGTTAGAAACCCTAGCTCTCTTTCTCCTCAAGCCGCAAAGGATTCTGGAAGCTTCAGGCGCCTCAAACGTCATGTCCAATAAGCGCCCTTTCGTTTCACGAAACTCCAGAACTTTCGGGGAGCGTCTGTTGGCCTCATGTCAAGGCTCTACCAGCGCCACGACTTTCTCCTTGACCTCAGCTACTGGATGTCGCGCCACCACCGGCGCGCAAACAACGCCGAGATCGTCACCATCATCAGCACACCACGCCTCAGTCTTGTCTCGCCACCGAGATCCTCGCGCTCACCTTCAAACAAAGGAAAGAAATCGCGACAGACAAAGAACAAATATGGAAAGAAAGAACACAATATACAGATTAAACAAATATGGAAAGAAATCAAGGATTTCTTTCCAAAATATGTAATAGACTGAGGTTATAAAGCCTTTTTCTTTGATCTATAAAGAGATACACACACACAGAAAAGGATGATTGTACACCAAATATTTTTTTGCAATAAGACATCAGAAAGATTTCACAAAGAAAGCAAAGGTGATTTGTTTTTTATTTTTCTTTTTCAAAATATTTGCATTTTATACATATAAAAATATTAAAAATAGATAAAAAATGGAATACCTTTTGATGCGGGGTAAACGATGAGGTTTTTTGGCTTCCGGCCGCCATATGTGACGGCATTGACAGTGGCGCGTAAGCGCGTGCAGCCCATTGGACGGAGGCACGATGGCACTCCGAGAACTCACCCCAGGCTCTCGTTCAGAGGATTTTTCCTCTTTTATTTTAGACAGAGTAAAAAATGATTTTAAAGCTTTAAATTTGGCTTATATAGCCTAGATAAAACGGTGCCCTTTTGGTCTAATTCAATAAGCATGAAACGACGTCGTTTCAAGACTCAGAATCCGCGTGTTGACCCGATTACCCGGGGAGGATCCGCGTGTTTTCGTAAAGTGGGTTAATCACTCAATTGGTCCTCCCACCTTTTTAATATTTATAATTTCATTTTATTTATTTTTAATTTAGCTCTAATGTTTTAGTTTTGTTTCAATTTAGTCCTCACAATGATTTTAAAACCGTATTAGGGGAAACTGTGTCGTTTTGGGATTAGGGTAAATAGCCCAGTGAGTCCTTCTTTTTTAATGCGCATTTCAATCAGGCCCAGAATTTTTATTATTTCACGAATTAACCCCCAAATTTCTTAATTGAATCCAATTTTAGTCCTTTTAAAAAAAAACGTTAGTTATATTGTTTTATTTGTATTATTTTTAACATTATATATACATTCATAAATTTCATTATATGTTGTATTTTTTTATTTTTTTATTTATTTGTTACATTATTACTATTATTATATATATACCATATTATATTTCATTATAATTATTTATATTTTATTACATACTATATCTTATTATATAACATTCCTTATAATATTTATTTTTCTTATATATTCTTTTATATATATTTTATTATGTATATATATTTTTACTAATTATGCTACCATACTTTTATATGCAAAATACTTATTATATTATTATTATTATTTTATATTTCCTTATTTTATTCATATTATATTATTATACATAACTTATTTTAAGCATTTTTTTAAAATTTATATTTTAGGTATATTTTATCAATAATTACTTACCTTATATTACATTTTAATATACATTAATACTTTCACATATATTGAACATATCATTTATATATTAAATACTGTTTTGTGATTATTATTAAAGGTCATATTTTAGAATTGACATGTATGTTGATATTATTTTAAGAATGTTTATGTTAAATTGTATATCATGCATCATTTTTTATTAATATGTTTAAATATATGTTGAATTACCTGTTTATGTGTTTTTACCTATTCTTCTTAAATATATATATTGTTTTTTTATATTTTACTTATTTAAAATTTGCCATGTTTTATTTCTTATATATATATGTTAGTTAATGTATGATATTTATGCTATTGTGCTTTTATTTACCTATTATTATAACATGTTATCTCGTATATGCTCCTTCATGCATCGGTTTTAAAAACAAGACACTAAAGTTTTCAAAAAATAAAGGCAATGCTTAGTGTTTGGAAGCTTCGAGAAAAATAGTGCCTTAACTTACTGGGTTGCAATTTTCCTTGTTGAGTTAAAATAATCAAGCACCCTTCTAAGTTTTTAAGGTTTTCAAAATGCAAGCAACTATCTTGGAATTTCAAAGCGTTGTGTCCTAACTTACTGGATATGACGTTTCGTTGTTTCGAGATAGGGATTTCCAAAAGGACTAACTTAGTGTCAAATGTCTTTAAAATATTGTGTCCTAACTTATTGGATGTAATATTTTAATTCATTTGATACAAGTGAACCTTAATTTTCAAAGTAAAAAAATATTTAAAAAAAAGATTGCATCTTAAATTTTTTAAATTTCCGACATTAAAGACATTTTGATAATCAATTAGGTACCAATTTTTGGGCGTTACGAGGGTGCTAACCCTTCCTCGTACGTAACTGGCTCCCGAACCCATTTTCTGATTTCGTAGACCAAAACTAGTGATTTTTAAACAAAATGTTTTAAAAGGTGATCCAATCACACCTAAAAAGGTTGGTGGCGACTCCCGTTTTCATTTTTCTTAAAGTCGATTCCTATTTTCTAAAACACGATTTAAAAATGGTTTCGACATATACTATAATAGCCATAATAATCTTAACAAACAAATTACAATAATAATACATGAATTAAATATTCACAAAGCACACCATTTTAAGAGATCGACATTAATAATTGCAAAAGAATGAAACAAAATAATATATACGAATAATTTCGAAATGAATAACAACAAATGGAAAAATTACAAAGAAAGAATATAAAAAGGGTTTTCAAATGGATAATGTATAAGAACCTAAAAATAAATAGTATATAAAAATTTTAAAATGAATTACATACAAAATAATTTAGGTTAAATACTATAAATGAGAATTTTGAAGAGATAATATACGAAATAATCTAAAATAAAGAATACATAAAAATATTTTGAGATAAATAATATATGGAAGGTTTAAAGCCAATAATAACAAAAATGGATTTTAGGATTAGCATATGAAATAGCATAACTAAATAGCATATAAAACTTTAAAATAGATAATACATATAAAATAGTTTAAAACAAAAGATATATATATATATATATATGAAGACCAAAATAAGTAATGTACATCATAACTTAAAAATAAATAATATATATAAAATTTAAAGTTGGCAATAGTTTAAAATACATGATATGTGGAAACACTTAAAATGAATAACAATAAAACAATCTAAAAACGATCAGCAAGATGGTTTAATGATATATATAAGAATTTAACAAATGAAATATAAAATCACTTAAAATGAACTGATGTATATAACAAAAGAATGAACAGTAAAAAAGGAAAATAAAATAAAAAATAAAGATTAAAGAAATAATGAACATGTAAACAAGTAATTAAATAGATAAATAAATAAATAAATTAGAACAAATAGGCTAAATCAGAACTTAAACGAAACTAAAAAGATAGACTGAAATTAAAATGAAATTTAATATCTTAAATAATAATAAATGAGACCATAAAAGGGATTAAATTGAAGGTTAAACAAAATTAGAGTATAACTCATAATAAATAAATGAAATAGGGACTAAAATTAAATATGTGCGATAAAATGAGGACTGATCGGGAAATTATTCCCTAAATTTTCTGCGCACTATTTTCCGCAGGACTAAAATGAATTAGACACAAAAAAAAAACCTGGGGCAAAATTAAAAAAAAAAAAGAAGGAAAAGATCAAATTGACAATCGCAAAAGAGCAGAGAGATCAAAGTGGCAAATAACCCAATGATCTGAAACGCGGGGACCCCCTGGAGTGGGTCGGGTCACGCACGGATGGCCTGATACGGCACCGTTTTAGCGCCGGTTTCCTCGTTGCAAAACGATGCTGTTTTTGCTTTGCTATTTAAACCAGCTTTAAAAAAAATTTATCCTTATTCCTTTTTCTTAAAAAAAAAAAAACAGAAACACTCCTCTTTTCCCCCATTTATGCGAACCTTAAAGAAACCAAACCCTAGCCGCCATGTAGCCACCGCATACGGTGGTCGACGGGGGTGGTCTTCTCGTTCTTTACCCCGTTTAGATCCATATCCGAGGATTTAATGCTTCCAACCATGAAGAGTCAAAAAGAAAGTCACCCCTTTTTGTTGGATTCGATTTTAACGGAGAAGAACTCCGATGATACCAACGATTCAAGGCTCGGGTAAGTGACTTTCTTTCATCCCTTTCCTCCTATTTCCTTTTATAAATGATTTCTATAATAGCAAAACCAGAGAAAACTTACTAGAAAGAGTTGCGAAATATTAAATTGAATTAAAAAAAGAATCACCTCTTTGCTTTGAATTTTTGATTGATATTCTGTAAAAAAAAAAGAGTCCTCATTACATTTTGTTCTTGTGGCTATATAGCCGAAAATAATGTTCATTGTTTGCCTCTATTGCCCTTTGCGTGTGATTGTCTCCATTGTTCCCTTTTTGGTTTGTTTGCAGGTCGGGGAAAGTCAACGAAAGGGGGGCTTCCGTTTTGGTGCAACGAGACAGGGGGAGCCAACCCTCGAGCGGTGTTTGCGCTTAGGAAGCACGTGGCTGGTAGAAGGGAGGCACGACGCTAGGGCTGGCTAAGGTTTCTGCCTCTACTAAAACCGTTTGGGCCTATCGGGCCATCAGTATTTTGGGTTTGTAACCGGGTAGCGGGCCTGTTTTGTTTGTAAACGGACTTTTAATTATTTTTAGATTTTGGTTTTTTTATTGATTTGGGCTCGGTTTGTAATTGGACTGTTGTTATTAAGGCCGGGTCAAATTTGGGCATTTACAGACTTAGATACCCCAATAAGATTCCCAAATGTCAATGCTGGTTAAGTAAAGACAAATTGGGTTCATAATGGAACTTCGTACCATTTGAAACCTTTCCATTCCCCATCCTCATTAGTACAAAATGCAATAAACAGGATTCTTCTACCCCCTTAAAAACTAGGACCTAAGGGGGGCCTCCATCACAGGTCCACAATATCATCACATGCACGGACAATCAAATAATTTTCATTTTTTCTACTATGAAAGTTAAAAAGTCAAAATTACATTAGACCCTTAAATAAATCTTAATATTATTTTTTTTCGATTCAAACTTGAAATATTATTTAAAAATGTTAAATTTTTTATCTTTTTATTCAATAATTTTTTTTAATATGTGATTTTACAGTATCTAATATCTGAACTAAATTATATTAAAATCAAATTCAAATCCAATCAAACATTTAAATAAAGGGTAAAACTTTTTTTACACTATGTTCTTCCTTTTCAATACTCAAATTCGAAATTTTATTTAAAGCCGTCCGACTATTTACTCCTCAATTCAATAATTATTAGTACAATCACATCATTTTACCTTTTATATGTTAAGACTTTTCACATGCAATGAATGACATTGACCCACTTTGGCAATCCACCATTCGTCCTAGAAAGATTGAAGTGGATCATTACTATTTATATGATTTGGAAGTTATCCTTGTCCTATTTTAACCTGTTCTACCATTTTGATGTATTATTTTGCAAGTCTTGTATTATTGGTTGAAGACACAACTCACTAATTTAATTGTTGTACATTTAATTTTGAAGTGTAAAATTTTAAACATCATACTTTTTTTGGCCAATAAACATCATACCTTTAAATGTTAAAAATCCCTTAATTTTCGTGTTTTAAAATGACATTAAAATTTTTTAAATATTTCTAAAAATTACAAAAAAATTAATTTGTTCAATCTTTTCCACTTCACTTTTCAATATGATAAGTCAATGCATTTTACATTTAAAATTACCAAGGTTTGGAAGCATAGATGTACAAGTGCTTGCTAAAATCCCTGAGGAGATTTTTTTTTTGTTATAATTTTGGGATCAATAAAATAGTTGAGTTTCCGATTGTAATTATTTAGTACAGTTGATTAGTTTTATTTATACACCAAAAGAAAATTACCAATGTTTGTAATTTTATCTGTTTGTATAAAATTTATATATAGATAAATTAAATTGCTAACTTTTTTAGTAAAAGTACTAATTTGTTTCTAAGCCTATAATATAGGGACCTGTAAAGAAATTTAACCTTTACTAAAAAAAAGATGGAACTTCAGTTTTCCATTTGAGTATCTTTGAGTCTTAAACACAAATTACAACAGTGCTTTAAAATTTGAAACCAATTGCCATAAATTGAAGGGTCATGTTCTTAGATTAATTGAATTGCTTGATTTTTTTGGGATTTTTTTGGGATGATATATAATTTGTTCAAAATTTATCTATTTGTATTTCGTTAGTATCTTCGTATTAATATTATTAGCTTGTACTGATGTGACACTATTAGTCAATCCGACGGTACCACGTAAGATAAATAGATAAATTTATGTTATTTTACCATCTTAATTTTAGATTTTGATAAATAACTCAATGCTTGAACAAATGTATGAGTAAAAATCCTTAGACAAACATCTAAAAAATGCTACATCATATGTTTAAATTCAAAAGGCATCACCAGCTCATCACCTTCAAACCTTGGCTTCATCAACTCATTCGCTATATATGGCATTTAAAAACTTTCCATTAAAGATTGTGCAAATTGTTGTCTTTGAGAAAGATTTAGTTGCCTAGAAATTTATTATTAAGGGTTTAGTTCGGATTAAACCTAAATATTTCACTCTGACTCAAAATATGTAATTAAGATTTTGTTCGAATTCGTTCATATTTGTAAATAGCTAGTCTAATTCATTTAGATCCGTTTTTACTATTTTTTCTATTCTATTATGTTTTAATTTAATATTTTTATTTTTATTAAATTTTAAGAATAGACAACTTAACATATTTTTTTAATGTTTACATTATAATATTACATTTTATGTATGCGTGTAAGTCCAATCATCATATTTCATGTTCTATTCATGTAAATCACGCCATATTTAATTAAAATTCAGGGCTTGAATGAGATTAATTAAGACTTGAATTCCAATTTTTTAAGTATAAAGACTAAATCACAGATTTTATCAAACTATAGGGACTAATACAGTTTTTAACCTTATACATAATCTCTTTCTTTATTGTAAATATTTCTATTAGCAATGCACGATTTTCATTTATAACATTAAATATTATGAATTACGATCAAATCACATTAAACTATAAAATCAAAACTATTTTTTGAAAGGCAAAATCAAAACTAAATTTTTTGGTCAAGATTTTGATTTTGGGTCCACGAAATTCTTCTGAGCAATTAGTTGTGGTAAAAATATCATAGAGGTCTTTATATTAGGAGTTAGATTGTATTTTGTCCCCTTTACTAAAAAGTAGGCAAATTAGTCTGTGTACATTAGACCAAAGAGTAAATTGGTTCTTTCTATTGGAAGTTCCATCCATTTGTAATAGTGTGGTTAACTGAACAACCAAATAGTAACACGTGGCTTGCCATGTGTACTTCATCTTGACATATAGGGACCAAATTTTAACAGCGGAAAGGATGGAATTTTTAATAAAAAGATTAGTTGTTCTTTGATCTAATATATATTGACTAATTTATCTATCTTTTTTAGTGGAGGACACAAAATTTTATCCAACTTTTAGTACAATGGCCTCTATGATACTTTTACAAATTAATTGTAAAGTTAAGACAAAATTATCTTAAACTTTTTTTTTTAAAGAAAAACATAAAATCGATAGAAGGATCCAAATGTTACTATCAAAAGAGAAGCCTTGTGACCAAAGAACTCAAATCTAAATTTGTTTTGAATAAGTCAATTATAATGTTATTGAATTCGCAAATGGTGAAATGGCCAAAGATTACCCTTCTTACAATGTTTTCTCTATCTAGAAAATCAAATAATGGGGCCTCACTTTATTTTATTTTTTCAAGAATTATCACGTTTTGTTGAAAAAAAGTTAAAATGATAAAAATATCTACATAATTTTTTATAATTTTATTATAGGTTTATATTTAATGTATAATTTCAATAAAGTTACATAATCACTATGAACTACTAGTTTCTAGTATTATAATCAGGGGTAAAGCTAGAAAATTTTCTAGGGGTCGAAATTAAATTAGAATTTTTATGATAGTAAAAATGTAATTTTATAATTTTAATAGCTTATATCTTTATAATTTTTAAATGATTAAATCAATTTTTTATCATTTTAAGGGGGCTAAAGTGTAATTTTACCTTTACTAATATAAAATTTTTAAATTTTTAAAGGGGCCTAAATGAAAATTTTTCCATTTAGAGGGGCGGGACCCTGTCAAACCCCTAGCTACACCCCTGATTACAATATCTAAAGCAAAAAAAAAAAAACTTTAATATATTTTAGAAATTTTATCACTGTGTAAAATTATGTACTTAGAATACAAATATTAATTTTAAAATAACATATAATAAATAATGAAATGCAATATTTGAAATTAATTACTAATAATACATAGAATAGGTACAATATTAAAATTAAAAAAATAGATTAAATTGTGAGTAAAATAGATTTGAAATTAATTATGACTACCAAGTGAGTGATTTTTTTTTTAAATTTCAAAATGTCACAATAACTAATTTAACAAAAAAAATTTAACAGTGTTAACAATTAGACCTAAATTTTAAAATATAAAAAATAAAGAGACTAAATACAAATATAAAGATTAAATTTCGAAAAATATAGAAACTATAAGCACATTTTAACCTTAATTATTATTATAAGACTAAAAGAAAGTCAAACCGAATCTTTATTAGTACTCATTCCTTGTTCTTCAAGTTGTTTTGTTACTTCTAGTTCAAGAATGACATCATTGGTGGCTTTTCTAAATTCAACTAATTTTAAATTAAGTCAAAAAAGATATTATATATAAATGGATATATAATAATATTTATACACTTTAAAAGCTGATGATGTGACATTATTTTATTAATATTTAAAAATTATATATTTTAAGATAATTTTAAAATAAATTATTCCCATAAATAAATTATTTAAA
This sequence comes from Gossypium hirsutum, assembly GCF_007990345.1. NCBI lineage: Eukaryota > Viridiplantae > Streptophyta > Magnoliopsida > Malvales > Malvaceae > Gossypium > Gossypium hirsutum. The sequence goes on along the minus strand of NC_053430.1, from coordinate 6,542,727 downwards.
TGTTGTATTTAATCACATTTGCTTATAAAATTTTGAATTTTTATTTTTAAACTTATATACAAGTTAGAAGGTATCTAAGTTTTGGAACACAAGAAAATTTTTTTTAAAGAGTGTTTGGATCAGTGTCAATTGGTAGTAGTATTGGCTACATGGTAAAATTATCATGTTTAGATCGGCAAATTTTGGCAACAAATATATTTCTTTAGTTGGTTGAAATACTTGTCAACTCATTCTTGATATCCAAACTACTTTTAGCAAGAGATCTTGAAGATTTGTTTGGATTAGATAGAAGCAATATCACCCCTTATCTTATGGATTGGATCGACTCAAGATCATTGAAGGAAAGATATCAAATTGATTGAAGACTTATTTTGTGAAATTCCGAAGATATTATATGAGTTGTTTATCTTATTTATTTTCAGGGATAATTAATTACAACAGAATAAATATGCTAACAAGTCTCGTTCACTTATATATTATTAGAACTTGTGTAAGTATTGTACTGATTGAAAGCACTTTACTTTGTTTATATTGTAATAATCAAGTGTTCGACTTGGTTAAAGTTCTAAATTTTCAAGAAGAAAAATTTAGAGGAAAGATATTTAAATCTTAAATACAAAAGTGGAAAGTTAAAAATGGTGAGTATTAGATGTTGAAATCAATTATTGTACGATGTACTAAGATAACAAATATTCTCTCTAAATAGGGTTCCGTAGATGTAAAGAGCCCATACTGCGTAAACATCTATTATATTATTTATTTTTCTGCATCTTTGAATATTGATGCCAAAAGTAGTTGACATTGGTATCGAATTACTTCTAGCATTGCTAAATTCTACCTTCAAATATCAATTTGAATTCAACACAACACATTAATAAATAGTTTGAATTTGATTAGTCTATTAACACGTGAAAAAGAAAAACAAACAAAACAACTTCACCTAAATTTTTTTGACTACAAAATTTGTTAAGAAATAAGACGCAACAATGAAGGTTCTAAAAAATTGGATTTATTGTCAACAGTCAAGTAATCTGATGGGAGCATAAATATTGGAACTTATTTGGTTATTAATTTTACTGCTTTCTAATGCGTTGTGTTGTGTGTGATTTACATTGATTTTTTAAATATTATATTTTTTAATTATAATAATTAGTGCAATATAATATTTTTAATTGAATATAATAATTAAAATATTTTTAACATATTTAAAATATAATATTATTTTATTTTATGTAATTAAAGCAGGGTAATATGATTTAAGATAATGACTAATTAACATAATTAATTCTATTAGTAATTAAGTGATAATTAATATGTTTAGAATTTTATTCAAGTAATAACTCTATTTGACATCAAGAAAATTAACACAACTTTTGTTTATGTCAAAAAAAATTATCTAACAATTGTAAATTATAATTATAATTATTACAATTTTTTTCCCTATTTTTTATGCTTAGAGCTCTATTTTAAAATTAGCACAACTTTTTTAACTAATAATTGTAATTTAAAATTTAATTATTTTTAAATGTGTAATTATGACAAAGATGGTTTTGTGTGCTCTGATTCATTATTGATACAGGAGCACTTCCAAAGTGTTTCAAAGAGGGGAAAGGTTATCTTGATGTAGGCCTGCTTCTGGCCTAGATCAGCCTAAGTTAAATGGAGCATCTACTATCCTGATTAAAAAATTAAACATGAAACTTCATACACCTTAAGATTCATAGGACGAAAATAGTATTTTTGAGGTCTTTATACTCTTTATGTCTAGCATTGAATAGACCAGGTATTCACCCTATCAATATTTCAAATCAATGATGGGTTCGATTCAGATCTTGCCTAAACGGCACCTGAATCGGATCGAACCATTTGTCAAGCTATTATTCTCTTGTTTTGTTCCTTCAAAGTAATGGAGTAAGACATCGATTTCTTAAAAAGATTAATTCTTTTGATCGCATGATAGACTTCCCTAAAAAACATTGGCGCACGTGTAAACAAGGTGCTCTACCAACTAAGCTATAGCACTTGTGTTTGTGATACATATTTTATCATATTATGTAGATAATTTCTTGTCAAGATCAATATTACATGATCCAATCGGTTTGATTGGTATTACTTAGAAGTAATATTGGATTTATAATCCATTGATGTAATAGGTCCCTTTTCTTTTGCTTTATGATTCCTTATTGTAATAGGCTAATTTTGACCTGGGCCCCAAAAAATAATAACCGAAGCCCAAGGGGGCAATCGGTCGAAAACAGTCAAAAAGGGCCAAATCGAAAGACAATCATTAAATTGTGGCCAAATCAAAAAGATGGAGAAAGCCAAGGAGTTACCAAAATTTATTGACTTGGTAAAAGGCTAAAAATAGGAAGATATGAATTTTATTTTGTTTTATTTATTTAGATATTATTTTTATTTTATTTTATTATTAAATTAGTTAGGCTATTTCTAATAAACCCCATGTATATAAATAGGGGTATTTTGTTCTTTGAAAGGGGATCGATTACTTTTGGTATTCCTACTTCAATTTGGAATTGGATTATTCTCTCTTTTCCTATTTCCATTGGAATTGACTTATTTTCTTTTCTCTTTCAACTACGTGGGAATTTTGTCCATTTCATTTCAATTTCTTTGCTTTTCTAAATTCGTCTAATTACTTTTAGCCCTTCCGTTTTTTATTGTTTTGCGATTAAGTTTTTATTATTCTTAATTTTTTCCCTAAAATATGTTTTGACTGCATTTTGGTCTTCCTTGAAACTGTGCGTTTTGGAGGGTGGGGATTATTTCCCTTTTAGTCCCTCCTTGTTTTTCGCACGTTCAAATTGGTCCATTTCGTTTTATTTATATTTGATTTGCCCCAAAATTTTACTTTAAGGTTCAATTTAATCCCTTTTTTATTTCCACTATTTTATTATCAAACTAACTAATTTAATATATTATTGCTATTATTATTATGTTGCTATTTATATTTATTTTTTTATTCTAATATTATTATTTATCTAGTTTTTATTTATCAATTTATATTTCTACTTTTATTATATTTCTATTTCTATTTATATACTAATATTATTTTCATTATTATTTTTCTTATATATGTTTTTTTACTCTTGTTATTAACATTTTATTTATTTATTTATATCGTGTTGTTATTCACCTATTTATGTCCTCTTATATGATTTTAAAACTTTTATTATTGTTATTATTATATTATAATTTTTTTCCCTTTTTGTATTTATTTATTCATTTTATTTTCATTTTTTTTACAAATTTCTATTTTATTTATTTATTTCAGATTTTTACATAATATCTATTTTCAACTCTTGTGCAAATTATTTATTTTAAATGTATTTATTGTTTATTTTGAACTTTTCTTCATATGATTTATTTTGCTTTTTTATATATGTATATACATTACTTATTCTAGATTTTGTCATATATTATTTTTTTAAAAAAAATCATTTTGTATATCATTGATTTTCAAATTCTTTTCTCACATTATTATTTTGAACTCATTTATTATCATTTTCAAATTATTTTTACACTCTATTCCGATTTGCTTTGTTTTTAATTTGTTATATATGTCTTCTAATTCATTTGTCTTTGATTATCATGTTAGTTTGTAAATAATGTATATTAGGTGACCATCACAAATTGTGTTATTAGTGAATTCGGTCTTGTTTATGTGGCAATTGTATTCGCATATCATGGTTTCAAAGTAAAAAATACACATCTTGCAGTTGATATTATTATTCAAAAGTTTTCGAAAAAAGGCAATATTTCGTGTTTGGAAATTCGAGAAATCATGCCCAATCGTGCTGGGTTTTGATTTATCGTTTGACCAAATAGCCAAATATCCTTTTGAAATTTCAAATGCATGAGTTTTGGAAATCATGAGATGATCTTGTATAGAGGGTTCGAAATGTTGTATCCTATCGTGCTGGATATGATATTTTATTCATTCTGAGCGAGAGAATCTCAATATCCAGTTCAAGATATCTAAATATTTTTGAAGGAATTGCGTTTTAATTTTTTTTTTCAAATTTTCAACATTAGGACGTTAATTGATCAATATGATACCAATTTTGGGCGTTGCGAAGATGCTAATCATTCCTCGCGCGTAACTGACTCCCGAATCCGTTTTCTAGTTTTTCGTAGACCAAAAACATTGTTTTAATAAGCCAAAATGATTTATTAAAATGATCGATTACAGGGTGATCCGATCACACCTAAACAAAAAGGATTGGTGGTGACTCCAAACTTTCGTTTTTTAAAAGTCGATCCATATTTTTTCAAAACCTTAAAAATGGTTTCGACAGCTTGGCGACTACACTGGGGACCAATAAGAGAGTCAAGTCGTAAAATTGATTATTTTCTGTCCTTTTGTCAAAAATTTAAAATTTGATTTTTAACATACGAATCCTTTTACTGCATTCGTTTTGGTTCAAGTCCCATAAAATACTCTTGTATTGCATATTGCATGACCGTTGTGGTCACATCTTTTAAGTGGGAGTGAGAAACTTTGCCTTCGTGAGGTTTTCACCTCCGCATGGGTTAGTGGACTACTTCTAGGATACATCCGTACCTATGTCTTCGTGAGGTTTTCACCTCCGTGCAGCCATAGGGAAATGTATTCCCCTAAACTGAACTCGGTCCACATGAGCCTATAATGGGTGAGGATCGATGAATCTATTGGTTCGAGTACCTCTACTTTAGAACCAAACCACATATAGAAAGACTTAGGAGCCTACACTAGGTAGAGCCATGCCAAATACTAGCGGTCACCCGAATAGGTGTTCTATATTGTTCTTTCTCCTGTGCTAACGTGTTTTGTTTCGTTTATGACTGCAATACATTACATCATCATAGAAAGGAGGTGTTGATTCATATTTGATTGCTAAATAGAATAGTTTGTCATAAGAAAATGGATTTCTTAATAAAGTGGATTATAAATACGGTTGGCTGAATATGGTCTAAGTAAACACAACGAAAGAAGGCTGATAGTTTGCGGTAGAAAACAAGACTTTGCCCGAGAATTCAAGCCGATAGAGATTGTTCGAGAGCCATCGCGTCCTAACTTTCTTAAAGGAGCTAATCAACATCGCAAGTATAATAAGTCGTGGCCCAGATCAAGCAAAAGGAGCTAAATGGAAACATTTATTGGGAGCATGCGAGATTTGACTTTTACGAAGAAAAGAGATCGGTGTCATCGCCTGGGAATATGATGGAAAGGCCGCATATGTAATTCGTTTTATGTAAAGGAATTTATTTTCTAGAAAAAAAATTTTAATGGAATTGAATTCAGAATCAATGTCTTTCTTTCTTTTGCATTCATTCCATGCATTTACATTACATTGCATCATTGCATCATGTGCATAAATTTCACAAAATAACCTTAATTAATTGAAATCATTTTAGTTAATCTGGAAACCTATAAAAACTTACCAACCAAGTATCATTACGATAACCGTGCTAAGACAAAAGATATGGCCCAAAGATTGGAAAGACTTAAACAACTTCAAAGAGAGATGCAAGACTAGTTACAAAGGCAAATATAAAAGAAACTGGCGAGGGTACGGCAAGATATGAGAGACCAAGTGCTAGAGTCTCAAAGGAATATGATGAATCAGTTGTCCCAACTGCTGACTAAGGGGCTAAAAAAAAGAAAAAGCTCCATGATCAATGCTAGAGAGGACAATAAGGAGCCTCTCTACCCTGCAGGTTTTACCTTGACAAATGTTCAGACACAACCTGAGGTGTATACACGAGGGCCATCTGCTATGATCAGGCCCCAACAGTTTTAGGCCGGTGATTCAACGCCTATGAATTACCAAGACGGCTCAGGCTCTAACCCGAGGAATAATTCAATTAATCCCATTGTTTTCGATCTCGATGAAGAAACATAAAAGAAAAGGGTGGAGCTCTCGAAACAATTAGAATATCGATGCAAGTGGTTAGAGGAAAAGTTCAAAGTGATGGAAAGTGTTGACTATTATTGTGGAATTGATGCTAAGGATTTGAGTTTAGTACCAGACTTAGTGCTTACCCCTAAATTCAAAACTCCAGAGTTTGAGAAGTACAACGGGATTAGCTGTCCCAAAGCTCACATCACCATGTTCTGCAAACGAATGGCAGGCTATGTCAATAATGATCAATTATTGATTCACTGTTTCTAAGAAAGTCTAGTCGGGCAGGATCCAAATGGTACAACCAGTTGAGTCGTACCCAGATCAATTCATGAAAAGATCTAGCACAAGATTTCGTGAAACAGTATAGTCATGTGACGGATATAACTCCTGATAAGATCACTTTACAGAATATGGAAAAGAAACAAAATGAGAGCTTCAGGAAATATGCCCAAAGATAGAGAAGAGTAGCAATACAAGTCCAGCCGCCTCTTCTGGAAAAAGAGACCATTATGCTTTTCATCAATACTCTGAAAGCCCCGTTCATTAACCATATGTTGGGAAGTGCTACTCTGAGCTTTTCAGATATAGTAATGTCCGGTGAGATGATTAAAAATGTGGTAAAAAGTGGGAAGATAGATACAGAAGAAAGAGCCAAAAGGTCAATCCCGAGAAACAAGGAAAATGAAATAAATATCGTGAGCATGCCTTCCAAATTGGTCAATGTAAGCCAACTAATGGTTGTAACCACTAGTTATCAAGGCTCTTCAAGGCAGGAACTCAACTTGAGGCCAAAGTTTACGCCTATCCCGATGTTATATAAGGAATTGTATCAGAATATTTTTGATGTGCATATGATGTCTTCGCTCTACTCGGAACCAGTGCAACCTCCGTTTCCAAAATGGTATAATGAGAATGCTCAATGCGAGTACCACGCGAGAATAACGGGACACTCAATTGAAAATTGCACTACCTTTAAAAGGTTGGTCGAAAGGTTCATTGAAATGGGAATTGTGAAGTTCGATGATTCCTTAGAACCTAATCGTGCTGACAATAAAGTAAATGCGATATTTGGAAGTGGGTAAAAAAAAGTCGCGATGCCTTGAACAGCTCAAAAGCCTAGAAAGAATATTGAAAAATATGAATGACATATCCGAAGAGGGAATCAGGGAATAAAAGTTTCCAAACCCTTATGTACTTGGGGATGTTTTGAATAATGGGACTGTGGAAGAGATCCCTATATTTTTAGAGCTGATCTAGACTAATGTTCAAAACGCGCTTATTGCTTTAAGCCTAGGGGCAATAAGAATCCTTTTGTGAAATAGGCTTGTGTTCAAAATCTTTATTTCACTCAAAATGCATCCTTTTGGGTAGATATTCTTTCACTCTTGATATATTCTTTTGACTGTCTTTTAATATGCTTCATTCATGATTATATCATACAAATAATCATCCTTAGAATCATTTATTCTTTGGAAGTATGCCTTTGTACCTGCAATAGGTCCCCAAATATCAACGACAGGAGCAACGTTGTAATTGACTCCTTTTTGGGGTGAGATATGTGTTTAAGCGGATCTCAGGACTTTGAAGATGACAGAGATTGTAGCTTATCTCCTGATTTGTTAAGGATGGTAGAAAAAGATGAAAAATAGATTCTACTTTACAAAGGGTCAGTGGACATTATAAGCAAGAGGTAAAGATCGGTGCCTGCATTACCACAAAGACAATGCGAATTATCATTGGGTATATTCCATGAATTCAAAGATGTTTTCGCATAATCATGTCAAGATATACCTGGGATACTAGGACCTGTGGATGGAAAAATGTCTATACGAGTGTCAGAAGGACATATGGTAATGGTTTCACTGTAGCCACACTAATCATGAGGTTTAGGCATTATTGATCCACCATGGAAGGGGATTGTATCAGTTGGGCTGCATTTAGGGAGACAAAATTCATTTCTTTACATACTTTCTCTATGTGGGGCATGGATGTTATCAAGTTATATATTCTCGACTAATATATATCAACTCATCTTGGCAGTCGTTGATTACTTCATGAGAAGGGTGAAGGTCACTTTATATGCCAATGTCACAAAGTCATCAAATCCCCCCCCAAAAAAACAAAGGTCATAGTGAAAGGCGACCGAGACTTGTAAATATTGGTATAAAGAAGTTACAATTTACCCTTTATGCTTATCGAACGTTGATCAGGACTCGTTGGGCAACACATTGCTTATTGGTTTATGAGATAAAAATGGTATTGAAATCGAGATTCCTTCTCTCCAAGCTTCGATTGAGTCAAGAATTGGATGAAGCAGAAGGATTCAATGAACTTAATTGAAGAGAAGAGGTTAAAAGTTACCCGTCATGGTCAAAACATACCAAAAATAAATGATGCGAGCTTTCGATAGAAAGGTTCGTCCTAGAGAATTCCACGATGGGGACCTAGCATTGAAGATTTCTATACAAAAAGACTTTAGAGGAAAGTGGATCCCAAATTGGAAAGAACCTTATGTAGTAAAGAAAGCCTTTCCTAGAGGAGCATTGATATTGACCGTGACGGATGGCAGGAACCTGCCCAATCCGATAAATTCAGATTTAGTTACAGTTAGCAGTTTCAAAAAAAAGGAAAAACACAAAAAAGAAAAGAAAAAGAAACAAAAGAGGCCAAGGCGAAAACCCCCAAAGGGCGCCTTGAGACCAAAGGGGATTTGAGTTGAAACCCCAAAAAGGGCGGCTTAAATTTGGACCAAAGTAAGGCATACAGTGGTCTTGCTATGCCTAAATTAACAATAAAGAAGTATGCTATGTCTGGGGGTATCGACAAAGTGCTCCGGATCCCCTAAACACAGATTGAGCTCAAAGTGGTCCTCAAGAAATTGCTATAGATAAGCTCAAGCTGGGATATCTAGGGCACCTAGTTTTGAATTTTACCCATTTTTGGATTTGATATCTTTGATTATCTTATTCTTTTCAAGATACATCCCAATAAATTTCATTCTTAATTGCATTTTGCCATCATTGGTTAACTTACTTACTTCGAGCTATGTTTCTGGTCCGTTGTTATGATCTTTTTCAAGCATTTTGCATTGAAGTAATAATTAGTGGACTAATAATACTTTCATAAAAGGAGTTTCGCATATTACTCTGGAAGTTTCTAAATAATACAGGAGCTTGAAACGGGACTATTGTTTAAAACTCACCAAGCTTAAGGGTTGGAAATATTTAAGCCCAAATTGAAATTATCTCATTAGGTTTTCTGTCAAAGACATTGGTTGAGCAAAAAGGAAATTAAATTGGTGTTATAATCCCGAAAAAAAACGAGTAAAGGATTATTCTCGAGAAAAGGAAAATGGTATTCTGTATTCATGCAGATATCAGGCATATACATCTGTTCATTACACCCAGGGAATGGTGTAATAGATTAAATTGATTGAAGATTATGCAAATCCTATACCTCTAAGTTGCAGCAGGATGGATAGAAAAAATCAAATGATTACTCCCCTGAAGTTGCAGTGGGAAGTATAAACTTTATGTCATAGAAGGTACAGTGGAAGAGACTTTGAAACTACAGTGGGGCAAGCTAGTTGAGTAAATGGGTTGTTTCTGTTAGAAATGCTAGTCGAGCAGGAAGGCAGCATAATACGACAGTGATAAAACTCTGATGAATAACGAGTGATGACACTTTAAGATTTTAAAAATGAATCATTCTCATGACATTTCTGTATTTATATAATAACACATCTAGTTAGGAGCATTTGATTTCATTTCGATCATAGCATTCTAATTATTTGACATAAGCATCACATCCAGTTAGGAGCATTTGATTCATCTCGATCATAGCATCCTAATTATTTGACATAAGCATCACATCCAGTTAGGAGCATTTGATTCATCTCGATCATAGCATCCTAATTATTTTGGCATAAGCTAGATACATGAAACTGATTTTACAGATCATGTTCCTCAGAGGACAGTGCAGTGGCATCAGTGAATTCCCAAGCCTTAACCCCCTAAGCAGTAGGGTAACAGGCAAGAAAATACAGATCTCCCCTAAATAGTAGTAGAGCAGATCGAAAACAGCAAGCCTTAACCCCCTAAGCAGTAGGGTAACAGGCTGGAAAATACAGATCTCCCCTAAACAATAGTGGAGCAGATCGAGGACAGCAAGCCTTAACCCCCTAAGCAGTAGGGTAACAGGTTGGAGAATACAGATCTTCCATAAATAGTAGTGAAGCAGATCGAAGACAGCAAGCCTTAACCCCCTAAGCAGTAGGGTAACAGGCTGGAGAATACAGATCTCCCCTAAACAGTAGTGGAGCAGATCGAAGACAACAAGCCTTAACCCCCTAAGCAGTAGGGTAACAGGCTAGAGAATACAGATCTTATCCCTAAACAATAGTAGAGCAGATTGAAGACAGCAAGCCTTATCCCCTTAAGCAGTAGGGAAATAGACTAAAGATTGCAAATCTTATCTCCCTAAGCAATAGTGGAGCAGATCGAAGTCGGTGAGCCTTATCTTCCTAAGCAGCAGTGGAGCAGGCTGAAGATTACAGATCATATCTCCCTAAGCAGTGGTGGAGCAGATCAAAACGAAAATTCTTATACCCCTAAAGATGCAGTGGGTTAAAGCGAGGTTACTTGAAGAGAAAGAAAAGAAGCGTTGAGACTCAGCAGGCCCAGGTAAAATTGGCCATTTTATAGTCTTTGCTCCATTCTCGTTACACGACAATAAGCAAAGAGGGGTAGCTGTAATAGGCTAATTTTGACCTGGGCCCTAAAAAATAATAACCGAAGCCCAAGGGGGCAATCGGTCGAAAACAGTCAAAAAGTGCCAAATCGAAAGACAATCATTAAATTGTGGCCAAATCAAAAAGATTGAGAAAACCAAGGAGTTACCAAAATTTGTTGACTTGGTAAAAGGCTAAAAATAGGAAGATATGATTTTTATTTTTGTTTTATTTATTTAGATATTATTTTTATTTTATTTTATTTTACTTTATTTTATTATTAAATTAGTTAGGCTATTTTTAATAAACCTCATGTATATAAATACGTGTATTTTATTCTTTGAAAGGGGATCGATTACTTTTGATATTTCTACTTCAATTTGGAATTGGATTATTCTCTCTTTTCCTATTTCCATTGGAATTGACTTATTTTCTTTTCTCTTTCAACTACGTGGGAATTTTGTCCATTTCATTTTAATTTCTTTGCTTTTCTAAATTCGTCCAATTGCTTTTAGCCCTTCCGTTTTTTTATTGTTTTGCAATTAAGTTTTCATTATTCTTAATTTTGGCCCTAAAATATGTTTTGACTACATTTTTGTCTTCCTTGAAGCTGTGCGTTTTGGAAGGTGGGAATTATTTTCCTTTTGGTCCCTCCTTGTTTTTCGCATGTTCAAATTGGTCCATTTCCTTTTATTTATATTTGATTTGCCCCAAAATTTTACTTTAAGGTTCAATTTAATCCCTTTTTTATTTCCACTATTTTATTATCAAACTAACTAATTTAATATATTATTGCTATTATTATTATGTTGCTATTTATATTTATTTTTTATTCTAATATTATTATTTATCTAATTTTTATTTATCAATTTATATTTCTACTTTTATTATATTTCTATTTCTATTTATATACTAATATTATTTTCATTATTATTTTTCTTATATATGTTTTTTTACTCTTGTTATTAACATTTTATTTATTTATTTATATCGTGTTGTTATTCATCTATTTATATCCTCTTATATGATTTTAAAACTTTTATTATTGTTATTATTATATTATATTTTTTCCCTTTTTGTATTTATTTATTTATTCATTTTATTTTCATTTTTTTAAAATTTCTATTTTATTTATTTATTTCATACTTTTACATAATATCTATTTTCAACTCTTATACAAATTATTTATTTTAAATGTATTTATTGTTTATTTTGAACTTTTCTTCATATGATTTATTTTTTTTTATATATGTATATACATTACTTATTCTAGATTTTGTCATATATTATTTTTTTTAAAAATCATTTTGTATATTATTGATTTTCAGATTCTTTTCTCACATTATTATTTTGAACTCATTTATTATCATTTTCAAATTATTTTTACACTATATTCTGATTTGCTTTGTTTTTAATTTGTTATATATGTCTTCTAATTCATTTGTCGTTTGATTATCATGTTAGTTTGTAAATAATGTATATTAGGTGACCATCACAAATTGTGTTATTAGTGCATTCGATCTTGTTTTCGTGGCAATTGCATTCGCATATCATGGTTTCAAAGTAAAAAAATACACCTCTTGCACTTGATATTATTATTCAAAAGTTTTCGAAAAAATGCAATATTTCGTGTTTGGAAATTCAAGAAATCGTGCCCAATCGTGCTGGGTTTCGATTTATCGTTTGACCAACTAGCCAAATATCCTTTTGAAATTTCAAATGCATGAGTTTTGGAAATCATGAGATGATCTTGTATCGAGGGTTCGAAATGTTGTATCCTATCGTGCTGGATGTGATATTTTATTCATTCTGAGCGAGAGAATCTCAATATCTAGTTCAAGATATCTAAACATTTTTGAAGGAAATGCGTTTTAAATTTTTTTTCAAATTTTCAACATTAGGACGTTAATTATCAATACGGTACCAATTTTGGGCGTTGCAAAGGTGCTAATCCTTCCTCGCGCGTAACTGACTCCCGAATTCGTTTTCTAATTTTTCGTAGACCAAAAACGTTGTTTTAATAAGCCAAAATGCTTTATTAAAATGATCGATCACAGGATGACCCGATCACACCTAAACAAAAAGGATTGGTGGCGACTCCAAACTTTCGTTTTTTAAAAGTCGATCCATATTTTTTCAAAACCTTAAAAATGGTTTCGACACTTATGATAATAAATGACCTATTTAATTCAACGATTAGAGTATTGCTTTCATACGGCAAGAGTCATTGGTTTAAATCCAATAATAGGTTTAGGGTTTAGGGTTTATTGATACCAATGTCTAACAAGTTTTTCTACCTACCTTCTTTTATTGATTTTCTATCTTTTTCATCCTATTCTATTTCCGTTTTCAATTTTTTTGTTAGATCAAAATCTGATTCGCCACTTTTGATTGGATTTGATTCTATTTAATCGACATAATCAAAATGGGATGTATAAACAGAAGTTCTATTTCTACGGAAATTCTTTCGATTAACCAACTTGTTACGAAATCGCGTTGATAGCCTCGACTCGTGTCCTAGCCTTTCTAATAGCTAGATTTGAGTCAATTGTTTGCCTCTATTGCCTTCAACTTTCCTAAAGTTAGCTTCCGTTTTTTCAAGAGCTTGCTAAGCTTCTTGTGGATCAATGTCACTACCCTTCTCCACGTACGTCATTTGCTAAAATAGTGATTTCATTATTGCCTATTCTAGCAAAACCACTCATCAAAGAAACTTCTATTAAACTATAATTATTTTAAATATATAATTATCATAATTTCTATTTTATTTTATTTTTAATTAATAATTTTAAATTGAATATTATAATTATTTTTAAATAGAAAATATAATAATATAATAGAAAATAAAAGATATTTTCTGCAGTTGATTTTTGTTTTCAAATTTGTAAATATATATTATTGATATAGATTAAAAGTGGCATGGGAGTCTCTTGGATTTCCACTTTCACATAAAGATGAGTTGAAAAAGTCTTAAATTAAGGATTTATCTAGAAGCCATTCAATTTCAAAGAAAAAGAAAAGTGGCATGGGAGTCTTATGGATTTTCTCTTTCACAGATGAGTTGAAAAGTCTTATATTAAGGACTAGTATTATTATGATTATTTTGTAATTTATGTTTTTCTAATAATATTAAAAAATAATCTATATGATTATTTAAGTATCTATTGAGTTAGTGTCACAAGTTAACAAAACACTAACTCGATTAGAGAAATTATAAAAATATTCTTTTGTAAGTAAAATAAGTTATTTTATTTTACGATACTTTAATTTTTTTTTATTTGTTAAAAAAAAAGCCAATGAAAAACTAAAACTACACTAATTATATTGACAAAATATTAGCTTTACCACTTAACCAAAACTTTATCTTAATATAATGTTTACATTTTAATTATATTATGCGTACTTTATAACTTTTATTAATGTTACCATAAGTGCCACATTGGCACAAATTAAGAGTGTTAATGCGGAAGTACCAACAACATAGGTGACAGAATACAAGTTTAAGTACCGGTTAAGTAAAAAAAAAAATTAGAAACCAATTAGAGAGTTTTAAACAAATTTCGGGGAAAAATTACATATTAACAGTTAAAAGAAAAGGAAAAACAAAAAATATTCCATAATTCAATCCATGCGAAAGAAAGAACCTGGAAAATTTTGAAGTTTGACATTTGAAAGAGAAATAAGGGGCCGCCAGCAGCCATGCGTTGTAGTCGCCCGTAATCCTTATATATATGCCAAATATCAAACACTCCCTTTAACTTCATACCAGAAACAAATCCCTAAATATAATTATTATTCATTCGTTTTTTATTCTTTGATTTCGAGCTCCGAGAGATATTGTTTTGGGTAATGGAGGGGGGTGATATTTATAAAGCGAGTACTAGTTTAAGGAGAAGTATACGGTCTGGTAGTTCTTCGATATGGAGAAACAATGGCATCGAAGTTTTCTCAAGATCTTCTCGAGATGAAGATGATGAAGAAGCTTTAAAGTGGGCTGCACTTGAGAAACTACCCACTGTTGCTCGTTTAAGGAAAGGTATATTGGCAAGCTCTCAAGGTGGTGCCAATGAAATCGATGTTTTCGATATTGGATGGCAAGAGAGGAAGGCTTTGCTTGAGAGGTTGGTCAAAGTTGCTGAGGAAGATAATGAGAAGTTCTTACTCAAGCTCAAGAATCGTATCCAAAGGTATGAAATTAAGGTTCTTTTTTTATAAAATAGATTTTCAAGATTATATATTCACACCCACTTATTTAAACTATCATGTAAGTATAATTATGAATCAATTCTACAATCTCAAAAAGATAATCAACATCCTTAATTAATAAGTCAAATTTTGACTTTCGAATAATAAATAAAGAGAGAATTAAATGAAAATTCTATGAAAATAAAATAGGATAAAAATGTGTCTTACTAACTGTATTACATTTGTTTAGTTGATTAAATGGTGATTAAAGAATATACAATAAATATGTTTACAATGACAAATTTACATTCAACTAAACATGATGCCAATGTTTTGCAATGGAATTCCTCAGGGTTGGCATCGAAGTTCCCACTATTGAAGTCAGATTCCAACATCTAAATATTGATGCTCAAGCTTACGTAGGAAGCAATGCTTTGCCTACAGTTATTAATTTCGTCACTAACATATTTGAGGTAGGTTCCAACTTGGATGGAAAATGGTCATTTACGTTTTTCCCATTTATGATATGTTTGGAATTCAAGATTTTGGCATAAAAATTATATTTGGTTTTTTAATTTCAAAATTAAGAAAATTTAGAGCGAATTTTAAAATTCATTTCAAAATTTAAAAAATTTAAAATCCAATATTCATAAATAAATAAATAAAAGAAGAAGATTTTTTCTCGTGTTCTAAACACAAGGTATTAAGTATTGTATATCCTATAATACTATTGGTGGTGTGTTTTGGTATACCATTTTGAATTTCTTTTACATATAAATAGACTATTTTTAATTTCTTAATAGATTACATATTATTTATATATATGCATGGAAATATATCTAAAATACATATATATAAATATATTTATATGCAAATATAAATTTTATAATTATTAATTAGATTTAATGAATTAATTTAATAATTATAGTTTAATTTTAAAAGTAATTATAAAACATTAAAAGTTAATTTTAAAATAATAAAATATTATTACAAGCAAATATTGATCAAAATTAACTGAAACACATTACCTTAATGTTTGTTTCCTGACATTTCAATTTGTATTGTGATTAAAGAGCTTATTGGTTGAGATGGGAATTCTTTCTAGTAGAAAGAAAAAGCTGACAATCCTCAAAGACGTCAGTGGAATCATTAAACCTGGCAGGTAACATGAAGATTTAATTTTTACTATTAAATTTAAATTTTGGGTATCTTGAAATTAATCAAGTTTTATTGCTTCAGGATGACATTGCTTTTGGGTCCTCCAAGTTCTGGGAAAACCACTCTCTTGTTGGCTTTAGCCGGAAAGCTTGATACTGCTCTCAAGGTGCTCTACAAAAGTTCACTTTGGTTCAATGCATTGGATGTTGTCTTTGATTTTATTTCTAATTATCAAGTAAAATTCTCTGTCAGTGTTCTGGGACAGTAACATACAATGGGCATGAGATGAATGAATTTGTGCCCCAAAGAACAGCTGCCTATATCAGTCAATATGATCTTCATATAGGAGAAATGACAGTGAGGGAAACTTTGGCCTTTTCTGCAAGATGCCAAGGGGTTGGAGATCGTTATGGTTAGTTTTGTTTGATTTATTATTTGACATTTTTTATACTACAAAGCATGAAATTTTATTGTTTTGGATGTTTACAGATATGTTGGCAGAATTGTCAAGAAGAGAGAAACAAGCAAATATTAAACCTGATCCCGATATTGATGTCTTCATGAAGGTAAGAAGTAATGAATATTATTTTTATGTTTGAATTGTAGAAAGAATTAAACTTGTGTTGTTGATTCATTTCACCTTAAAAATATTAGGCAGCAGCAACTGAAGGTCAGGAAGTAAATGTTATTACAGATTACATTCTAAAGGTAATGTTAAAGGAATCTAAAAGATATCCAAGTACTAAGATAAATATATATACTTACTGAACTCCTTTGGCATGAAATTTTTAGGTTTTAGGACTGGAAGTATGTGCAGACACTATGGTAGGAGATGAAATGTTAAGGGGTATATCTGGTGGACAAAAGAAGCGTGTCACAACAGGTAATTGATAAAATCAGTTAAACCATTTTTTCCATTACCAAAGTAGGCTCAATTTTTTATCATGAAATCCATTTCTGTCAATGCAATTAGGTGAAATGCTGGTTGGACCAGCAAAGGCACTCTTTATGGATGAGATATCTACTGGTCTGGACAGCTCTACAACTTTCCAGATTGTAAACTCCCTCAAGCAAACTGTTCATATCCTTAATGGAACTGCAGTCATTTCTCTTCTTCAACCAGCTCCAGAGACTTATGACCTTTTCGATGACATTATTCTCCTTTCCGATGGTCGGATAGTATATCAGGGTCCTCGTGAACACGTTCTGAGTTTTTTCGAATCTATGGGCTTCAGATGTCCTGAAAGAAAAGGCGTTGCGGACTTCCTGCAAGAAGTATGTCTCGACATTGGTTTTCTTTCTTTCTTTTATTCGGACAAAGTTCATCTTCTATCACATTACCTGACTTTCTTCATTGTAGGTTACGTCAAGGAAAGATCAAATGCAATATTGGGCACGTAGAGATCAACCTTACAGGTTTGTCACGGCCGATGAGTTTGCTGAGGCATTCCAATCTTTCCATGTTGGATTGCAACTTGAAGATGAACTTCGAACTCCATTTGAGAAAGCAAAGAGTCACCCCGCTGCTTTGACAACCAAAAAATATGGTGTTGGAAAGTGGGAGTTGCTGAAAGCTAACATCTTAAGGGAGTTTCTGTTGATGAAGAGAAATTCTTTTGTCTACATCTTCATATTTATGCAGGTGAGTGCTAAGGACAATTAATTCTAGCACTGTAATTGTTATGGTTTATATTACATGACAACGACTAACTTCCTTTTTGTTTTTTCTTTCTGTACTAGCTTTCATTTATGGCAATAGTTTCTATGACTCTCTTTTTGAGGACTGAGATGAACCGAGATTCTATTGTTGACGGAGGAATCTATATGGGGGCAATTTTTTTTGGCTTGATTATGGTCATGTTTAATGGAATGCCTGAGATTTCTATGACCATTGCTAAGCTTCCTGTCTTTTTCAAGCAAAGAGACCTCTTATTCTTTCCTGCATGGACATATGCTTTACCAAGATGGATACTCAAGATTCCAATCACATTTGTAGAAGTTGCTATATGGGTATTTCTTACCTATTATGTCATCGGATTTGATCCGAATGTTGAAAGGTAAACAAATGAAACGGCAATAAAAGTTTCAAATGAAACCTTAAGTAGTATTGCGCATATTTATATATTAGCTTATTAAATCTTGATCCAAAATTGATGTGTAAGCAACTTGTCTAATGCAGGCTATTTAGGCAATACTTCATACTCCTTCTCGTTAACCAGATGTCTTCGGGGTTGTTTCGCTTCATCGCAGCATCTGCTAGAAACATGATTGTTGCTAATACTTTTGGCTCATTTGCTTTGCTCATACTTTTTGCATTGAGTGGCTATATCTTGGCACGAGGTATGATAAGTCTTAGACAAATCACTAGACATCAAACTTAACTTTTTTTCTCTAATCCATTTTCTTTTGTTAATGTCATAGATGACATAAAGAGTTGGTGGATATGGGGTTACTGGATTTCTCCTCTGATGTATGGACAATCCGCATTGATGGTTAATGAGTTCCGTGGGAACCAGTGGAGTCATGTAATACTCTAAATTTGCAATGTTTATAGTTTTACTTTGATCTCAGAACAATCATCTGATTGTAGCTTCTTTTGTATTGAAGTCTCTTCCGGGTTCAACAGAACCAGCAGGAATCGAAGTTTTGAAGTCCAGGGATTTCTTCCATGAACCAAAATGGTATTGGATAGGAGCAGGAGGATTGGCTGGTTTCGTAATATTGTTGAACTTTTTTTTCACTGTGGCTCTTACCTATCTAAAACGTGAGTATAGCTTTGTTTATTTAAAACTTAATCCTCTTCATAATGGAGAGCTAATCTTTTACATTTTGTCAAATAATTATGCAGCATTTGGGAGTTCAAGGGCCGTAATATCAGAACAAACGGAAAGCAATGAACAAACCAATGGAATTGGTGGAAGCATTCAGTTAACAAACAATGAAAGCAGCTCAAATCGTGTAACTAACTTAGGTATTATAGCTCGCCTATATTTCTTTTAGGGTTTTTGTTTACATGGCATTATTTAGAATACTAATCCATTTGATATGCAGAGATTCAAGAGGAGGTTCAAAGAAGCATCTCATCGAAGTCCTCGTCTGTGACAGAGGCAACTGTCGGGGCCATTGCTATCAAGAAAAAGGGAATGGTTCTTCCATTTGAGCCACATTGCCTCACATTTGATAACGTTGTTTATTCTGTTGATATGCCACAGGTAACTTAAGGTTCCATGTATAAATTCCATATATGTTCAACGTTTGGATTATATTCTGTTTGTTGTTAATGTGGTCCACAGATATAAAAGTTTGTTCGATTCATTTGGAACATTTCAGGAAATGAAACAACAAGGTATTACTGAAGATAGATTGGTGCTACTGAAGGGTGTTAGTGGGGCTTTTAGACCAGGCGTTCTTACAGCTTTAATGGGTGTTAGTGGTGCGGGTAAAACTACTCTTATGGATGTGCTTGCTGGTAGAAAAACAGGTGGTTATATAGATGGGAACATCACAGTTTCTGGTTTCCAGAAGAAACAAGAAACATTTGCTCGAATATCTGGATACTGTGAACAAAATGATATTCACTCTCCTCATGTCACCGTGTATGAGTCCTTGCTGTATTCTGCTTGGCTTCGATTATCTGCTGACGTTAAAGCTGAAACTAGAAAGGTTGGCATTCATGAAACTTTAAGCTATTTCATGTCTCTAAATCTTCTTTGATATATGTTTAGAGGTTTTAACTAAGATAATCCAATAAACACAATTCGATCTCAAACTCCGAGGACTAATTGAAGTCAATAAGTTTTTAGTTTTGACACCCCTTCATTGCCTACTGATAGAGTCCCACAAAATAACCCATTTTTCCAAATGATCATTTTGGTATGGCTTAATTTAATATAGATGTTCATCGAGGAAGTCATGGAACTCGTGGAATTGAATCCGTTAAGGCAAGCACTGGTTGGTTTACCTGGTGTAAATGGTTTATCAACTGAGCAACGAAAAAGGCTTACGATTGCAGTAGAGCTTGTAGCAAACCCTTCGATCATTTTCATGGATGAGCCAACTTCAGGGCTTGATGCGAGAGCTGCAGCAATTGTTATGAGAACAGTTAGGAACACAGTAGACACTGGAAGAACAGTTGTGTGTACTATCCATCAGCCAAGTATTGACATATTTGAAGCATTTGATGAGGTAAGGGACTTGAAATTCAATTCAAAAAGAATTTATTGTGCTTTTGTTGGTTCTTTGTATGAGTTTATATCTAAATAGAACATGCAATTGCAGTTATTCCTTATGAAGCGAGGAGGAGAGGAAATATATGTCGGGCCATTAGGACACCATTCTAAACATCTTATTGAGTATTTTGAGGTAAGATGAAATGAAGGACCTTAAATTGCATGGTTTAATATAATTTATTCATCTAACACTATAGTGTTCATCTTTCTATAGGGAATTCAAGGAGTTAGCAAAATTAAAGAAGGATACAATCCAGCGACTTGGATGTTAGAAGTTACCACAACAGCACAAGAATTAGCTTTAGGTGTTGATTTCGCCGATATCTACAAAAACTCAGATCTACACAGGTAATGATAAGATACTCATACTTGACCTTGCAACAAAAATTTATACGATGATTCAACTAATTACTTTAATTCAGCACGAGATCGACATCTGAGATAGCTAACTCAAATTTGATACTAATGTATATCATTGTTCAGGAGAAACAAAGCTCTTATTGAAGATTTAAGCAAGCCTGCTGCTGGATCAAAGGAACTCTATTTTCCAACTCAGTACTCTCAGTCATTCTTGATTCAGTGTGCAGCATGCTTATGGAAGCAACACTGGTCATATTGGCGCAACCCGCCATATACCGCTGTTCGATTTCTTTTTACAACTGTAATAGCATTGGTGTTTGGGACAATGTTCTGGGACCTTGGCTCGAAAATGTAAGCTACAAGTCAAAACCACAAAAGTAGATGCTTCAATGTTGGTTTCGATCATCTTGATATATCTAACTGTCACATTGTGGAATTACAGGAATAAAGGACAAGATCTGACCAATGCTATGGGTTCAATGTATGCTGCTGTTCTTTTCCTTGGTATCCAAAATGCTTCATCTGTGCAGCCTGTTGTTGCTGTTGAAAGAACGGTCTTTTATCGAGAAAGAGCTGCTGGAATGTATTCTGCCATGCCATATGCCATTTCGCAGGTAAATTTCCGTAATTTGGAAAACTTGTAAAAGTTTCGAAACAGTTAAGAAAGTTACACAAGCTTCCATTTTTGTAAATTGCAGGTTATTATTGAGATGCCTTACATTTTTATTCAAGCTGCTTCGTATGGCATCTTAGTCTATGCAATGATTGGATTCGAATGGACTGCTGCAAAGTTCTTTTGGTATCTCTTCTTCATGTACTTTACCTTATTATACTTCACCTTCTATGGCATGATGGCTGTTGCTGTTACGCCAAACTACCACATTGCATCGATTGTTTCTGCTGCATTCTACGGACTATGGAACCTCTTTTCAGGGTTCATCATTCCACGACCGGTAAGCTTTTTTTTTTTTTTTTCTCTTTTCATCATGTGATTCTCCAATTTTCAAGTTCATATAGATTTTTTAAAAGTTTAACCTGTTGAATTTTGCAGAGCATGCCTGTATGGTGGCGATGGTACTATTGGGTTTGTCCAGTAGCATGGACCTTGTACGGATTGTTTGTTTCACAATTTGGAGACGTGGAAACACCCCTAGAAGATGGAGACTTCATTGGTCAAACAGTGGAACAATATTTGAGAAGTCGATATGGTTTCAGACATGAATTCCTGGGAGTTGTCGTTGCCGTAATTCTTGGTTTCACTGTTTTGTTTGCATCCATCTTTACTGTGTCCATTAAGGTCTTTAATTTCCAAAGACGTTAGAATTTATGGTTTCCATCTCTGTAATGTTTAAGGTCATGCTTTTATTCATATATTAAATCTATGCCATTTTAATTTTAACATACAAATTCTTTCATTGTATCTGAAGATTTTGTTGTAATACAATATATTAAATAAATATAAGTGTTTTTCATTGCAGTCCATGAAAAAGGATTTTTAGCATATTCAAATCACCTTCTCCTGAAAATTATCTTTACCTCAACCAAAAGCGGATTGCAAAAATAACTATCCCAACAAAAGGATTCACCCACCCAAGAGCTCACCCAGCTTGGAAGCCATGTAACTACTATCAAATCCCAATGAAACCTGCCCAAGGCAAATTCATGTCAAATCCTGGTACATCCAAGGCCTCCTTCAATTTAAAGTAAAATCACATCCAAACCTTTCAATCACATCTGGTCATGTAGTACTCTACACTGATCCCATCGTTGGGTCTGAATGAAAAATACTATATTCATTGTCAAAACAATTAGGGTTAACTTTTCTTTTAAACTCAACTCAAACATCAAGCATTTGTCATATTAAACAAACTATTTAATTCAAAATAGACAAGTTCAACATTCAAACACTTTAGAACTACTTGAAAACAAGTCAAGGTTATTAATCAAATCAACTAGAATTAGTTTTCATTCAACATCAAACACAAAGTTTTGCTTTTATCATTATTTACAAAACATTCTTATTGATTAAAATCAAATTCAAATCAATTAAAACATTTTTAATCAAATTCTAGGTTTTCAAAGATATTTGGGATCAAAATTAGGTCTCTAAGCGTCAAAATAAGTCAAATAGAGGAGGGACCCTGTTTTGACATACTTCTACCGCTAGAAGTCTCTGCTACTATTCATTTTTTGCTGCTAACTTACTTGTACCAATACATGACTATTTGTACTAATAGAAGTTCACCAAAATTGAAAAATGATCCCAAAACTTACTTAGTTTAGTTCAAAATATTACCAAATAATCTCCATACATAATGGAAGATTATAAACAAGTTTAAATAACTATTTCAAGCATATCTAACACTCTATAACACATACTCTCAAACATGTACTCAACATTAGGGGTGAGTGTTTGATCGAATCAAGTGATAAAATTTTGAATTAATCGAGTTGTTGTGTAACAGCCAAATTTTTCAGTGGTGTCGGAAACAGTGATTCGAGATCACTAAATCCGACGAGAAAGTTTAGAAATTTTAACAAATAATAATTATAGGCCAAGCGTGAACTTAAAAGAATTATTTTTAATTAGTGAATTTTGCGATTTTAAAAGAATTAATCAGGTAAATTTGGTTGAAAACGAGGTATCGAGACCTCAGATTTATAAACCGAGCCATAAATATTTTTATAAATATTTATGGAGTGTTATTAAGTTAGTATTAAAGTTTCGTTAGAAAATTTTAACGTTTGGTTAGTCAATTAATTAAAAAGGACTAAATTAAAAATAGTGCGAAATTTATTAAATTGTGATTAAATAGTTTAAGTGATTAAAAAGGAGGGATTTAAAAGGCAATTGGACCCAAATTGTATGGGCTGGATGGTTGGGCAAGAAAATCAGCAAAAAAGACAAGGAAAAACAACGGCAAAATGGGAAATTTTACAAATTAAACATATAAAACAAGACAAATTTAAAAAATCTAGAGATATCATCATTTTTCTTCAGCAAAAACGCCATGGGAGGTCTGAAAGCTGCTGGTTTTTCATACTTTGACATATGTGAGTTCAATTCTTACCCTTTTCTTTGAGATTTTTATGTTTTTGTGACTTTTATAATTAGGTCCAAGTGTTTAATTCATTAGTTTTTGATTTTATGAACAAAATTAAAAGCTATCATTGATAAGTGTTAGCTGTTTATGATGAAATAAAATGAATTTGAAGCTTTGATTTTGTTGTTTTATGATTTTATCAAGTAATTTCAATAGATATTGATTTTAGGACCTAATTGTGAAAGAGTTGTGAATTAAGGTTTAGTGTTAAAATTCTGATTTTCAAAGATTTTGTAATAGTTTAGAATGATGGAATAAAATGTTAATTGAGAAAAATTAGCTTAATAGATGGGTTAATTGAGCAAGGACTGAATTGTATGACCTTTGAAATTTAGAGGAAAAATGCTAATAAACATCTTGAACTAAAAACAATATTGGACAGCAGAAGTAGACTAACTTTGAAAAATCACCATAAATTTTAGAAATCGAATTAGAAGATGAATAAAATATGAAATTAAAGCTTATTGAGTCTAGTTTTTCATAGAAGAAACAGTGTAAGCAATGGATTTGTAAATTATGAGATATAATGAATTTTGTGAGACAATGTTAGAATGAATTCGGGTTCCCCTGTTTTGACTTTGGAAAATCACCAAAAATTGGAGAAAATTAATTAGAGTCTCAAATTTATATTCTTATAATCCTTAATGAGTCTATTTTCAATAGAAATCAATGGGAACATTATCCGAGTTTTGTACTGTGATATAATTAATTTTTAGTGAAGAGAGGTCAGAATTGTTGGATAGTGAAACAGGGGAAACTTAAATGAATAAACTGTACTAATTGGCTAAACCAAAAATTCTTAAAATTTTATGGTGGAATGATATGTGAGTCTAGTTTTATGGAAAATTTACGGATCTTAATTTTGAGCTCTGTAGCTCGAATTATAAATAATTGAGTGACTATGACTCGTGTGAACAGATTGATGTGAGCATTAATAAGTAAATTGTGAAATCGTACTTACAAGAATGTTATATACATTAAGGATGTGGAATGGAGAGGAGGAGGAGGAAAAATATATATGAATATTCAGTTAGCATGGCTAATTTGCATGTTCTAAGCTCATGGACTAAATTGAATAAAAGTAAAACTTTAGGGGGTAATTTTGTAAAAATGTCAAAAATGACCAAATTGAAGGGAATAAATTGTTTTATTATCTAAATTAATAAATTGAATGAAATTATCGATTTAAGATTGGGTGAAATTTGGGAAAATGGTAAATTACCAATATGCCCCTAAATCTTGGTATTTCTGCAATTTAGTCAGGTAGGTTCGGATACCCTGAATGAGCATGTAAATATGAAAATTTAAGTATTGTATCGTATTTATATGATATTTTGAATTGAATATATGAAAAAGATGTTACATGAAACATGAAAATGAATACTAAATAATATAAATTAATTGAAATTATTCTGAAAATTTCGGTAATGCCTTGTATCCTATCCCGGTCTCAGGTACGGGTATGGGGTATTACATTTTGATTCATATTTTATCATCCTAACTCGATTTAAAATTTCTTTTATTTAATTGAGTTGAGTGAAATAAAATTCAAGTCTAGTCAAATTGAATCGAGTGAAATTATTCAAGTTAAATTAAAAAACTAAACATAAAATCTTATTACAGTATAACTAATTCTATGTTAGAGTACATAAATTTGAAAGCATATATATCTTAAAACTTTTTCAAAGCAAAATAATAAAAAAATAACATACTTTAGTATGATAAATTTGAATCATTAATTAACTTATTTAGGTTTCATAATTATTATTTTAGAAAATTTTTAAAATTTTAACTTTCTTTATATATTCTTTAGAATTTCTTTTTAAATTTTTATAATTCTCTAAAAATATAAATTTTGAAATTTTTATAAATATTCTGAATCATAAAAATTCTTTTGAATGTTTTGTAATTTTTGTTGAAAGAGAGATTAATTTACTCATTTTCAAAATTGACAGAGACAATAGGAGTATTTACACCAATCTGTTATTTGAATTGTTTTTTAACCTTATGCATAATAATTATATTTAATGTAAATATTTTTATTAGTAACTGCAATTTTCAATTATAACAGTATAATTATGATTCAATCATATAAAACTATAAAACCAAAACTAAATTATTTGGTCAAGATCTTGAATTTGGGTCCTTGAAATTATTCTGATCAATAAATCACTAAAATAATGTAAAAATTAGGAGGAAAAATTTAATGTATCAAACTGAAAGTATTTATTACAACACACATAAAATAATTCTGTAATAATGTCCATACATTTATTTTATTGCCCAATTTTGGTTCGGTTACTGCCAAAGAATTTATGACTTTTTTTTTTATTTTTTACCAAACCACATTCATCATTGAATTAAGTTTAAATTTAGTTTTTTTAATTAATTTAGTTGTTTTTTTCAATTAATTTGGTCAATAACATTTAAAAAGTTAAATTATTTTTTTAATGAAAATATTAATTAAAATATTCACTTTTTAATGATGTTGGTATGACAACCAATGTGATAATCCATGTGTATTTCATGATAACATTGTACTATTTTTATGTCATATAGGTTGTCAAGTTTAAAATTTTAACATTTAGTCAGTATTTCTGGTAAAAAAAAAACAACAATTCGGCTATTTTAGAAAGATTTATGGTCAAATTTGACTAAGGATGTTTGAACCTAATCAGATTGGCTATTCAAATCAGTTAGATTGGGAACCAACCGGGGTATCGGTCCAGAGAATGGCTTTGAACCGATTAGATCCTGTCGAATCGATCAGACTGACAAACCGATGGATTGACTGGTTCAGTTTAAAAAAAAAAGACTTTTTAAAAGATTGGGATCAAATTTAGTTGAAAAAAATAATGGTCAAATTAACAAAAGATATAAATGTTAAGGGCGAAATTTAACATTATACCTTTTAAATTTTGAATAATTCAAATGTAAATTATTTTAAGTTTGTATTATTTTCTTACTTATTTTTTTCTTAATGTAATATTTTTAAGTTTTGTTATTCGAGTTTGTCATTTAGTTTAAATAATTTTATTTGGATATTTTTTATTTAAATAATTTTAGAGTGTGACTTAGATAGTTTGAGTTATTCACAATTTAAAATCAAATAAGGTCTAACAACAACCATGTAATAGTAAATCATATTGTATTATTAAAGATAAAATATTAAGTTGAAATTCTAAAATTGATATTATTAAGAAAAGCCACCGCAATAGTACGAAAGAATAATTTTCGTGAACACTAATTATACCGAAAGAAAAGATAAAAGTACTACAAAAGCTTTTGTAAAGTCAGATTGCATTTTGCCTCCTCTATTAAGAAAAAGATAAATTAGCCCATATAATCATATCAAAGAGCAAACCGGTCTTTTAATTAAAAATTACATACAATTCTATTATTAAAAACTGATCATTATATGTAGAATAAGATACACTTGACATACCATATATAATTATTTAATTATTTTATTAACCATATTAGTTTTAATAGTAGGAATGAATAAACATTTTGATAAAAAAATTATTTTACTATGCAAATGAAGTAATTTCATCATTAAAAATTATAAAATATAATCTATGACTCCATGCACTTTAACCCAAAAGAGAATAAAATCGGGTGTGAAATTGACAAGTCTAATACATGATGATTATGATGTTGATCACGATGATGATGGTGATGATAATAAAATGCACTTACCTTCACTAGATCTAATGGTCATGGGGGAACTCATTTAGTTTAAGATTTCTCCATTAGCATTTCTCCATTAGACCTTTACAGAGAGAAAAGAAGGGAAAATAAATTTAAAGAAAAAAAAAAGAAACAAAAAGCAAAAGCAAAGTCTCTCCAGAGAGAAAACACCAGAGAGTAGCCAAGAAAGCGAAGTTCCTTGATAAAAAGCTTTTATTTTTATCAGAACCGTCAAAGTCTCTGTACTTTGAAGTAAAAACCCAGACTCAGTAATCTAATGGGGGAGGTAATCATCTCATAAAATATACCATTTCTTCACTTTGTTTTTCTTTTTTAGCTTTATATGACAGTAAGATGTTTTTTTGTTTCATATAGGAAGAGAAAAAACCAGTTGAAGAGAAAAAAATGGAAGAGAAAAAGGTTGAAAATGATGGAAAGAAAAGTGAAGAAAAGAAAGAAACTAAAGAAGAAACCACTCCACCACCACCACCACCTCCACAAGAGATTGTATTGAAAGTTTACATGCATTGTGAAGGCTGTGCTCGTAAAGTTCGTCGTTGTCTCAAAGGGTTTCAAGGTAGGAACAAAATCAACTTCTACGATATGTTCTGATTTTTATTTTTATTTTTAGTTTTTGTTAATGATAATTTTGTTTTGAGTGTGTGTTGTAGGAGTGGAAGATGTAATGACGGATTGTAAGAGTAATAAGGTGGTGGTGAAAGGTGAAAAAGCTGATCCTTTAAAAGTTCTAGAGAGAGTTCAAAGGAAAAGCCATAAACAAGTTGAGCTTCTTTCACCTATCCCTAAACCACCGTCTACGGCGGAGGATAAAAAACCAGAGGAAAACGAAAAGCTTAAATCTGATGAAAAGAAAGAAGAGGTCTTTACTCTTTCCCCCTAATACTAAAAAGATTCATTTTTTTCACCATTTTTGGCACTAATAAAGTTTGGGGTTTTGATTTTTGGCACAGCCTCAAGTAATCATGGTGGTGTTAAAGGTTCACATGCATTGTGAAGCTTGTGCTCAAGGAATTAAGAAACGTATTCAAAGAATGAAAGGTTCGTTTCTTCTTCTTTTCATGTATTAACGGTCTGATTTGGGAGCCAATTTTATATATAAATATATAGTATTGTCTTTTTTAACTTTGAATCTTTGATTTTTTTTTTCAACTTTCATTTGACCCCATTTCATTTGTTTATTAAATTCAATCGACCCCAAATTTATATAATTAATAAAAGTTGAAAAATTCACTCAGGGGTGGAATCAGCTGAACCAGATCTAAAGAGCTCAGAGGTGACAGTGAAAGGAGTGTTTAGTCCACCAAAACTGATTGAATACGTTTACAAAAGAACCGGGAAGCATGCAGTGATAGTGAAACAAGAACCGCCGCCGCCTCCGGCGGAGGATAAAAAGCAAGAAGAAAAACCCAAAGATGGAGGCAAAGAAGAGAAGAAAAATGAAGAGAGTAGTGGTGAAAAAGACAAGAAAGACTCCTCTTCTGGCGGTGGAGATGACAAGGGTAAAGACAATAAAGGAAGTGGTGGTGGTGAAGGAGGAGAAGCAAATGTGGCCGCTGGAGGAGGAGGAGAAGCGGCGGAAGGTGGGGTGGAAGAGACTAGAGTGGCGGTGGAGCTGAAGAAAAATGAATTCTATTATTACCCACCAAGGTATGCCACTGAGTTCTACGCTTATCCTCCACAGTACTTCAGTGATGAGAACCCTAATGCTTGTTCTATAATGTAATCAACAAAAAAATGTTGGGTCCTCTGTTAATCTCCATGTTCTTCTCCTTGTTCTGTTTAATGGCTATAAAAGAAAGTATAATCTACAGTGAAACTTTAGAATTTTGCCATTTTGTATTTTTCTGTAAGATGTTATATATAATTATATCTAAAATAATGATATAATTTCAACTTATTTGTATTTTTTTTTCTATTGGGTTAATTTCTGCCATTTTTACTTCTTATCATTTTTTATTTATTAAAGAATCAATTGACTGATCAGTTTACACAATCACATTAAGCCATCTGATGTTTTAATAACACCTTTGGCATTAAGTCGAAGCCTTACGTATTGCAAACGACTGGGACAAGTCAACAAACCCAGCATCCATCAACAACTTGTCTTTCCCTATTGCTGCAAACAATCGCAATACTGAGACATTACAGTTGACTTTAATAAAATTTGAATCCTAGGATCATTAGTAGCAAACCTTAATAGGATTCCCACCCTCGTTAATAAAAACCAACTCATTTTGAACTTCCCACACGACTCATTTACAACACTTTTGAACAAAAACAACATTCCAAAATCCGGAAACAGAGAAATAATACCTTCCCACCACAATCCAAAGTTTCGAAATCCCTCCCTTCTTGGGTTGTAGAGGTTGCCCAAACTGCCTTACCAAAAAAATGAATGTTTGCAGTTTGCAGTTAGTGCATGTGACAAAACGTGAATGTTTTATTCCATATTTTTCTCTTTGCTTTGTCAAGTTACTAATAGAGAAAAACTTTAAATCAGAATCTGACTGCTAATGAAAGATTGGGGTCACGATAATTTTTCTATTTTCAGCACTAAAAATGGATGGATTTCAGAAAAGGGGAAATCAATTGAAATGGGTTTCTTAAGATCACCATTTGACTTTAAAATCACTTCACCAACAAATCAAAGTCACTTGATACAGTATTTCTATTTTCTTATCAATTGATATTTTTAAATTAAATGTGAAAAAAAAATCAATATTTTGTATTATCATTATATAATTTTATATACAAAAGAGAGGAGGAAGGGAAGTGTAGTGCTGTTCAAATTTCGGTTAAAATCAAATTAACTGATCGAAACGATTTCATTCGTTCAGTCGAAGGCTAGTTAATGATTTTCTAGAAATTCGATTATCAGTTAATTCGGTTCGAAATCGGGTAATTAAGTCAATTACCCGAATTAACCGAACTTCATAATTAATAATACAAATTATATGTAGTTTTAATTTAGTCAAATGAATATTATCAATTTATTTATTTTGATATGTTTTATACTTGTTTTAACAAAAAAAAACATATAAATTTTGGTTAATTCAATTAATCGACCGAATTAACTGAAATATTTCTGTTCTATTAATTTTTTTTGAAAAAAATTTAATTCGGTTAACGGTTAAAGAATTAAAAAGTTTGATTAATATTAATTCAGTTAGGTTAATTGTTCCAACACCTTTAGGAAGTGCAATATCTGGTTCACTTGTGTACAACTAAGAACCGACAATGAGGAAAATGCTGGGAGGAGGAAGGAGGGAGGAAGAAGGCTCAGGGATTAGGAGAGGAAGGAGGAAAAAGAGAATCATTGTTCCCTTGTGCACATCAGATTATATAGTGGGCCAGTATTTGTCTTTTAGTGTTATGTGACGGATCGTATAGTGGTTCAAATGGCTACGCTGGCTGGTTGGATTCAATAGTCAGAGTTTAGGTGCCCAACGAGCACTATTGTTATAGGTCAATTGTCACAATGGTATGCACAACATGGTCTTACTTGTGTTGTAGGTTGCCTTGCTCTTAAATCCCTGTTATTGAGGCTATAGAAACGATTAAGCACCAATGACCAAAGAGGGGTGCCTTGCTAGGGGTAAGTTGTAGACCATCCACAAGCTTGCCAATGATGGATCCAAGAAAGGTTAGTCGTGGCCTGTTCGACAGCCTACCATGTGTCTTGCAGTAATAGGGTATAACAAAATCATAGGTTTATTTTTTATATCTTTCATGTGCATTTTAAAATTTATGTTTGAAGTTCGTGTTTGCACCTTCAAATAATGTCATCTCCAAAGTTTAAACATGCATACAATATATATATATTTTACAACAATCATTCAAACTCAAATTATTCCTAGAATAGATGAACACCCGATTAATAAGTCACAACTTGAAACTCATAATAAATCATATGTTGATACATCAATAAAAACTTTTAATAATAAATACAATAAATCAAACTTTTTACTACTTAATTAATTTTTTTAAACACATGTAATCACAAAATTTTTTATAGCAAACATAATAATTCATTAAATATACAATTTTTTCATAGTTATGTTTTATTAATTCTTTATTTTTAGTAAGAATAGGAGGCAAAGGGCCTTGAACATTATTGCATCCATCTCCACTATAGTCTTTTAAAAAGTCAAAGTAGATAACCAACAACTAAAAGGAGCAATAACAAAGTTTACATAAACAACGAACACAGAAATGTAATCGACACCAAAGAGATTATGTAATTAGAAAACTTCTAAAAGATAGATAATTACATAGGTATTTCATGGCAAATGAATAAAGAACCTAGCTTTAAAACATGCCAATTGCAGGCTTAATGTCACAGACCGTCCGTTCCTTAACCTGAAACAACACAATTCCATGCGGCACCATGACTACTTTAGTCATGATCAACCTTTAGCATGTCCTTTTTTTTGTGAGGACTATCTTAGTTCTCATCAATGCCTTGTTTCAAAGGCCTCATGCTTGGTCCAGCGTCACTAAGCTATTCACATCCAATCACTTAAGTGAGGGCACCCACTCTCATAGTACATTTGGCACTTATGCCTGCAATAGGTCTGAAGTATCATCTCCATCGATGATCTTGAACACCAAACATTATGGTCTAAGATGCAAGGCATCTTTGCTTAAGGCTTGGTGGAACCCAACACTAAGTCCGTACTTGCTCGATGCATCTCATGTGTCGGAATTCAAAGCACCATTCGACCGTTGGCCTCTGTCAACTAAGGATCACTTCTTGACCCATGCAATATTTACTAAAGTCATTAGTTATCAATTTTAAAGTCATTAATCATGTGTATGTTTCTTCGCAGAGGTTTAAGGAAATAAAAGATATTAAACATAAGAGTCTCTCGCTACGGGTGAAGATAAGACAAGTGTTGCAGCTAAAATAGTAGAAAATTTACATATTTATTTTGATAATTTTAAAAAGATTATTGAAAGACGTTTTCGATGAACTTAATTTAAAAAAAAACTTAATTTTAATTGTATGTTTATTTAAAGACAGTTTGAACGCGACTTTTAATAATAGTATTGTAATTTTTAGAAATCATCCTCTTATTTGTAATGGATGGATAGCAAATAATCTCTACTTTATCAAATCAAATATGTACACACTGCTTAAAATTTGAAAAAAAATAGATCATATTAATCAAGAAAAAAATCCCTATGCCTGGGAAAAATTGAAATTAAAGTAAACTTAAGAAATTTAACTTGTACTCTATTTCTTTTTGTGTCGTAACCACAAAAGAAAGGGAGTCCTCTCCATCTTATGAACTTCAAAGAATTCTCCATCATTTGTTTATCCGCATTCTAGTTTGACTTCGGATCAACATAAATAAAATCTTCCTCTATATCTCTACTGCGGTCCCCTTGACCTTCATATCGTGGGCCATGGAAATAGTACATGAACTCAGAAACTCAACCAATAAAATTGAAAAGAGAGGAAAGGAAAGGAAAGGAAAAACAAAATCACAAAGGAACGAAAGCAGACAAAAGATGGAAAGAAAAATAGACATGAAAACAGATGAAGTGTTAATCTTTTTAAATATTATTAGGTCTATTTTAGAAGAATTTCATGTGATTTCATTAAAACTACTTGTTCTTTGAATTGGATTTTATAATGTAATCATGATTTTTTGTAAAAGTAGCATATGTTATTTCTTAAAATAAAGCTATGATTGAGAGATGGCAGCCATTGAGAAGTGAAAAATTTTGATGGTTTAAAGTGAATTCCTTTAAGGTTATGAGTGGGCTGGTTGAACTCAATCATACCCTACTACGTACCTGACACTCGATTCTATACCACACCTCCTTGTTGGCTGCGTCACCATATTATACCCACATGCATTGTTTTCCTTTATTCCAATAATTTATAATCTGAATATGCATGTCATATTTTTGTACTTTTAACATTAATGTAAATAAGTTAAAAAAAATAAACTATACCCAAAGTCACTAAATTAAATAAATTTATGTTTTGATCACTTAATATAAAAAAATATAAAATAGTCACTGAATTATTTGAAAGTTCTCATTTAAGTCTTCGAGTTGTAAACTTATTGTTGTATGGCCTCTTTTATTCACACCAGTTGCACCAATCAAAAGTTTTTATTCTTCTTTTCTTTTATAGTTCAATTTTTTTTCATGAAACAGTTTTGAACATCGGTAATTTGCGAATCAAAATTTAAACAGTTTTCTTCTCCTATTTTAAACATTGATTGTCAAATTTATTTGGATCTAAGTTATATTTTTCTACTCGTCGATAGATATTGCTCCATCATATCGATCATCAAATCGTTGCTTGAAGGTCACCATCTGGATTTTCTTTAAAAATATAATTAACAATTTAATGACCTAAATAAAAATTTTTAAATAATTCAATGACTCAAATAAAAAGTTTCAAATAATTCAATCATCAATTTTCATTTTTTACAACTAAGTAATAGCTTACCGATGAGTTAAATAAAGGTTTTACTCCTTTAATACGTAAAGGTAAAGTGATACATTGCATTCTAAACATCACCAATCCCAGCCAAACCGTGTGCCTCCGAGAAAGCTCCTTTAACGTTAAACTTGAGAAATTCCAAAGGAAAGCCAATTTTCAAAAAATAAAAAAAAACACGAGTAAATTATTTTCTGTTAATTGAGATATTTTATTTCAATTTTTTTTTTAATTTTAAAGTTTTGGGTTTGTAAACTATGAAAGGAATATAAGCTTTTTGTGGCCAACTTGTTTGACTCTCTAATTTGTAAAGTTAAGACAATATACTTTATTCTAAGTTTTTTTTTTTTTTAAATTGAAGATATTTGATAAATTTATCATTTTTTAAAAGACAACTTTGGTTGGTTTGTTTAAAGCACAAAGCTAACTTCTCTTTTTGGCATTTATTGGGATTCAACAACTCATCTTACTTCAATCCAATTTAAAAAATAGGCTAAACCAATTCCGATTAAATCATTTTTTTATATTATAAAAGTTTGAAATTAAATAAAAAGTAATTTAATCTAATTAACATCAATTTTGATTGAAAAACACATGTAACAAATGCATTTAAATTTTACCAAAACTAAATTACTAAATTATTCTTGTTGTAAATTAAATGGATGTCATAACCCCTTTAAGCATATTAAAGTAATCAGATAAAACTATTTACTTAATTTATAATCAAGAGATTATTAAATAGAGTAATTAAGAAACTTTAATTCATTCAATGTAATACCTTTATTAATTGAATGTAAAGGAGTTTATAAATAGCACCTTGTAAGTGAAAATAAAATAATGAAATTCTCTCGTATTTTCATCCTCTTTTATTTATTGTTTTATTAATTTTTCTATAATACGTTATCAGCACGAGCTTCTACGAATTCATAGTGAAGTTTACGTCATTTCGACTTTTTATAATTTGCCCGTATAACTCCCGTTAAACTATATACGTTATACGTATTTTCATAATTCTTTTATTTTATTTTCTAGATGAAATATTTGCTTTGGGTAACATTTGTATATTTATTTTTACAACTAAAATCTAATAATGATAATTATATATACATTTTTTTTATTAAAAGAAATTTCAATTAATTTAATTTGTGTTAAGTTATTATCATGACTATTCCTCTTTATGCCAATATTTGACATACATATTATTATTTAGCAAATTTGGTATATATAATTGAATTATTTTACGATTGAGAATACTTATTAATTTACTAATATTTTTTTTATTTTGATTCAAGTGATTATAATGTCAAATCTTGCCAAACTTGAATTTGCGGCCTTAGACATCTCAGGCAAGAACTATTTGTCATGGGTGTTAGATGCTGAAATTCACTTAGATGTTAGAGGTCTAGGAAATACTATATTAGCAGATAAAGAAGCATCTAATCAAGACAAGGCAAAAGCAATGATTTTCATCCGTCATCATCTGCATGAAGGATTAAAAGTGGAATATCTCACTGTGAAAGACCCTCTTGAGTTGTGGAAAATTTTGAAAGAACGATTTGACCATCAGAAAACTGTGATACTCCCTAAAGCTCGTTATGATTGGATGCACTTACGGTTGCAAGATTTTAAGACTATAAGTGAATACAATTCAGAACTTTTCAAAATTAGTTCTCAACTAAAATTATGTGGAGAAAACATAACTGATGAGGACTTGTTAGAGAAAACATTTTCAACCTTTCACGCTACTAATGTGCTCTGCAGCAGCAATACCGTGAAAAAGGTTTTAAAAGGTATTCTGAATTGATTTCATGCCTTTTGGTGGCTCAGCAAAATAATGAGCTATTGATGAAAAATCATGGAATTCGTCCCACTGGTTCTGCACCATTCCCTGAAGTGAATGTAGCAGTACACAATAATTATGAAATAGAAAATATAGAAGTCGCGGCCGAGGTCGTGGACGTAGTGGGGGACGTGGTCGAGGACGTATTAGTAATCGTTATCATGGTGGCCATAACAATGATACTTCTAACCACCAGAAAAATAATAACAATGAAAGACAAGAAAGAAGTGGTCAAAATAATCCTTCAAAGATTGTTGAGAATATATGCTACCGATGTGGTATGAAGGGGCATTGGTCACGTACCTGTTGTACGTCTGAGCATTTAGTGAAACTTTATCAAGCATCCATTAAAAGGAAGGGAAAGCATATGGAGACAAATTTTATATCCCAAAATGATGAAATAGAGGCAAAAGATGAAGATATTCACTATAATAATAAAACTGACCATGCCTACAAGGATGATAAATTTAATGACCTTAATAATATAACTCATCTAAATGTGGCAGATTTCTTTGAAAATCATTAGAAAAATTGATGTTATTTTGACATTTTTTTAAGTATATTTTATTTTCTTGAATAAAAAAATAATTGATATATTTAATAAATATTTGTAATGTTTCTCATATTATATTTTGTTTGTTTTTATGAAGAATATGAATATTCAACAAAATTTCGATAGACCCAAAATCAACGAAGACATGTGTCTTGCAGATAGTGCTACAACACATACGATACTCAAAGATAAAAAATATTTTTCTCATTTGACAATGAGTAATGCCCATGTTAATACAATATCGGGTAGTTCAAAACTTATTGAAGGCTCTGGAAGAGCTATTATATTATTACCTAAAGGTACAAAATTTATCATTGATGATGCTTTATATTCCACCAAATCTCAAAGAAATTTATTGAGTTTTAAAGATATTCGTCTTAATGGATATCATATTGAGACTATGAATGAGAAAATGTTGAATATCTATATATTACAAATGTTGAATGTGGAAAGAAATATATTTTGGAAAGGCTACCTGCTTTTTCATCAGGTTTATATTATGCACATATTAGTGCAATTGAATCATATGTTACTACAAACCAGAAGTTTGTAGAAGCTCATACTTTTACTATTTGGCATGACCGATTAGGCCATCCCGGATCTATTATGATGCGAAAAATCATCGAGAATTCAATTGGACACCCATTAAAGAACCAAAAGATTCTTGAATTCAAGGATTTATATTGTGTCGTTTGTTCTCAAGGAAAATTGATTATTAGACCATCACCAGCTAAAGTTGGGATCGAATCTCCAACATTTCTGGAACGTATTCAAGGTGATATATGTGGGCCCATTCATCCACCATGTGGACCATTCAGATATTTTATGGTATTAATAGATGCATCTAGTAGGTGGTCACATGTATGCTTATTATCGACTCGCAACCTGGCGTTTGCGAGACTACTTGCTCAAATAATTCGATTAAGAGCACAATTTCCAGATTATGCAATCAAAACTATTCGTCTTGATAATGCTGGTGAGTTTACATCTCAAGCTTTTAATGATTATTGTATGTCAATTGGGATAAAAGTTGAACATCCTGTAGCTCATGTTTATACACAAAATGGTTTAGCTGAATCATTTATCAAACACCTCCAACTAATAGCTCGGCCATTGCTTATGAGAACAAAACTCCCTGTTACAGCTTAGGGATATGCTATTTTGCATGCAGCAGCACTTGTGCGCTTAAGGCCAACAAGTTATAATAAGTACTCCCCATTACAATTGGCTTTTGGTCAGGAGCCAAATATTTCCCATATTAGAATTTTTGGATGTGCAGTATATGTTCCAATTGCTTCACCACAACGCACAAAGATGGGTCCTCAAAGGAGGTTGGGAATATATGTTGGTTATGAATCTCCTTCTATAATTAAATATGTTGAACCATTAACTGGAGATTTATTTACTGCACGATTTATTGATTTTCATTTTGATGAGACAACATTCCCAACATTAGGGGGAGATAAAATACAACTGGTTAAAGAAATTACATGGAATGGATCATCATTATCTCAATTAGATCCTCGTACAAGTCAATGTGAACAAGAAGTTCAAAGGATTATACATTTGCAAAACATTGCCAATTAACTGCCAGATTCATTTACTGACCTAAAGAGAATTACAAAATCTCACATACCAGCTGAAAATGCTCCAATACGAATTGATATCCCAATAAGGCAAATTGTTAGTGCAAAAGAAAGTAATCCACGCCTGAAGCGTGGAAGGCCAATCGGTTCCAAAGATAAAAATCCTCGTAAAAGGAAATGATCAATTATTCAAGATGGTAATATTGTGGAGGCAAGTGCCCCAGAAGAGTCCAAAGATATAACTAATCAAAAAACCCCAGAAGAGGTTCAGGTACCTGAAAATGGTGATAACGAAGAAATCTCAATAAGTTATGTTACTTCAGGAAAAAGATGGAACCGAAAAAATATAGTTGCCGACAACAATTTTGCTTATAATGTTGCTATTGAAATAGTAAAAGAAAATGAGGATCCTGAGCCTAAATCTATTGAGGAATTTAGAAATAGAAAAGATTGGCCAAAATGGAAAGACGCAATTCAAGCAGAATTAAATTCACTTTCTAAACGTGAGGTTTTTGGACCTATAGACCAAACACCTAAATATGTAAAGCCAGTAGGATATAAATGGATATTTGTGTGAAAACGAAATGAGAAAAATGAAGTCGTAGCATATAAATCACGACTTGTAGCACAAGGATTTTCGCAAAGGCCTGGCATTGATTATGAAGAGACATATTCTCCTGTGGTGGATGCAATCACGTTTAGATACCTTATTAGTTTAGCAGTACGTGAAAAACTTGACATGCGTCTAATGGATGTTGTTACAGCCTATTTGTATGGTACACTTGATACTGAAATTTATATAAAAATCCCAGAAGGATTTAAAATCCCTGAAGGATATAGAGTTTCCCGGGAAAATTGCTCAATCAGATTAAAGAAAAGTTTATATGGATTAAAACAATCTGGGCGTATGTGGTACAATCGTTTTAGTGAATATTTGTTAAAAGAAGGTTATAAAAATGATCCAATCTGCCCATGTGTTTTTATAAAAAGGTCTGAATCAAACTTTGTGATAATTGCTATTTATGTTGATGATCTAAATATTATTGGAACTCCTGAAAAGCTTCAAAATGCAGTAAATTATTTAAAGAAAGAATTTGAGATGAAATATCTCGGAAAAATAAAATTTTTTCTTGGCCTGCAGATCGAGCATTTAAAAGATGGAATTCATGTCCATTAGTCAACTTATACGAAAAAGATCTTAAATAAATTTTATATGGATAAAGCACATCCATTGAGTACCCCGATGGTTGTACGATCTTTAGATGTTAATAAAGATCAATTTCGTCCTTGTGAGAATGATGAAGAGTTTCTTGGTCCTGAAGTACCATATCTAAGTGCCATAGGAGCATTGATGTATCTTGCAAATAACACAAGACCTGATATAGCTTTTGCTATAAACTTGTTAGCAAGGTTTAGTTCTTCTCCAACACGTAGACATTGGAATGGAATTAAACATGTATTTAGATATCTCAGAGGGACCATTGATATTGGGTTATTTTATTCAAATGATTCAAAATCCCTATTAGTTGGTTATGCTAATGCTGGATATTTATCGGATCCACATAAAGGTCGATCTCAAAATGGATATTTATTTACATGTGGAGGTACTGCCATATCATGGCGTTCGACAAAGCAAACATTAGCTGCTGCCTCTTCAAATCATGCTGAAATAATTGCAATGCATGAGGCAAGCCGAGAGTGTGTTTGGCTAAGGTTATTAACCCAACATATCTAGAAGATATGTAATTTTCCTTTACAGGAAAATATGTCAACTATCTTATACGAAGATAATGCAGCATGTATAGCTCAATTAAAAGGTGGTTATATCAAAGGTGACAGAACGAAACATATTTCACCAAAATTATTCTTCACTCATGATCTTGAGAAGAAAGGTGACATAGAAGTTCAACAAATTTGTTCTAGTGATAATTTAGCAGATCTTTTTACCAAGGCATTGCCAACTTCAACATTTGAAAGACTACGAAACAAGATTGGAATGCGTCGACTCAAAGATATAATGTGATGTCGCCATTAGGGGGAGTCTAAAACATGTTGTACTCTTTTCCTTTAACCAAGGTTTTGTCCCACTAGGTTTTCCTGTTAAAGGTTTTAACGAGGCAACTTGTAATAGGAGATTGTGTACTCTTTTTCCTTCATTAGGTTTTTATCCCACAGGGTTTTTCCTAATAAAGGTTTTAATGAGGCACATTCTTATTTAAAAGACATCAAAGGGAGAGTGTTGTAAATTAAATGGATGTCATAACCCCCTTTAAGCATGTTAAAGTAATGAGATAAAACTATTTACTTAATTTATAATCAAGAGATTATTAAATAGAGTAATTAAGAAACTTTAATTCATTCAATGTAATACCTTTATTAATTGAATGTAAAGGAGCTTATAAATAGCACATTGTAAGTGAAAATAAAATAATGAAATTCTCTCGTATTTTCATCCTCTTTTATTTATTGTTTTATTAATTTTTCTATAACAATTCTTAAAATGATTATGTTTTACCATTTTTAAAATCTGATGTAATAAACATATTATTATATGTGTAATACTATGTCAACTTATTGTTTTCGCATATTACTCATTAAAAATCTAGTTAACGGATTAATGACTGTCGCTTGCGTCGAGATTGAAGTTTCAAATTCAAAAAGTATAGAGATTGAATATAGACTAAATCTACAATTGTATGCATGGTACATGAGTAGTAATTGAATTTAACCAAACAAATTTAATTAACTAAAATTTCAAATTTTGAAAAATACATAGACTAAAATTAACCAATTCAAAAATTAAAAAGACTATATTTATAACCTTCACAAAAGATACTAATATCAGAATTTAATCATTATTATTATTATTTTCTCAACCCTTACTTTTGTGCCATTGGTGTTTTTATAGTTGATGTTTTTTAGGGTTGTGTTTTTTCTCTTCATTACTTTTTATTTGAACATTAATTTCATTATAAATTTTTATCATATCTAGATTAATTTTATACAATGCCTAGAACTAATCATAACTTATTACCAACTCTTAAATAAAAAAATAATACACTTCAATATACTCAAACTCATTTTTTTTTATTAATAACAATATCAATAAGAATTATACTTAAAACTCAATCAACTTTGCTGATTATTACTTGCATACACCCCAATATCATGGGTTAATAAATTCTGAATCTGACAAATTCCTTTTATTTAAATAATAATAATAGCATTGAAAAGTGGGGTCATTATTTTTGTGGGTACTCACTCACAATTACTGCAGATGAAAAAGTTATTGCGCTCTCTTCGTGTCTTCTCTGTTTTGCTTTTTTCTCTTTGGCTTTTATATTGGAGAAATTAAGAAGAAAATAAAATTTATTTATTTATTTATGAAATTAAGAGGCTTACTGTTGACAATGCTTTTTTTAATATACTTTGCTTTTGAGAATTCGCCGCCGATAATTCAACATTTCCATATTTGCTTCTATCTCTTCTTGTGTTTCACCCGCGCGTTACTTTCACCTTTACCATCATATTTATCTAAAGGGTTAATACTTATTTTTCTCCTTCAATTTCTTCACTTATATCAATTTGGTATCTTTTTTTTTTGTTAAAAAAACCTCTCTTATTCTTTTTTAATTTTGAAATTGAGTAAATCGGAATAATTTAATCTTTTTCAATTTTAAAAATAAGCAATTAAATACAATTAATCGCAATGCTAATGTCTTTTGTCAATTGTATATAATTTTAATTGGTATAATAACAATTTTAACCCTCGATGTTTACATATTTTGTTAATTTGATCTTTATTATAAAAAATTCAATAACTTTAGCCTCAACTTTACACAAATATTGCAAGCTAAATTTGATAAATCATGTCCAAATTAATAGAATTTATAAATTATGAGAGCTAAATTTAATATTATATTAATAAAATTCATGTAAAATTAACGAAAAAATTAATGTTGTGACTAATTGTCCTTCGTTACTCACTTTTGAAATTTCTAGGGATTAAATTACTTGGACTGTTTTAGAGGGAATAATTTTATCAAAATTGAATTTGAGAGAGACTAGAGACGTGTTTTTTTACCTTTCTTTTTAACTTAACCAATACTTAAACTTGAATCCCCTCATAGAATTTAGTGCCTCTAGGGTACTGCTGTTAGAAATTGATGATGTGGCACCAACAACTAATCACACGATTATATGTAGTAATCTCTCATTATGACAAGTGACAAATATAAATAAAAAAATCTTTAAATATATATAATTAATAAAAGAAAGTATAAAATTATTTTCATGTGAATAATAAACTAGAATAAATGGTTACTCAAGCCCTTTGAAAATAATTAAAAGATCAATTAAGCCTCTCAGCGAAAATTGCGTCCAATTGAGCCCTCCGAATCATGTTTGGTACCCAATTAAGCCCTCGAATTCATTTTTCCATTAAAGCCCCTAACAGCCATTAATTGTCGATGAGGACATGGCATTGGCAGGTGATGTGGCTGAAATGATGACATGGCACCTGACATGGGAACTAAAATGAAAAAATGATGATGTGGAGAGTTTAATTGATTTTTATTATTAGTTTACAATGGCTTAATTGATTATTTAAGTAAAAATTTATTTAAAATATAAAAAAATAATTTTTAAAATATAAATTATAAAATTCATAAAAAAATATTAGAAAAATTTAAATGTTATAAAAGTTTTTATAAAAAATATTTAGAAAATTTATTGAAACATAATTAAATATTATATAAATTACTATAAAGTTTTAGAAATTATTTAAATTACAAAAAACTACAAATAAGTTAGGGAAAATTATTAAAAATTAATAGAAGTTTATAAAATAAAATTTTATTAAAAAAGTTATAAAAATTATAGAAAAAATTACTATTTTGCTAGTTTGAAGTATTTGCTTTTGATAATAAATAAATGTGGAGATTGAAGTGTGTTGATCAGACTTGTTTGGGGCGTAGAGTGAGAGGTTTGAATGACGAGTTTAGTGCTTGATAGCTCAGGGAGAGTGATGAGTAGTGAAGTTCATCCACTGATCCGATTTACTATTCAATAATTAAAAAATATAAAGTAAATAAGTCTATATTAATATTTTATCAAAAATTATTTTAAAAATAGTGAAACAAAATCATTTCGGTGAGTTAAGTCTTATTGGGCTTGAGCATAAAAAATTTGAGATGACATCTACATAAATCTTTCCATTGTAACTTATATGTTTCATTTGTAACATGTCGTAACTAGATGATACTTCTCACACACTTACCAAACATTTGAGATGACATCAACATAAGTCTTTTCATTGTAAACTTAACATGCATGAGTCAAGATAAGGACTCACTTGAAACTCACCTTACTGAAGCTTGGAGTTCCAAACTTGATTGTCCTTTTCGAACAAGCAGCAGTAACTACTTAAAAGAACATGATTCACCATTAAAAAACTCATTTGTAGATAATTTGCTATCATCTCATTTACATATGACCCCCGTGCAAGGTCTCTTATTCATATCTTATTGTTTATGTTTCATAACATTTTTACTATTTCAAAATCCTAACATGCAAAGATATCAAACTTACCAGGGGGTTGAAACATCCACTGACAACCCCAGAAACCTTTGCTTCCAGTTTAGCAAAGAAGAAGAGAATATTTAGTCTTAAGAAAAACTTAAGCATAGAACAGAAGGAAGAAAAACCATCTAAAAATTCCCTTCTTACCATATATATATATACAAGTGTCAAATGCATACAAAAATTGTCTTTATAATGTCCTACAAAAACTGGAGAAAATATAAAAGAAAATCCAATGTTGATGCTATTTGACTAGTCAATCTATTCAATTGTCTCCCAACCAATTGCGTTACAAAATCCATTTTGCATATCGTTTAAGCACACTTGGCATATCACACCTATGGCAATAACTCGTATGGCGTGACCTTAAAGACACTTTTGCCCCTTATAGCATTAACATATACTTTGTAGGCACATCCTGTGTAATAGCCCGATTTTAGGCTTAGTCGGAACAGTGGTTTCGGGACCACAAATCCGACGAAAAAAAATGTAATGGCTTGAATTTTCAGAGGTGTCGGAACGGTGATTCGAGATCACTAAATTCGACAAATGGGTAGAAAATATTATTAATTTAGTAAGTATAAGTTAAATATGAAGTTAGGAAAATTTTGAAATAGTGAATAGTGCACTAGAAATAAATATTAAAATAATTAGAATCGAAATGAGGTATCAAGACCTCGGGGATTTTAAACTGAGCCATAAATATTTTTATAAATATTTATGGAGTGTTAAAAAGTTAGTATTAAAGTTTCGTTAAGAAATTTTAAAGTTCCGATAATTAATTGAACAAAAAGGACTAAATTGTAACAAATGAAAAATTTTGGGAAATGATTAAATAGCTTAAATGATAAAAGGAAGAGGGCTTAAAAAGCAAATAGACCCAAGGTCTATTTGGGCTGGACGGCAGAGGCATGAAATCAGCAAGAAAGTAAGGAGAATTAAGGGAAAAAT
The DNA here is from genome assembly GCF_007990345.1 of Gossypium hirsutum. Lineage (NCBI taxonomy): Eukaryota > Viridiplantae > Streptophyta > Magnoliopsida > Malvales > Malvaceae > Gossypium > Gossypium hirsutum. The sequence goes on along the minus strand of NC_053430.1, from coordinate 6,498,375 downwards.
TGCAAAATTGCAAAATTTGCTTAATAAAGTTAGGACCCAAGTGGAATTATCTAGATTTTCTCTTCATTTTTCTGAATTCTCATCAGCTAAAACACCATGGAACGGCTTCTTCAAGCTGGTTCTTCATATTTTTATTACAAGTAAGTTCAATTCTTGACTATTTCTTAAAATTTTTGTATTTTTATGACATTTACAACTAGGCCCACTTGTTAAATCCATTAGTTTTTGATTTTATGAAAGAAGTTGAAAGTTGATATGAATATGTGCTAGAAGTATATGATGATTTAGCATGAAATTAGAGCTTTAAATTGTTCATATGCTGATTTTATTGAAAGAATTGAATAGAAAGTGAATGTTTGGGACCTAATAGTAAAAGAGTTTGAAGATAGAGTTATATGTGGAAATTCTGAATTTCAATAGTTGTGTAACAACTTATAATGTCTAGTAAAGTACTAATTGAGAAAATTAGATTAATTGAGGGGTTAATTGAGAAAGGACCGAATTGTATAAACTGTGAAATTTGGGGCAAAATGGAAATCAACATTTTGCACTAAAGCAGTTTTGGACAGCAGCAGTAGTGTAACTTTGAAAAATCACCAAAAATTGTAGAGATTGAATTAGAGGATGAATAAAATATGAAACTAAAGTTTATTGAGTCTAGTTTCTTATAAAAGAAATGATGTGAGCAATGGAATTGTAAATCATGAGATATAATAGATTTTGTGAGACAAAGTCAGAATGAATTCGGGTTCCCCTGTTCTGACTTTGGAAAATCATTAAAAATTGTACAAAAATGATTATGAGTTATAGTTTATATGGTTAGAATCCTTAATGAGTCTATTTTTAGAAGAAACAAGCTAAAACATCATCCGAATTCTGTACAATGAGATAATTAATTTTTAGTGAAGAGTGGTCGGAACTGTCGGACAGCGAAACAGGGGAAACTTTAAAGAATAAACTGTACTATTTGGCTGAACCAAAAATTATGAAAATTTTATGGTATGAAGATATGTGAGTCTAGTTTCAGGTAAAATTAACGGATCTTAATTTGGAGCTCTGTAGCTCCGGATAAAAATAATTTAGTGACTCTGACTCGGATAAACAGCTTTGAATATACATGTTAGTGAATATTGAAATTATGGTTAATGTTGTTTAAGTGTGTTATACACATTAAGGATGTGGAATGGAGAGGAGGAGGAGGAAAATTGGGAAATATATGAATGATTCGTGTATAAATGGTCATATGTTTGATTATAACTCATAAACGATGAAATATGAATGATGCTTATTTTTGTGCATTATTGGTCATGGTTTAAGCTCATGTGTGAAAATAAAGTTTCATAGTATGTGTGTATGGTATATTTAGTATATGATTTGGCATGAAATAATACCATGAATGGTTTATGAATTAACACATGTTGGTAAGCCTGATATATGAATAAATGATCAAATTGAGCGGAACGCCGGATTTGAGTACTTCTGATCAAGTGACAAAGTGATAAGTGGTAGCTTTAGCTACACTTATCTGATCAAGTGACAAGTGGAAAGTGATCAGTAATAGCTTCGGCTATACTTATCTGATCAAGTGACAAAGTGATAAGTGGTAGCTTTAGCTACACTTATCTGATCAAGTGACAAGTGGAAAGTGATAAGTAATAGCTTCGGCTATACTTATCTGATCAAGTGACAAAGTGATAAGTGATAGCTTCGGCTACACTTATCTGATCAAGTGACAAGTGAAAAGTGATAAGTGATAGCTTCGGCTATACTTATCTGATCAAGAGACAAAGTGATAAGTGATAGCTTTAGCTACACTTATCTGATCAAGAGACAAAGTGATAAGTGGCTACACTTATCTGATCAAGAAACAAAGTGATAAGTGGCTACACTTATCTGATCAAGAAACAAAGTGATAGGTGGCTACACTTATCTGATCAGGGACAAGTGATAAGTGATCATACGTAAGACCATAGTTATACTATGGCAAAGTGAAAGTGAAGTACTCAATTTTCCGTGACCGTTCCCTAATTTGATTAAGGATGGTAAATGACAAATGGGCCCAAAAGAATTAAAGTAAATGGATAAGTGGTAGTGTATTTATATCAGGACGATGTTGTTATTCAAACTAAAGTGATATTTTCATTGCTAAATTGAGAATTTCATAAATGTGTTATTGAATGGTAATATCAATAAACATTGAGTTAAATGGTAAATACGTATTAGTTTTGAATTTGATGTCATTGAATTGTACGTGAATTAAATGGAAATTGCTAGTGATATGATTTAAATTATGAGCATGAGAAATTGCGAATTGAATGAAATGGAAATGAAGCATTAAATTGCATGAGTATGTATCGGGTCTCGCAGGCCCTAATTATTATGATTATAATATTTTGAGGATATATTGTGAAAAGTTATAGAAACATGTTAATTATTTTGAAAGTTTTAATTTTGATGAAATTTTATAATTCGGTTAAATACGTTTACAAGTGTATGTGTTTTGGTAATGCCTCGTACCCTATTCCGGTGTTGGATACGGGTAAGGGGTGTTACATTTAGTGGTATCAGAGCTACGGTTTAGTCGGTTCTCGGACCAAACGTAGCATATGTGAGCCTAGCTATACATGCCATGTTATTACTCTTGATGATGTGATATCTCCAGGCTCTAACGAAATTGCTTTGTTAAGATAGAGATGATTTTCAATCGAGCTATTTTCGATAATGCTAAAAATGATATTGAGATAAATGAAATATGCTCACGTTATGTTGGAATTTGGAAAGGTAAGTATAAAAATTTGTGATATGGATGTGTTCATGTATGAAAAGAGATGACTATAAGTTAAAAAAAAAAGTTTATGTTGTGATAAGCTCATCCAAGTATGTTGGTGATTATATAATGCTATGTGCTCAACATATTTGATTAAGTGAATATGATAAGCAAATTTACTTAAATAGATGGAACGTGTGTATGTACATCTGCTTGAATAAGTGAAATTAGTATGTTCATATGATAGAATCTTATGTTTAATTGTTAAATTAAAGATAATAAGATATTTTGTTTTATGTCTAAACCATGAATATTATAATAGTATGAAAAATTGAATTGGAAGTCAAATTGAGTAGAACGCAGGAATGAGTACTTTCGTTCAGTGATATGTGATGAATTGACGGAAAAGACCATGGTTTGACCATGACAACATGTGAACATGTGATTATGTGATTCCGTGTAAGACCATAGCTGGGCTATGGCATCGGTAAGTGATATGTGTGATATGTGATTCCGTGTAAGACCATAGCTGGGCTATGGCATCGGTAAGTGATATGTGATTTCGTGTAAGACCATAGTTGGGCTATGGCATCGGTATGTGATTTGTGATTACGTGTAAGACCATAGTTGGACTATGGCATCGAGAAAACGAAGTACTCAATTCCGTAAGACGTTCTCTAATTTGGCAAATGTCGGTAAGTAAAATAGAAGCCAAGTATTGGAATTTAATTAGATATTAACGTTGAGCTTGAGTAAGTAAATTCGTTGTGTGAAATTGTGAGTGACAGAAAACATTTGTAATAAATAGATGTGTTAATTTGCTTGGAATGAATTATGTGGTTATGATGGTATTACATTGATGATGAATACAAAATCATATATATATATATGTATCTATGAGAGCAAGTTGAAAGATTTATGACTTCACCATCACCCCCTTATCAGTATTGTTCTATGACGAAAATTATCTTGATGAGACAGATATGCTTTTCAACTGAGTTAATTCTAATAGTATAGAAATAAATACTAAAATGTTTGAGTGAAAATGTATTGATTATGAGTTGAAACTCATAAAAGTATGGATCAAAGAATAAAACTTTTTTTTTTTTTTATTGATGAATGTTATAATTATACAAGCATATGAGTTATGATATTTGGATTATGATGCTATATAGAAATTTTGATTGTGAATTAGTGATTTGAGTTAGAATTTTGTGTTGAGAACAAAAGTAATTAAAAGCAAATGTTTATTAAATGCTTTGAGAATGTGAACTTAGTAATGAATTGGCTATTTGTGATGGTATGTGTTATGCGCATTTATGTGTAAGATAAATTTGAGGCTTTACTACACTCACCCCCATATTAGTAAAATGTTACAATGAAATTTGTGAGATTTTGGTTGAATAAGCTTACGAGTGTAGTGTTACAGAAGTTCGTGTACAGAAGAATAATAATGTGGTCGGAAAAGTGAATGAATTAGAAAATGAGGACAATATAAAAGAGAGAAATATTTGATAGTTCTGAAAAATACTCAGATTATCAAAATGGATATCATTCTATATGGATTGTAATTTTTCGATACTTTGTGTAGCTTCAGATGCTGAAATATCGCTATCCTGATTTTCTTATGAATCTATGTGATTATCTGTAAAAGATATGAAAATCCAAAATCATGTGCGAATTTGAAATATACTGTGGAAGTAAATCATTAACCTACCATCTGGTAAGATTTTCGGGGACGAAAATCCCTAAAGGGGGGAGAGTTGTAATAGCCCGATTTTAGGCTTAGTCGGAACAGTGGTTTCGGGACCACAAATCCGACGAAAAAAAATGTAATGGCTTGAATTTTCAGAGGTGTCGGAACGGTGATTCGAGATCACTAAATTCGACAAATGGGTAGAAAATATTATTAATTTAGTAAGTATAAGTTAAATATGAAGTTAGGAAAATTTTTGAAATAGTGAATAGTGCACTAGAAATAAATATTAAAATAATTAGAATCGAAATGAGGTATCAAGACCTCGGGGATTTTAAACTGAGCCATAAATATTTTTATAAATATTTATGGAGTGTTAAAAAGTTAGTATTAAAGTTTCGTTAAGAAATTTTAAAGTTCCGATAATTAATTGAACAAAAAGGACTAAATTGTAACAAATGAAAAATTTTGGGAAATGATTAAATAGCTTAAATGATAAAAGGAAGAGGGCTTAAAAAGCAAATAGACCCAAGGTCTATTTGGGCTGGACGGCAGAGGCATGAAATCAGCAAGAAAGTAAGGAGAATTAAGGGCAAAATTGGAAAATTGCAAAATTTGCTTAATAAAGTTAGGACCCAAGTGGAATTATCTAGATTTTCTCTTCATTTTTCTGAATTCTCATCAGCTAAAACACCATGGAACGGCTTCTTCAAGCTGGTTCTTCATATTTTATTACAAGTAAGTTCAATTCTTGACTATTTCTTAAAATTTTTGTATTTTTATGACTTTTACAACTAGGCCCACTTGTTAAATCCATTAGTTTTTGATTTTATGAAAGAAGTTGAAAGTTGATATGAATATGTGCTAGAAGTATATGATGATTTAGCATGAAATTAGAGCTTTAAATTGTTCATATGCTGATTTTATTGAAAGAATTGAATAGAAAGTGAATGTTTGGGACCTAATAGTAAAAGAGTTTGAAGATAGAGTTATATGTGGAAATTCTGAATTTCAATAGTTGTGTAACAACTTATAATGTCTAGTAAAGTACTAATTGAGAAAATTAGATTAATTGAGGGGTTAATTGAGAAAGGACCGAATTGTATAAACTGTGAAATTTGGGGCAAAATGGAAATCAACATTTTGCACTAAAGCAGTTTTGGACAGCAGCAGTAGTGTAACTTTGAAAAATCACCAAAAATTGTAGAGATTGAATTAGAGGATGAATAAAATATGAAACTAAAGTTTATTGAGTCTAGTTTCTTATAAAAGAAATGATGTGAGCAATGAAATTGTAAATCATGAGATATAATAGATTTTGTGAGACAAGGTCAGAATGAATTCGGGTTCCCCTGTTCTGACTTTGGAAAATCATTAAAAATTGTACAAAAATGATTATGAGTTATAGTTTATATGGTTAGAATCCTTAATGAGTCTATTTTTAGAAGAAACAAGCTAAAACATCATCCGAATTCTGTACAATGAGATAATTAATTTTTAGTGAAGAGTGGTCGGAAATGTCGGACAGCGAAACAGGGGAAACTTTAAAGAATAAACTGTACTATTTGGCTGAACCAAAAATTATGAAAATTTTATGGTATGAAGATATGTGAGTCTAGTTTCAGGTAAAATTAACGGATCTTAATTTGGAGCTCTGTAGCTCCGGATAAAAATAATTTAGTGACTCTGACTCGGATAAATAGCTTTGAATATACATGTTAGTGAATATTGAAATTATGGTTAATGTTGTTTAAGTGTGTTATACACATTAAGGATGTGGAATGGAGAGGAGGAGGAGGAAAATTGGGAAATATATGAATGATTCGTGTATAAATGGTCATATGTTTGATTATAACTCATAAACGATGAAATATGAATGATGCTTATTTTTGTGCATTATTGGTCATGGTTTAAGCTCATGTGTGAAAATAAAGTTTCATAGTATGTGTGTATGGTATATTTAGTATATGATTTGGCATGAAATAATACCATGAATGGTTTATGAATTAACACATGTTGGTAAGCCTGATATATGAATAAATGATCAAATTGAGCGGAACGCCGGATTTGAGTACTTCTGATCAAGTGACAAAGTGATAAGTGGTAGCTTTAGCTACACTTATCTGATCAAGTGACAAGTGGAAAGTGATCAGTAATAGCTTCGGCTATACTTATCTGATCAAGTGACAAAGTGATAAGTGGTAGCTTTAGCTACACTTATCTGATCAAGTGACAAGTGGAAAGTGATAAGTAATAGCTTCGGCTATACTTATCTGATCAAGTGACAAAGTGATAAGTGATAGCTTCGGCTACACTTATCTGATCAAGTGACAAGTGAAAAGTGATAAGTGATAGCTTCGGCTATACTTATCTGATCAAGAGACAAAGTGATAAGTGATAGCTTTAGCTACACTTATCTGATCAAGAGACAAAGTGATAAGTGGCTACACTTATCTGATCAAGAAACAAAGTGATAAGTGGCTACACTTATCTGATCAAGAAACAAAGTGATAGGTGGCTACACTTATCTGATCAGGGACAAGTGATAAGTGATCATACGTAAGACCATAGTTATACTATGGCAAAGTGAAAGTGAAGTACTCAATTTTCCGTGACCGTTCCCTAATTTGATTAAGGATGGTAAGTGACAAATGGGCCCAAAAGAATTAAAGTAAATGGATAAGTGGTAGTGTATTTATATCAGGACGATGTTGTTATTCAAACTAAAGTGATATTTTCATTGCTAAATTGAGAATTTCATAAATGTGTTATTGAATGGTAATATCAATAAACATTGAGTTAAATGGTAAATACGTATTAGTTTTGAATTTGATGTCATTGAATTGTACGTGAATTAAATGGAAATTGCTAGTGATATGATTTAAATTATGAGCATGAGAAATTGCGAATTGAATGAAATGGAAATGAAGCATTAAATTGCATGAGTATGTATCGGGTCTCGCAGGCCCTAATTATTATGATTATAATATTTTGAGGATATATTGTGAAAAGTTATAGAAACATGTTAATTATTTTGAAAGTTTTAATTTTGATGAAATTTTATAATTCGGTTAAATACGTTTACAAGTGTATGTGTTTTGGTAATGCCTCGTACCCTATTCCGGTGTTGGATACGGGTAAGGGGTGTTACATCCTGCATAACTAAAACTATGAGGCGTACACTTTACTTGTTGTACTCTTTATTCAATTAAAGAATAATACGAGAATAAATCCTAAGATACTTCTACGGCGGATACTTTACGCCAAACTTTAGTCCGCCAGAAGCTTATAAATTGGCGGACTAACTACCATAGTACGCCAAAACAGGTAACATTCACATCTATACGTCTTTCTTTTGGATCCACCATTTTTGGGGTGTAACACTTGCCACATTAGCAGTTAACGACTGTCAAGGGATTCAATAGAAAAATTATTTTAAGGATCTTAATTAGGTACCAATCATGATTCGAATGGCTTAATAGGGTGCACTTTTCAATGAGGGGCTTAATTGATTTTTTCATTATATTCAAAAGGCTCATTTGACATTTTAGCCATGTCTTTTGTCAATTGTAAATAAATTTGACTAGTATAATAATAATTTAGTCTTCGATGTTTACATATTTTGTTAATTTTATCTTTATTATAATAGATTCAATAAATTTAGCCTCAACATTTACACAAATACCAAAGGCTAAATTTGTTAAATTATTATCAAATTAATAGAATTTATAAATTATGAGAGTTAAATTTGTAATTATATCAATCAAATTTATGTAAAATTGATGAAAAACATTAACCCTGTAACTAATTGTCCTTAATTACTCACTTTCAAAATTGACAGGGATTAAACTACTATATTTTTTTAGAGGATCTAATTTTCTCAATATTGAAATTGAGAGAGACTAAAGTGGTATTTTTACTTCTTCGTTTTTTTTTTAACTCATGAATCCCATCATAGAATTTGGTACCTCTAAGGTAATGTTGTTAGAAATTGATGATGTGGCATCGACAACTAATCACACGGTGATATGTAGTAGTTTCCCATTATAACATGTGACAAAATATAAATAAAAAATATTTAAATATATATAATTAATAAAAGAAAGTATAAAATTGTTTTCACATGAAGAATGAACTAGAACAAATGGTTGCTCAGGTTCATTTATACCTCGACAATTATTTTTTAGGTTTATTCCAGATGTGCTTTTAGTATTTTATATATTTTAAATTTTATAAGATATCATGTTCTTATTATAAAATTAAAAAATATATAAATTATATAAATTAAAAAAATAAAATATTTTCATATTAAGAATGTACCTAGAAGAATGGTTGTAAAGCTTCAAATGAATTTGAACAATAATTTGTCGAGATCAATTCTGGACATGCTATATTAGAAATTGTATATATTTTATAAAAATATAAAATTTCCAAAATGATAATTAGATAAAAACCTAATATTTTATAAAGATATATAAACTTACTAAAAACATCTAGAATGAATTTAGACAATTGTTCCAAAAGAAGACGAGTAAGCCAAACAGTAAAAATTCCTTGAAAGACAAGACGAAGATAAACAATAATGATTCTTTGTAAAGAAAAGATGGAGATAAATAGTAACAATTCTCTACAAAACAAAAATAAAAATGAACTATAATGATTCTCTATAAAAATTCTCTCAAAATAAGAGACGGAGTAGAGATTCCATTTGATTGAAAAAAAAACACTCACTCTCTCACTCAGGTTTATTTATTAAATAATTTTAAATAAAAAATTAACTTTACCCTTTATTAATTACTATTTATTTTTATTATTTTCAATCTTTCTATTCAACTATTTTTAATTAAGTATAATAAAAACCTAATTAATTGTTAAACTAAATTATAAATTGCCTTGATTGTAAGTTAAAAAAAACTATTATCAATTATAATTATAATTATAATCTATTTTGTCTTCTCGTTTACTTTTTGTTTTTAATAATTTTTATTAAATATTAAATTTTAATTTAATATATGATTGATATAAATATAAGTTTAAAATACTTAAATTTAAATCTATTTAATTTTTATGTAAATAAATTCCCTAAAGTCACCTTCACGCTCCCCCTAATCGCGTCGCCACTTAACTTTTATTTATTGTTGTCATTGTCGGAATGTGGAACATGTTGCATGTCGGGTTGGTGGAAGGGTCCCACGTGATGGGTCCATTGTATTTACGGGGCTGAGCCCACGTGACCCTATTTCTCCCCCTCCTTTACCATTTTCACGCTCCTTGTCCTTGCCCCCCTTTAGACAATTTTTTTTATTGTCCAAGGTATACACGGGAGAGATCCCATGACTAACTTTTTTATGTTTGATAGGCTTATTAAATGGATTATTTTAAAACTACTTCGTATTTAAAGTAAGAATGAACCCTCAACTATCAACTAAAGTAGAAAAAATTATTGTATCTCACTTAATTTTCGTAATTTTTTTAAATTAATTTTAAATATACATCATATATTTATATTAAACTTTATAATAACACCATTATAACAATATAAATATATGGATTATTTAATGAATTCTTTTTTTACCAATATTTCTCCAACAAGTTTTGTAAGCTAAACTAGATGTATTTATTTGTTTTGTTGTTTTTTTGTTAAGTAATTTTTTTTACGACATAAATTTATTTTATAAATTCACCCAATTGATCCATGAATGCTTATAAAGATTAAAATAATTATGAAATTATTATGAAAGCTAATTAGTAAAATCAGATGATTTTTTTTAAAAATTTATTGTTGATATAATGTGTTTTATTATTACACTTAACATTTATCAATTTAATCTTTAATCAGTGAAGATTATTAGATCATATTTCCCTCGATAATTATATTTAAAATATTCTATAAATTTAATATATCAAAAAATTATGTATTTATTATAAAACTACAATGTCCCATTAGCATTGAACTAAAGATGTTGGAATTAATAGACCAAACACAGGGGCTGGAATTAAGTAAAGATGTTGAGAGACATTGTGGGGAGGATGTAAATTCATTTACAACTTACTAATTGTAGTATACGTATACGACAGTTTAAGTACGTAGAAAGGTTGAGTGGGCTACCTTTTCCCAATACAATACATACTACAATGGTCAAACAGCATTGCTGCGGAAAGTGAAAAAACTAGTTTTATAACTCACAAGCAATTCCACGTAGGATCCTATTAGACATACAGGTGGTTCTGTACATTTTGTTGGCTGCATCTTTGATGCTGTAATTATTACATCTACGTACTAATATTTAATTCATTTATTTTCCGTTAAAATATCTTTATATATTTTTCGTAAATTTAAAATTTAATTTCTCGATAGTATTGATTTTTTTCTAATCTGTACAAATTATTTAATCTGTTGTATAATATCAGTCTCAGAAGTTTGAAGTCCTCTAAATTGTCGATTATTGCGCTCCCTCTAGATTAAGTAAATTGTTGCATTTCATGCTAGTTTGAAAATTGTTGCTTTTCATGCTAGTTTGAAACTCGTATTTTATTTTTTAAATTTATTTTTTTACTCAAATCTTCTTAATTTTTAAGTAAGTCTTTAAATTTAGCCATTTAACCCGAATAGATTTATTTATTCCTTCTATTTAGTGTAAAAGACATTTACCTCCTATGGTTTCAAGAATATCCATTCACCCACCTCGGGATTGAAGAAAATTTCTTAACCTCTAGAGGTATATTTAATAAGTAAATTTTAAATTAAAAGATAATTATAAAATAATGTAAATTTAATTACATATTGAACTGCTATAAAATTAAGTATATTTAACTTTTTTATTAAAAAATTGTTTTTTTTACTTCAATTAAAATTAAATATTTTAAATTTATATTTAATTCATTTATATATAACCTTTTCGAGATGATTTAATTAAATTATTTTATGTAAAATTAATTAGTTACTATTATTAAAAAAAATTTAATGAAAAATTGGTTAAAATATAGAAGTAAAAAAAAACCTTGAAGATAATATTGTAATTAAATAATTAAGATTTATTTGCATCTTTTTTGATATTGTACAATAAGGTTAGTATCGCTCCGTAGGGATATAGCTACACCACACAAGCAACATTATGTCCAAAAGGGGTTGCCTAAATAAAAGGTTACCATTTGCTCCCCGAAAGCTTGAACTCAGTTCTACGGGTGAACATTCTCTTGGAATATTTGGTACACTAGCAACGTATTTTTTTATTCCACAAATAGTTTTAAAAAATTGACATGTTTATATATATTTAATACTTTATCCTTATAAGACTCTTATCAACCCCCTAACTTTGCTTGTGGAATCTAAAATCTTTACTGACAGTGTATCAAATTTTTTCCCATATATATGTATGTATGTAGTCCAAGTGGCTATGTAGTTACCCATAAGCGCCCTACATGCTATAAGACATGGGTTCAAATATCATCAAGAGTAAATGTGAAGATTTCTTAGTGGGTAATCATGTGCATTTGTATGGTCCACCTTATTAGGCATTCGACAAGGCGCTCCCACTCTATGAACCAGTTGCATTTTTAGGACTTGAGCTCTTATTAGAATCAACAGAAAAGAACTCAAATTGGGGATAATACTGACCCATTAAGCGGCCCATCATATATCAATAGACAACACTTCGAATATTTCTCTTGACGAAGTCAATCTTCTTCAACAAGGCCTTAGCCTAATAGGATGAAGGCCTTGGGAACGTTAAGAGCCTATGATTAAGTCTTATTGTATATAAACCATGTGTGGGTTATTAATCTATATTCATTATAGTTTTTGTTCCATTGTATGTAGACTTTGCATAGATTTATTCTTGTATAGGTTTGAATATATTTGTGTTATCATTATGATATTGCTTTATAATGATTAATTCTAGTTATAATTATTCAAATATATTCTTTGTAATTGCAATTATGGCTATATGTCTTAAACAAAAATGAAAGATTAAAAAAATGATAAAATATGTCACAAGTTCATGTACTCTTCACAAATTTAGAATTTAGTTCATGTATTTTTAATTCTAGGAATTTATTGGCTCTATTTTTTATATTTCAAAATTCAGGTCCGATTTTTAATACTGTTAATTCTGTTGATGTAACATTAAAAAAAACTCATTTGATAGTTATATAACTGAAAAAATGATATTTTAATAAATTTAAAATTTTTAAAAAAATTTAATAGTATTAATAAATAGACTCAAATTAAAAATTTTAAAAAAATAGATTAAATTATTAAAAATAAAAGTATGAATATTAAAATTTAAATTTAGGAAGAGTTAAAAAATTATATTTGTAAATGTAATTGGACTGAATAAATGTGGATTGAGAGAGTGGGAGACAGTTAGTAAAGTAAGAGGTTAGTGTTTGTGGTCATCACGTGGTGGCATTTAATTGGTTCTTTGTCTTGTCTACCTAGCCAGCCTATCCTACAACCTTTGTGGACCCCATTTTTCTATTTACATCTTTATTATATTATATAGTTTTTTGTATTCCTCAATGGACCGTCACTGCCTTTTTTACATTAAATGCCAAATAAAAATACATGATGTTAATATAATTTTGTATTTTTTTCTATAATTTTTTTTTATCTTTAACAAAAAAAAACCTTTTTCTTCATTTTTATTTACTTTTATCCTATTTCTTAAATATGTAATTTTTATTTGTATGTATATTTATCAAATATTTTTAATTTATACATTTTTATATATTTACAAGTTAACTAATTGAATTGAGATTGAAAATTTTAATTAATTTAGCCTTCAATAAATGCTTTTGGAATTAGATCGCTGTGGAAACCGGTAAATTATTGTTTCTTAATTAATTTAATTGGTCTCATTAGTTTAGGTAGTTTGGATGGTTCGAAGTAAATAAATTATTAAAAGTTTAAAAATAAAAAATTATAAAAATCAATTCGTATCGATTTACAAGTTAATTAATTTTTTACTACACTAAAATAATGTTCTAACTGATTTAACCAACCTTAGAATGTAAACTTGACTTCAACTTGAGGGGAAGATTCTATTATAGTTTTACTTGTAGGACAATAGATTTTATATTATTAGCCATGAGAATATAAAAGAAAAAGATAGTGGAACATTTGATTATTTTTTTAAAGGTAAAATATACAAATATTTATTCAATTATTAAAAATTTTATTTTAGGCATTCAAAATAATAATAAGTTTACAATTTAAGCACTTATGTTATATAGTTTAATCATTTTGGTCACATAGGTTAAAATAACAAATGACATGCAATTTAAAAATTGGTATAATAATAAATTTAACCCTCAAATTTTACATATTATATCAATTTAGTTATAATTTTTAAAAATTAACCCTCATACAAATATTCTCAATTTAATTCTAATTCTAAAAAATTCAAATAAATATATAAATATATATAAAAATTTTCAAAAAATATAATAATAAATTTTTAAAAAATATAAAAACAAATAAAAATGATCAAAAAAATATAATAATATATTTAAAAGTTTAAAATAAATAAAAATAATTATATTAATATTAAATAAAATAAAAAATTCCTCCCCACCCTAGACCCTATATACTTCTCACCCTGTAATAATAAGCCTAAAAAAATTAAAAAGTCTCATGCCAAAATAATTAATCTTGCGATTAATGAATTATTATTATAGTATCTAATTATATTGTTACCGTTATTTTAACATTGACCGTAAATAAATATATCGTCCATCCAGACTTACCCTTAAACTCTTAAATAGAGTAAAATTCTTTTAATCTTATTTATTGATGATTTTTATACTAATAAATTAAAAGTGGAAATAGAATAATTGGGTAATATTATCTACGTTCTTCTATGAGAAAGGTTAGAGGAATCTAGAAGAAAAATAGGAAATTGGATTAAAGAAAAACATGGACCACATTGATGTTACAAAAGGTATGCATTCATACATAATTGGTGCAATACTTATCTTGTAATAAATTTGTCTATGGGAATAAAAGTGATGGGTAGGAGAGGTAGGATTAGGTCTTCATGAATTTCTTACCAACATAAAATATCGTTTTCCTTTTATTTTAATGCATGTAATAACTAATAACTTAAATATATTCGAACTTAAAGCAGAATAAATCTAGAAAAAACTCACACGTGGTGAGAATCGAACTCGTAATCTTAAAATTCAAGGATTTATTCTTTACTATTAAACTAAAATTTCACTTATTAATTTAATAATATATTTTTAGACTTTTATAAGTATAAATACAATTTAAGTACAAAATAAAATTAAATTATTCCGAACAAACAATCTAAATAAAATCCACACATACATAAGAATTTTATTGATAATTTAATAAATGAAGTGTAGATGTTAAGATTAGAATCTCACAACATAAACCAACATAACTAAATCCCTTTTCAAATTAATAAATTTGAAGGTATTTGCTTTTTTATAATATGGTAGCTTAAAGTGTCTAAGGATACTATTTAGCAAAGTTGTTTTATTATTATTAAAATAGGAAAGTGTAATCAAGAAGAAGTCAAGAATGTGAGGAGAAACTAGTTAATTATTTTATATATGGTTTGGTGGTATGTATGTACAATTAAGTTATTGAACTTATAAATTACTGTCCCCAACTTGGTCCAACACTTCCACTAGAAAAGGAATATTTATTTATTCGAATCATTAATATTTAGAACTAATTGCCTAGCTCACATGCCTTCTCTTGATTGAGAATTTGCCAGAGAAGAGGAAAAGAAAGAGATTCTCTTTCACCTAAGATCATACAATCTTGCTTTTTGTTATTGTATTCCCAAATTGAGTTGTGATAAATATCAATTATAAATATTTATACATAAAAATAATATTAATTTTAAATCTTAAAAGTCACCTTCTATTCGAATAGAGTTAATTTTAAATCGTAAAATAAAATAAAACACTTGTGATTATGTTAAAAAATAGTATGATTAGTTTTAGAGTCAAAATTTCATATAAGTTTTATGTATGTTGACACCATGCCTAGAGTATAAATCATGTATGTGAAAACCTTGCACCTTTTCTCTCAAGAATTGTATAATTATAATGTTTGTTTCGATAAAAAAAAATTAGGTTAAAATAAGTTACAAGTTTCTGCACTTTTTTAAAAATTAAAATTTAATTATTTTATTTTTAGATTTTAAAATTTAGGTCTAGCTATTAATATAGTTAAATTTTTTAATGTGACGTTTTGGATTTTAAAAAGAAAATTCACTTAGTAGCCATATAATTAAAAAAAATGACGTTATAATGATATTGAATTTAACAAAATAAATAACAGTGTTAACAGTTTGACCTGAATTTTAAAATCTAAAAAGTAGATGACTAAATTTTTGAAAAATAAAAGTATACAGACTAAAATCCAAATTCTTGAAAAGTACAAAGAATTATGGCATATCTTAACAAAAATACTAATATGGTATTACAAATACTAATTTCTTTTTCATATCCAGCTCAAATAAGAATTTAAGGTTGGGGAAAAGATTTTGATTCTTATTAAATTAATGTTTTCAATGCTTTGATTGATCACACATTGAAGGGATATTCTGTGGTGAAGAATCCTTGCAAAATTCCTTTTAGGTTATTAAGGAATTGAAAGTGCACATCAATGGCTTTTGGAGGAAAAGTTTGGTCCTTTTATTATGCTTTTTTTTGGGTCCCCTAGAGTAAGTTCAAAGAAGGCATAAAACAATGGTTGAGGGTACTTCTCCTTCAATAGGTCTAAAGCTACACTTTATCTATAGAATACCATTAAGGGTTTTCTAGTTTCTCTTTTACCCTTTGATTGAAGACCTCAATTAGTGGGAGGAATGTTCATTATTTTTAACATTTTGAATCAAAGTTGTAGTAGGTCTTTACCCTATTTTTTTTATTTGGGATTCACAATCATAAAATCAGTTAATTTTCTTTTTATGTCGGGCTAAAATTTAATGGAAGACATCCAAGAGTATATAATATATATATATATATAATGATTAACTCAACCCTTGACTTGTTAAGAGTTTATCAAAGCTTTAGATTGGAATTTTTTTGCTATACTTAAATTTAGTCCTTTGAAAAGGTAAGAATTATCTTTGATTTGAACCCAAGATTATATGTAAACTTATATTTTGATAATAATCGAAATTTTTTATTATTACACCAATGATTAATTAATTTAATATCTTTTGATCTCTATTTTTATAATGTCATTAGCTTAAATAGTTACACCGTTAATTATTCTAATTAAAATGTTTAACTGAATTTTCCTTAAAAACACTCCTTCTAACAACAAGAAGAAAATTGTGTTAACATGATACGTGAAAGGGTATTTTTTTTTAAAAAAAATTAAGGTTTTTTAATCAGAAAAATAAAAAAAAATCAAAATTTTCATCATTCCTATTAAACACATTCAAAATATACATTCTCTATCTTTCTATCCCTTCAATTTTCTTGCTTGCTTTGCTAACGCTACACGATCACATGGACCAATTCTACCTATCTAAAGATAGAGTTAGAAAAGGTGTGTGTGAGAATTTTGGGTCTTATCCAGTTTAAAGAGTAAGATGGGCTTTGTGCTTTGTTGTTTATACTGAAATTGTTAATATATCAGAATCGTCTGCCCAATCTGGAGTTGGTTTTTTGTTTATAGCAATTCTGGATCATCTACATTTTCATATATCCCAATGTAGTTTACCAAAGTGATTGACATTGAAGTATTTAAAAAGCCTAATTCTCATTATATTATTTGAAAATTTAGTTTCAAATACTGAAAATAAAATTTTCTCGAAAAGATTAATTATTATAAATTATAAAACCGATATAAAAAATACTTTAAATATATATAAAAAAAAGTTTTAATTAATAATATATCCTATCAAAACTTTAGAGACATTGACCAGGATATCCCTACTCCCAACATTATTTAATACTTTAATTTCCAATTCCAATTTTGATCTTGAAATGACTTTTTGGTTTCATTTAGATTTATTTTGAATTTTTTAATAGTGTTTTTATGTTATATCAATTTTTTTTACAAAATTAAACTAAATATATTTTATAAAATCTTATAAAATTACAAAATTGCAACCGGGATATATAAAAACATAGTTATAGAATTAAAATATATTTTATGATATTCTTTTATAATATTAAGAAATTTTGATTAATAAATAAAAAATAGTTACAAACACTAATAAAGAGGCAAGACATACCTTATTATTGAGACCGATTCTTTGAACATTGTCAAATGAATTTTGAATTCTGTTAAGAGACTAAACACTGACACATTTCATAATGAGATAAGAGATGTGCGTGTTACATTTATTTACATTAGCGAGATATTGTTTAAAAAAATTGGGAGACATGCTAACGGTGTGGCAGATTCATTGGCAAAGTCTGGGTGTTTTGAATCTCAAATGTGTTTTTTTCTTTGCCAGATTGGTGATTGATGGATGTTGTTGAAGGCTTTATGTAGTGATGATGGAGCATGGTTGAGTTGGATTGAGATAATGGCTTCATTGTTGTTCTAAAACTGTCAAGCAGCTTTATTCTGTACCTATTTGAATGTCGTTATTTTTATTTTAAGGTGTCTTGTATAAAGGTAGCTCCAAGTGTGTTTCTAATCATAATTTGGAAATCATGTAGAACTACCGTTCAGAAATCTTTAATGAAAAATTGATCTAACCTAATTAAATTAACTTAATTGGGAAAACGTTATTAAATATTAAAATATTATTTGAGGTATTGATTTTTTAATCAATTCCAATAAATAGTTTAAATTAAATATCTTAATTTAAATTTGACTGAGTTTTTTGAACAATACTAACTTTAAGTTGTTAAAAAAGGACACCAATAAATTAATAATTCTTATTCCAGAGAAGAGCTAACCCACCACTACGTCCCAATTCGTCGACACAGAAGCACAAGTCAAACTTTAAGCTGACATGAATCCCCTCCAATTTATTAGACGACACTAAAGTTTCAGACAAAAATAACACGTTTGCTTATTTGACTGTATAAGGTCCCGCAAGGATAAAATTGCTCAAAGATTAACCAGTCCTCAACAGTTCCAAGCAAGGCAAATCATTGTTCCTGGCAGGCCAGGAAGAAATTGAACTAGCCGACGTATTAACCTTTTCACCGCAAGCCACATAGTAGTGCAATGGATCGAGCATCGATTCTCTAGGGCATTTCTTTACTGCATCTACATCCATTAAAACCTTTTCTAAGGACTTTGGACATTGTATGCAGCTTTTGGATATCTATAAATATATGCAACCTCCGGATGTAATCCTTTAAAAATTACATGATGATTATTATGAAATTATTTAGCCCCATCCAATCTAATTATAATTTTATCCTTATTAATGTACCAAAAATAAAAATCTATAAACTATAAAAACTCACTAAAAACCAGACATCCAATTATAAAAATACTAAAAAAGAAAAAATATTCCTAATAGAATTATTCCAAAATTAAATATAATTGATTTCAAAAACATTATTTATTGATATTTATTATAATTAATTGGTTTTATTTTAATATTATAAAATGCTGATTGTTTATCAATGATGTCCACCACTTTTCACACTATGAACTCCTCCATTTAGGGCTGTTTCTTAGTTTGAATGAAAACTGTACTTTAGGTAATATATACGATTATATATGTGATATTAGATTATAAAATTTTCAACCTAACCAAATATTATTAAAATTTTTGATAAAATAAAATTTATCAATTTGATTAAAGAAAAAAAATGCATTTGATTCAATTTAACTCGATGCAATAATATAAAGGGAGGATATAATTTTTTATCCTTGAAATTAGTAATTAGGTTCACTTTGATGTTTGTATTTTTTTGGTCTATTTTAGCACTTGAATTTGACAACTAGGTTTATTTTAGTCCATGAACTTAAAAATATAAAAATTTGATGATGTGACACTTTAAGATTGTGCTACTTAACCACTTGAGAATTAAAAGAATTATATAAATTTTTAGGTGATGGTGTGGTATAATATCATAGTATCACATTCAGTGTTTTAATAATCGGATTGGTGGTCAAATTGGTCAGACCACTAGTTCCCAATTCAACCACTTTGACCACCAAACCAACAATAATTAGATAAATAATTAAAAATTCATATAAATCTAAAAATATAAAAAAATTATTAAACCGGTTTAACTTGTATAACTGTCGATTTTTGTCTTGATATTCAATTTTTACCAATTTCAAGTAATTTATAAGTCAATTGATACAAATCATTTGTTCAAACCGTTATATCGATCAGTTCTCAGTCTATCCGATCTCGTCTTATTCAGTAACATTGGTCATATTAAAACATAATTCAAGTTCAAGAACTAAAATAGATTTAATTGTCAAGTTTAATAACTAAAGTAGAAAAAAATACATGTATTAAAGTGGACCTAATTGATAATATTAAACCTCGTTTAATATAAAATCATTATACTAAATAAATAATCTAAAATTAAGATCAAATAAGAGACCTAAAGGCTCATATTCAAAGAAAAAGAAAAAGATTATCACTCCACGATAAATTTAATACTATCATTTAAGATGCTTAGCACAGGTCTAAAGGTCGGGGTTTTCTTTTATTAATTTTCAGTAAAAAAATAATAATAAATGAAGCAAATTCTATATAATGTTTGAATTAACTTTTGAGTTTTCAATGTGGAAAAGAGTATAGGTTAGGTTAGGGGGTTCCTCATGCATAGTAAACACCGGCCTACTTAACCCAGGTTAGGCCAAGAAACCAACTTCCAAGCTTCCTATTTGGAGAATATATATATATAATTAATAAAATTATTGATTGAATATATATAAATATTTTATATGTTATTATGATTAATTAGATTTAAATAATATATTTTACTATTTATTGTATGTGACTTTTAAACACACATCTATATTCTAAATTTATAGTTTCTATATGCATTCGTGTGTGATACGACTTTCAATCATTTATTTTCAACATAAATATGTATTTTTATCGACTAAAGTTATACGAAATATTTATAATTTCAAATAAATTATTTTACCATGGATGAAACTAAAATATCTTTGATAGAGCAACCATCTGTATAACTTATTTACATATAGAATATAGGCTACTTTAAGATATTCAATAATCACATTTTGCTCTAATTACTTTTAATTTAAATCAAGTTAGATCCAAGAGGAAAAATTTTCTGTATAGCTTTTAATGTTACGATAATTATTGTAATATGACATATAACACTGTAAGTGACGTTTTTAATAGAATGGAAAGTTAGACAATTTTGATTTAACTTTTTAATATTGAGATAATGTTATAAATATAAAATTTACTTGTAAAAGAAAATCAAATATTCTTAGAGTCCTTGTTTCATGGGTTTATTTATTATCCTTATTTGATACAATCACGACCTTGTGTTTGGATGATAAAGAGGTGATTAAGTGATTTGGGTATTCATCAATTCTTGTATTTATCTAGATGATGGTGATACGACTAGTTTATTTTACTTGCTTATAAAAGCTCGACATTGAAATTGAGATTGAAGAGAGCACAAATCAGTCAAATGTTAAAGAAAATTCGAGTGTATAATTGTTTTTTTTATTATTTCACTTTCTAATACATTGAATTTAGCATTTTATAGTAAGAGTGTATACAAATTTAATGAAATTGAGGCCATAATTATTCTTGTGGAGCTCAGGTACATTAGACTATTAACAAATGTTGTATTAAAATTTTGTGTTAAATATGACTCTTATTTTCAGTCAAATTTGAGAAATAATATTTCAGTTAAACTCTATTTACTTGTTTCAATCAAACACTGATTAATTTAGATTATTTTATTATTATTTGACTTATGAATTTAGCCTATAAATAGGCTCTTTTACAACCTTAGAATACACACCCATTAGAGATTAGAACTCATAACACATTTAGAGAATTTTGTGTTTACATTTTATGGGTTCTTTGTTTTCAGGTTTTCGAGGTTTAGTTTTTATCTCCATATTTTGTACTCTTCGTTTTTTTGCCATTATAGTAAAATTATCTTTGCCTGTGGTTTTTTATCCTCTTTGAAGGGGTTTTTCCATGTTAAATTTGTGTGTTTAATTTCTTAATTTATTCCGCTATTTTCTTGTTCGTTGCTTAACGGGTCGAAATCCTAACAAGTGGTATCAGAGCTAGTTCAATTTTCATATATCAGCCCGAGTGGCAGCAACAAGATTTGAAATTGAGAAGTTCGATGGTGAGGCAAATTTCAATTTGTGGCAAGTTCGGATGATGGCAATTCTAGTTCAATCTGGTTTGAAAAAGGTTGTTACTGAGAAAAAGCCTGAGAATCTAAATAAAACAGAATGGGAAGAGCTTGATGAAAAGGCTTTGTCTGCAATCCAGTTGTGCCTCGCGAATACGGTGTTGCAGGAGGTATTGATGGAGAAGACCTCATCCGCCTTGTGGAAAAGGTTAGAAACTCTTTATGGGACTAAGTCTTTGGCTAATCGTTTAGTGTTGAAACAATGTCTATTTACGTTTCGCATGAATGAAGGTGAGCTTCTTAGAGATCACATCAGTTAATTTATTACTCTTTTAAATGATTTAAAGAATGTTAAGGTTCATATTGACGATGAAGATCAAGCTATGCTATTATTGTGCTCTTTACCCCCTTCATACAAGTCTTTCAAGGAGACCCTGATTTATGGCAGAGACAAACTCTCGTTCGAAGATGTGAAGGGTCATTTGTTGAGTAGAGACAAACTCGGTAATGAGCTTCATTTGGATAGCAAGACAGATAGGTAAGCTTCCGTTTTGGTAGCATCAAAGAAACGAGACAAAATGTGTCGCTATTGTAAAAAGTTAGGTTACGTCAAAACAGAATGTTATAAACTGCGAAATAAAATAGCTGCTGAGAGTAACGAGGAAGATGTAGCTGGTGCTAATTTGGCTGATGAAAACGGTGATGATTTCTTGTTATTGTCAACGAGCGATAACTCCAAGTTCACGTCCTAGTAGATCCTAGATTCTGGATGTTTTTTCCACATGTGTCCCAATAGAGAATGGTTCTCCACATACAGTTCAGTTGAAGGTGGAGTTGTGCGCATGGGGAACGATTCATCTAGTAAGGTAATTGGTATTGGTACTGTTAAAATTAATATGCACGATGGGACAATTAAGACACTCTCAGATGTTAGGTATGTACCTGATTTACGAAAGAATCTCATCTCCTTGAGTATTTTAGACTTGAAAGGATGCAGAATTAACATCGAGTCGAGCGATATTAAAGTATCTCGTGGAGCTCTCATTTTGTTAAAAGGTAAAAGAATCAGCAGTCTTTATATTCTGGAAGGTTCTACAGTGACTGGTGAAATCGGACTTCCCTCGTTAGTTACGGAGTTGAAGTCAACTCGTTTGGAGCGGAGACAACTAGGTCATAGGAGGGAAAAAGATATAATCGTTTCGTTGAAGAGAGGTTCTCTTTTGGATACAGGTTTTGAAAAGTTAGGGCACTGTGTTCATGAAAATCAAACTCGGGTTAGTTTTGATTTGGCAGTGTACAAGTCGAAGGCTAAAAGTCTTCCAATTTCTAAGCACAAATTCGACTCAGTTAATTCCCTGCATAGTTCAAGATTGGCTCGTGGTGGGCTTTGGCAAAGATGACGTTGTGGAAATATGAGTCAAGGTGGAGATTTGTTAAATATGACTCCTATTTTCAGTCGAATTTGAGAAATAATATTTCAGTTAAACTCTGTTTACTTGTTTCAATCAAACACTGATTAGTTTAGATTATTTTATTATTATTTGACTTATGAATTTAGCCTATAAATAGGCTCTTTTACAACCTTAGAATACACACCCATTAGAGATTAGAACTCATAACACATTTAGAGAATTTTGTGTTTACGTTTTGTGGGTTCTTTATTTTCGGGTTTTCGGGGTTTAGTTTTTATCTCCATCTTTTGTACTCTTCGTTCTTTTGCCATTATAGTAAAATTATCTTTGCCCGTGATTTTTTATCCTCTTTGGAGGGATTTTTCCACGTTAAATTTGTGTGTTTAATTTCTTAATTTATTCCGCTATTTTCTTGTTCATTGCTTAACGGGTCAAAATCCTAACAATTTGTATAGTAGATCTATTCTCTATGCACATATTTAAGTTTATCTATCAAACTACGTAAATAATCTATTGTCTTATCTGTTATTTGTTTTTGCTATTCTTAATCATTTCACTACATTATTATAATCCACTGTTGCAAACATTCATCTAGAGTAATCTCTAGACTAGACATTTTTCAATTAGTATTAGAGTTTATAACCTAAATTATCATGTGAGATCCCGTGCTTGGTTTGTATTATGGAGGCAATGAAAAAAGGGAGTTTTGTTTCAAGTCTAACAATGTTGATTGGAGCTTCTAACTTGCCTATTAAGAAAAGATGGAGGCTTTTATGAAGGCTATTGATGAAAGGGACTAGAGAGCTATTGTCAATGGTTGGACAAGACTAGTTATTACTAATTGCTTATAGCACAACAAGTTCTAATAAAGAAAAAAAAAAGATAATAACTAATGGAAAAAGGCTAACCAACTTCAAATTGAAAGCCCTAAATGCAATATTTACTGGCAGTGATATTGGCAATACAAAATGATTTTAATGTGCAAATCTACTAAAGATGTTATGACAATTCTTCAAAATCAACATGAAGAGATTGTCACAATTCGCATATCCAAACTTCAACTCATCATTGCCAGGTTTGAAAATTTGAAAATGAATAAAGATGAATCTATTTTTGAATTTTATGCTTGATTATATCATAATTTTAGTGAGGCATTCTATCTTGGTGAACATTTTTCCGAGGTTAAACTGGTGCGTAGGGTTCTTCGATCCTTTCCAGAAAGAATTTCAATATAACATTAAGAAGATTCTCCAAAAAGGGATACACCTTAGATGTTAGAAAGCATTTAAGCAAGAACAAAGAAAAAGTCACGATGAAATATGGGAATTTAGTGTCAATATGTGAGGGGGTATAGTTGTTGGATCTGGTGCCCTGAATGAAGTATATTCATTTGTAAACTTGTAATTTTTTCTAATAGACTGGTTAATAAAACAAATTTATTAATTATATTAATATACTTTGTATGATTGTCCTCATATGGTTTTTGCACATAAAGCAAAATGGAAGCAAATGTTGCTCATTGGTTGTCTAATGTTTAAACTAATACTAAACGGTATTACATGGTCGAATCATAATACAAAAAGATAACTTATATTAGTAGACGAACCTAAACATGTCCTTAGTCTAATTAGAAATGAGCAAACTGATTGAAAAACTAATATGTTGTCTATTAAACCCAA
Organism: Gossypium hirsutum; assembly: GCF_007990345.1. Classification (NCBI taxonomy): domain Eukaryota; kingdom Viridiplantae; phylum Streptophyta; class Magnoliopsida; order Malvales; family Malvaceae; genus Gossypium; species Gossypium hirsutum. The sequence continues at coordinate 6,473,538 of NC_053430.1, read as the reverse complement.
ATGAGGAGATGTTTTGTCTTAGGTATTGGAGTGGATGACTCCTAGAAGATAAAGACATAGATGTGACTGACTAAACTGATAGTACATCGGGCTAGACCCAAGAAGAATAGATCCTGAATCCATTTACGGATTTATTCACTTATGACGTTCATAGTGTTGCATACCTAAATCCTAAATGGATGACAAACTATGTATGTGTGGCTCATACACTTTGATGTAAGTAAAATCTTGAGTTTTATAAATAAGGAATCAAAAGTTGGTGCGTTGGGTGTATGACTTTTGCAGTATGTAGCGTCATTCACAGCAGTGGAATTCATAGCCCGAGACATGAGTAGACTATCCTTTTATTAACATTACATGATTGATGAAAAGTAAGCGTGGCCACGGGTCATTCGTCTTTGTGATAGATGACTTGATTACTATTTGATAGTAATTAACTTTTAATGAAGGAAAATATAATGGTTACCATGAGATAAAATAGGATCATATTGGAAGAATGAATATTATCCCCAAAAGATTAAAGATATCCTGTGAGGGTAACACACTTATGACAAGGTCACTGGATGAGTATTGATCGAGTTGCTTTCATAATGGTTTATCATTAGGGAGAACTCAGTCACGATACTATAGCGGAATGATTTCGTGACTAAATGAGTTTATAATTAATAGGTGAAAAGCTGGAACTTAATTATAAATCATTTAAGCCTCAATTACATATGTCCAATCAGTCCCTCCTCTAACTCTTTGAAACTATAAATGAATTGCATGTTTGATCAAATGAACAAATGCGAAATCATTTGGAAATGATTATAGTTTTCTCCAAAATAAAAATGAAAATGAAAATGGAGAAATAGAATCATTTGTAAATGAATGTGGTTTTCTCCAAAATGAAAAATGAATTTATATTTTTCGAATTAAATGAAGTTCGAAAATAAAAATAAATCATTTGGTCATAGTGAACCGTTAAATATAAAATATTAAATAAATTTCTCATAGATTCTTTTACGGTAAAGTTGTTATGATTTTAACGGAATTAGAATTGGGTTGAGAAAATTATTTAATTGATAATATATTTAAATTTATTTTGGGAAATAAAAAAATAAACATTGGGTTAGATCAATTTATAAAGTATTGGGTTAAAAGCCTAGAAAGTACTTGTAATTGGACCTGATATGGAAGAAGCCCAAAAGCCCCTTATGTAAAAAGGTAGGACGACACCATTAGTATTATTAACTAGGGTTGTCACCTCTCTATACTCCTAGTTAGACTAGGAGTTCATTTTTCTGGTTGAAATAAACTTTTACAATTTAACAAGAGTTCTACCTTCTCTCTTTATAAATAGATGGCACAATCCAATCCGGGTTCTACCCTCTCTCTTTATAAATAGATTGCACCAATAGCGCTATGAACACAAATTTAGAAAAAGGGTTTAATAACCATTTTGAGGCTTTGGCTAATTGCAATTTAAGTCTCTAAGTCTTTGACCAATTAAAAACCTATAGGGATTAGACTTTTACAATTTAGTTCCTGCACCTAAATTAACTATTAATTTGGCAAAATTAGTATACTAAACTTAAATATATTTTTATACCAACTCCGTAAATATTCATATTTGATATTTAAGAACTCAATTTATAGAAATGAGATTCTGAAACTGCATTTTTCGATACCATTCAAAATTGAGTTGTTATAGTAATAATTTTATATTATTGGATGAATTGTTTGCATATTGTGCATACATTGGTCTATGTTGGATTTGATTCAATGCTTGATGATTTTGATGAGGAATCAATATTGAGGGAGTTTTGATTATGCTTTGATTTGATTATTGGACTAATTAGCCAAATACAAGTATATTTATTTCTAGTTTCCTTATAGTTCATTTGTGTGGGTGTGTGAAACTTATTTTCTGCAAGTTTTGTAAAAGAAAAAAGAATGAAAGGAGAGATGGTTATAATAGTAGTTGTGTAGCTTATAATGTTGCAACATGATATTGTTAGAATAATGTTGCAACATGACATATAACATATTACACTAAGAAGTTGGCAATTTTTATTTGTAATCTTCTCGTTATTTCTTACTTACTTTGAAATAAAGCAGCAAAATATAAGATTTAGTTGTAAAAGAAATTATATAGTTTTAAGTCCTTATATTGTGAGATTATTTGAGATAATCAATGAAATTTTGCTTTTTTCTCAACAATACTTTACAGATATGACTACTCTATTTTACTTGCTTATTATAAAAGCATGTTGAAGTGTAGCACGTGTCAGTTAGTTTTAAGGGACATCACAGTGCATATAAATTGTATGATTTTGAAGACCTAATAATTATCCTTTTGCTCTATTTCAATTTGAAATTTTGGATTTTATTTATTATGTAAATGGTAGAAATGAAATGCACATATTATAATTGATATTCAATATAATGTATATAAATATGGATTTGTCAAATTAAAAAAAAATATTTTAAGAATTTCAAATTCATTATTAAATAAGTATATGATATATCCATGAATTTGTGAAATTATTATTAGAGACGAAGCTAGAAATTTTTTTTAAGAGAGTCAAAATTAAATTGTAATTTGTACGATAGTAAAAATATAATTTTTAAATGATTAAATCAAAATTTTATCGCTTTTTAGGAGACCAAAGTATAATTTTACCTTTACTAATTTAAAACTTTAAAGAACAAAAATAAAAAAATTTCTATTTTAAAGAAATCCATCTTAAATTTGTCCCTGATTATCATAATGTTACATTTTTAAATAGTTCACCACTCAATTTATAGTATTTTTAAAATCCAAATTTTAAAATCTCACTTTCCAAAGTTATCTTGGTATTAAATGTTTTACTAAAGTTTATATAATGAATTCATTCCTTTAATTAAGACATTTCAAAAATAAGTTTATCAAATGAACTTCATAAATATTTTTTTCATTTATTTTCGCAGTTGCTACATACTTTATAATATTGATGTAAAACAATCTTTAAATAATATGTTTTTCACATTAATTAAAAGACATAGTTTTGTTGATTGAGTCTTAACGCAATTTATATAATTATTATTATATTATACAATAAAATGTAGGTTCAAGGGCGCTTACGCATGTATTACTCTCTGATTTAGTTTGAGGGTTATGAATAGTTTTTGAGATTATATTAAAATGTATAGAGTTTTTTTTGTTATTGTTGAACCTTAATAAAAAGGTTAATATATGTTGTTAGTTTCTATACTTAGACAAAATTTAAAATTTAGTCATTATATTTAAAAGTTAAAAAATTAAGTCCTTTTACTTTTTTATTTAAAAATCTGTCTAACTATTAACATTGTTAATATTTTCTGTCAAAATTTACTGTAAGGCCCAAATTTTGCCCGGGGCCCAATAAACCAAATAAATAAATGCAATACCCAATTACAGCCCAACTATTAAAACCCTAAAAGCCCAATTAGCCCACAACCTTAACTAATTTTCAGTAAAAAAAGAAGAAGAAAAAACCCTAGCCACCTCCACTTGCTCCACTTACACATGCAAAAGCCAAAATAAGAAAAAACAAAAAAAAGGGGGCAGAAAAGAAGCAAGAAAACAAGGAAATAGATAATAGCAAATCCATGGTATTTCAGCTGAAAAGCCTGAAATCCCGGATTTTTTTGGGGTACAAAAACAAGAATATTGTAAAAGGGAGAGGATTTCTTTTTTGATTGGAAAAAAAAAGATTGAAGAAAAAAAGTGTAATCTCTCTGAAGATTTTTCTTTAAAAAAAACAGCAAGCAATACAAAAAAAGAAGAGATAATAACAAAGCCATCAAAAAAGAAGTGCAAACCGGCTTAAGGTTTTTCTTTTCTTTTTTATTTTATTTTATTATTCGAATCCATCTCTTCTCATTCATGTATTAAAATATATCAAGGTATATATATATAAGAAACATAAAAAAAAACCTTTTTGTAATTTCCGGCCACAATTCACCCCTATACCCATTAAATATAGGGAGTTGTACCAGAACCTGTTCAACGCTCATGTAGTATCCCCTTTTTACCTAGAGCCACTGCAGCCCCCGTATCCCAAATGGTATGACACAAACGCCCAATGTGAATACCACGCGGGAATTACCGGGTACTCAATCGAGAATTGCACTGCGTTCAAGAAAGTAGTTGAAAGACTCATTAAGGTGGGGATTGTGAGATTTGATGACCCAGCCACGCCCAATATAGCAGGAAACCTACTCCCCAATCATACCGACCAAGGAGTGAATGAGATAAGTGAAGGCTTGAACAAGAAGACCAAATATGAGGTGGCAGAAGTCAGGACCCTGTTGAGGCGGGTATGGAAGGAGATGGCCAAGAGAGGATTGATTGTGTTGGACTCGAGGGAAGAATCCAAAGAAGAGAGAAACTACTGTGAGTTTCACGACAAGGTGGGCCATGAAATCCAAGATTGCGTGGAGTTCAGAACCCTAGTACAAAACATGATGAACAATAAAGAAATTGAATTCTATGAAGAGACCGAAAACCCCGTACAAGGGGATATATGTGCATCGGAGGGAGAATCGACGACACAAAATCGAACGCCTGACTATCCCGTGGTGATCATTTCGAGACCCAAAAATAATGAAGCCGGAGTACAAATGCCACCGAGGGTCATAATCCAAAGACCTGCAGCTTTCCCTTACAAAGACAGCAAAAAGGTCCCATGAAATTATGATTGCAGTGTGATGATGCCGGGAAAGGAGAGCCCGGTTAATGCTTCAAGAGGGGACCAAGGCAAGGGTTTCTATACACGTAGCGGGAGGCGTTACGATACAGCGAATGAGGAGGTGCAGCCCACAAAAGGAAAAGCCCAGGTGGTTGAGGAAATGAAGGGAAAAGCAACCAAACCTATTAATGAGCCAGTTAACGAAGAGGAGGCCAATGAGTTTTTAAAATTCCTAAAGCATAGCGAATACAGCATGGTGGAACAGCTACGTAAACAACCAGCCCGTATTTCGGTGTTGGCCTTACTTCTAAGCTCGGAAGTTCATCGTAGCGAGCTAATGAAAGTCTTAAACGAGACATACGTTGCCAATGACATCTCCGTTAATAAGCTGGACCGTTTGGTGAACAACATAAGTGCCGACAATTATATCTTCTTTAATGACGACGAGATACTACCCGGGGGCATGGGGTCGACTAAAGCTTTGCATATTACCACGCGCTGTAAAGGGTACATGCTGCCAGGCGTACTAATTGACAATGGGTCGGCTTTGAACGTCCTACCTTTGACCACGCTAAATAGATTACCTATAGACAACTCTCACATGAAGGAGTGCCAGAATATCATAAAAGCATTTGATGGCACGGAGAGAAAGGTGATGGACAGAATCGAGGTACCTCTTCAGATTGGGCCAAACACGTATGAGGTGGATTTTCTCGTAATGGACATTAAGCCCTCATACAATTGCTTATTGGGAAGGCCCTGGATACATTCGGTTGGGGCAGTGCCTTCCTCGTTGCATCAGAAATTGAAGCTAGTATCGGAAGGGAGATTGATAACGATCAAGGCTGAGGAGGATATTATTGCAACTGTGAGTAATAATGCACCCTATTTGGAGACAGATGACGAAGCAATCGCATGCTCATTTCGATCTTTGGAATTTGTTAATGCGATGTTCATCCCTGAGGGAAGCAAAATTCTGGTGCCAAAATTGTCCAAAGCCACGAGGATGAGCCTCCAGCTGACGATCGGAAGAGGGGCCCTACCTGGAAAAGGGACTTGGGAGACATCTGCAATGAAGGGTTAAAACGTCAATGCCGAAAGACAAGAGAGACCGCTTCGGTTTAGGATTTAAGCCGGATGCAAAACAAAAGAGATGGGAGCTGGAAAAGAAGCAAGAAAGAAGAAGAGCTCGATTAACAGGGAAGGAAATCAAGTGGGAACCAATAACATTCCCCCATATATTGAAAACATTTGTGTCCGGGGGAATTATTCATCCCGAGAGAGACACACCAATGAAAGGAGCTATAGAAGAAAGGCTAGAAAGCTTGGACATCAGCGTCATATGCGAAGAGAAGACCGGAAGAGAGAATTTGTCGGGCATTTGCCTCTGCAAGCCTGGAAGTGTTCTAGACAACTGGACTGCGGAAGAGATTCTTGTAGCTTTTAGAACGGATTCAGAGTAATGTCCAAAACACACTTATTGCTCTAGGCCTAGGAGTAATAAGAATCTTTTATGAAATGGGCCGATGTTTAAAAACGACATTTCAATAAAATGCACGGTTATTATCATTTTTGAGCAAATGTTATCTCGTCCTTTCAATTCCATTCATAACCATACAAATGATTACTTTCGAATTCTTTTATTCTTGAAACATTCTTCTAAATATTCTTTCATTCGTCATTCATAATCATATCACGTAAATAAATGTCTCGAATTCTTTTGATTCTTTGTATCTGCCTTCGTCCTCATAACAGGTCCCCAGATATTAATGATACGAATGACACTGCTAGCGACTCAGAATTTCTTTTCGAGCAAAATGTGTGTATGGATGATTCTCAGGATTTTGAAGATGACCAAGGCTGTAACCTACCTCATGATTTGTTGAAGATGGTAGAACAAGACGAGAAACAAATCCTACCTCACAAAGAATCAGTCGAAATTGTGAGTTTAGGAGAAGGACAAGAGGTGAAGATCGGAACATGTATCACCACGGAGATGAAGCGAGACCTTATTGAATTACTTCAAGAATTCAAAGATGTCTTCGCATGGTCATACCAAGATATGCCTGGGTTGGACACTGACATCGTGGTGCACCGACTCCCCATAAAAGAAGAGTGTAAGCCTGTTCAGCAAAAACTCCGAAGAACGAGGCCTGACGTCTTGCTAAAAATAAAGGAAGAAGTTCGAAAGCAGTTTGATGCTGGATTCCTGAAGGTGGTAAAATACTCAGATTGGGTAGCCAACATCGTCCCTGTCCCTAAGAAAGATGGAAAAGTGCGAATGTGTGTGGATTACAGAGATTTGAATAAAGCCAGCCCAAAAGACAATTTTCCACTACTTCATATCGACACCCTAGTGGACAACACGGCGGGACATTCACTGTTTTCATTCATGGACGGTTTTTCGGGATATAACCAGATTAAGATGCATCCTGAAGATATGGAGAAAACCACATTTGTAACTATGTGGGGCACGTTTTGCTACAAGGTGATGCCGTTTGGACTGAAGAATGCAGGGGCAACTTATCAAAGAGCCATGGTAACCCTTTTTCACGACATGATGCATAAAGAAATCGAGGTCTATGTTGATGACATGATAGCTAAGTCTCGAACAGAGAATGAGCACATACAAGTCCTAGGGAAATTGTTCTTGAGGTTGAGGAAGTTTCAGCTAAAACTCAACCCCGCCAAATGTACCTTTGAAGCCAAGTCTAGAAAGTTACTCAGATTCGTGGTTAGTGAGAAAGGGATCGAGATTGATCCAGACAAAGTTAAAGCCATACAAGAGCTATCTCCGCCGCGCACTCAGAAAGAAGTTTGAAGCTTTCTAGGAAGATTAAATTACATTGCTCGATTCATTTAACAACTGACCGAGAAATGTGACCCTGTCTTTCGCCTCCTCAAGAAACATAACCCAGGTGAATGGAATGAAGAATGCCAAAGGGCTTTCGTCAAGGTCAAACAGTATTTATCCAATGCCCTGGTGCTGATGCCACCTAACCCCGATAAGCCGTTGATACTATATTTGGCAGTATTTGAGAACTCTATGGGATGCGTATTGGGTCAGCATGACGAGTCGAGGAAGAAAGAAAAAGCTATTTACTATCTCAGTAAAAAGTTCACGGAATGTGAGGTAAGGTACCCGCCGATAGAGAAGTTGTGTTGTGCCCTAATTTGGACAACCCGAAGACTGAGGTAGTATATGTTATATCACACCACTTGGCTTATCTCAAAATTGGACCCCTTAAAGTACATGATGGAGTCAACAGCTTTGAATGGAAGGATGGCCCGATGGCAGATTCTACTTTCTGAATTTGACATAGTCTATGTGAACCAGAAAGTAGTAAAAGAAAGTGCAATAGCAGATTTTCTGGCCAGTAGAGCCTTGGAAGACTACGAGCCTTTGAACTTTGACTTCCCGAATGAAGACCTAATGTGTGTTGCTACCATTGAAGAAGGTGCCCTGGAAGAACTTCCTTGGAAATTGATCTTCGATGGGGCGTCAAATGCTGTGGGCAATAGAATCGGGGCCGTCTTGGTATCCCCAAATGGAGATCATTATCCATTCACTAGTAAATTGAATTTTGATTGTACGAATAATATGGCGGAATACGAGGGTGTATCATGGGAGTCCGTGCAGCTATAGAATGCAAGATTAAAGTGCTAGAGGTGTATGGAGATTCTACGCTAGTGATTTATCAACTCAAGGGAGAATGGGAGACCAGAGACCTCAAGTTAATCGATTATCGGAAGCTGGTCCTGGAATTGGTTAAAGAGTTTGATGACATTACCTTCCACTACCTTCCACGAGACGAAAATCAGATGGCTGATGCTTTGGCTACCTTAGCCTCCATGATCAAGGTGAACAAATAAGAAGAAGTCAAACCCATCCGGATGAGCATTTATGAAACTCCGGCCCACTGTTATAATATTGAAGAAGATGAAGAGAGAGATGATCACCCTTGATATCACGATATATTGCAATACATGAGAATCGTGAATACCCGGACCAGGCAAACGAGAATGACAAAAGAACGCTAAGAAGATTGGCCATCGACTATGTCTTAGATGGAGATATCCTATAAAAAAAAGAAAGGATCAAGTGCTACTAAGATGTGTAGATGCTGTAGAGGCTAAGAAAATCTTGGAAGAAGTCCATGAAGGCGTTTGTGGGACACATGCTAATGGCTTTACAATGGCCAGGCAAATTATGAGATTCGGGTATTATTGGTCCACCATGGAAGGAGACTGTGTCAATTACGCTAAGAGATGTTATAAGTGTCAAATCTACGGAGACAAAATTCATGTGCCTCATTCACCGCTGCATGTCATGGTTTCTCCATGGCCATTCTCTATGTGGGGCATGGATGTGATTGGACCAATATCACCGAAAGCTTCCAATGGGCATCGGTTCATCTTCGCAGTTATCGACTACTTTACCAAATGGGTAGAAGTTACTTCGTATGCTAGTGTGACCAAGTCGGCAGTGAGCAAGTTTCTGAAAAAGGAGATTATATGTCGATATGGAATGCCAGAGAGGATTATATCTGACAATGCATTAAACTTGAACAATAGTACGATAGCGGAAGGCTGCAGTCAATTCAAGATCAGACATCACAACTCATCACCATATCGCCCAAAGATGAATGGGGCAGTGAAAGCGGCTAATAAAAATATTAAGAAAATTGTGGGGAAGATGACCGAAACCTACAGAGACTGGCATGAGAAGTTACCATTTGCCCTCTTTGCTTATCGAACGTCAGTCAGAACTTCAACTGGGGCAACCCATTTCTCTTTGGTCTACGGAATGGAAGCGGTGTTGCCAATCGAAGTCGAGATCCCGTCTCTTCGAGTGTTGTCAGAGTTAAAGTTAGAAGAAGCTGAATAGATCCAGTCTCGATATGATCAATTGAACCTAATTGAGGAAAAGAGGTTAAGAGCTATCCGTCATGGTCAGATGTACCAAAAGCGAATGATGCGGGCTTATGACAAAAAGGTTCGCCCTAGAGAATTCCACGAGGAAGACCTGGTTTTGAAAAAGATCCTTCCCATACAGAACGACTTTCGAGGGAAATGGATGCCTAATTGGGAAGTGCCTTACGTGGTGAAGAAAGCTTTCTCTGGAGGAGCATTAATTCTAGCCGAGATGGACGGTAGAAACTTGCCCAATCTTGTAAACTCGGATTCGGTCAAGAAGTATTTCACCTCAAAAAAAGGAGGCCAGAGTGAAAACTCGCAAAGGGCGCTCTGAATTCGCAAAAAAAAAAAAAGAGGCAAAGGTGAAAACCCACAAAGGGCACTTTGGAACCAAAAGGGCCTTTGAGTTGAAAACCCGAAAACGGGCAACTCAAATTTTGAATATGGGGCATATGACAGTCTTGTCCTCCCGAAATTAGCAAGACAGAAGAATGTTACACCTTGGAGCATCAACAAAAGACGCGGGATCTCCTGAACACACATTTGGTTCGAATGAGCCTTTGAGAAACTAGAATAGTGAAACTTGTGCTGCGATATCTGGGGCACCTTTTCCTCATTTTATTTTGAGCCTTACCAGATTTGTTGTCCTGTTTAATGTATTCACTTCAAGTTTTGCTCAATAAAATTCCATCTTGTCTACTATGATAATCTCTTTCGAGCATTTTTTTTTTAAATCACGATTTTTGGACTTATAACATTCACATAAAAGAGGTTACGCATATTACTCTGGAAAGTTTCTAAACAGTACAAGGACCTGAAGCAGAGCCACTAGGCAGAATTAACCAGACTCAAAAGCGGGAAATATTGGAGAAAGAATAGTCCAAGTTGTGACTATTTCTTTGAATCTTCTATCAAAGATAACGACTAAGCAAGAAGACACGATAGTGCATCGATGAGAACCCGGATGAACTATTAGCAACGATACCTTAAACATTTCAAAAGAAACCACTCTCATGATATTTATACATTCGTAATCATTCATTTAGTTAGGAGCATTTAGCTCAATCGAGTCATAGCATCCTAATCATTAGGCATGAACTCATATGCATTATACAGGTTAAGTCCTTCAAGGGACAATGAATATCGATGTGCCTTTATCCCCTAAACAGTAGGGTAACATGCTAAAGCGTAGTAGATCTGACCTTCCTTGAAACAGATAACAGATTTGGTGTCTCTGTAGCGGCGGAGAGCAGATCGAAGATCATTTGGCATCTCTGTAGCAGCGGAGAGCAGATTGAAAATAACAGATTTGGCGTCTCTGTAGCGGCGGAGAGCAGATCGAAGATAACAGATTTGATGTCTTTGTAGCGGCGGAGAGCAGATCGAAGATAACAGATTTGGCATCTCTGTAGCGGCGGAGAGCAGATCGAAGATAACAGATTTGGCGTCTCTGAAGCGGTAGAGAGCAGATAAAAAATAACAGATCGGTGTTCTTGAGTTTTTAAGAAGCAAGTTGAAGATAGCAAATTTGACACTCCTGAAGACATCAGAATACCTTTAGGGAAGATGAGGAGCAAGATTTTGAGATTTAACCAGACCGGGCAAATTTGGTCCTTTTTATAGTCTTTGCTCCATTCTCGTTACACGACAATGAGCAAAGAGGAGCAGCTGTAAGGCCCAAATTTTGCCCGGGGCCCAATAAACCAAATAAATAAATGCAATACCCAATTACAGCCCAACTATTAAAACCCTAAAAGCCCAATTAGCCCACAACTTTAACTAATTTTTAGTAAAAAAGAAAAAGAAAAACCCTAGTCACCTCCACTTGCTCCACTTACACATGCAAAAGGGGCAGAAAAGAAGCAAGAAAACAAGGAAATAGATAATAGCAAATCCATGGTATTTCGGTTGAAAAGCCTGAAATCCCGAATTTTTTTGGGGTACAAAAACAAGAATATTGTAAAAGGGAGAGGATTTCTTTTTTGATTGGAAAAAAAAAGAGATTGAAGAAAAAAAGTGTAATCTCTCTAAAGATTTTTCTTAAAAAAAAACAGCAAGCAATACAAAAAAAGAATAGATAATAACAAAGCCATCAAAAAAAAAGTGCAAACCGGCTTAAGGTTTTTCTTTTCTTTTTTTTATTATTTTATTATTCGAATCCATCTCTTCTCATTCATGTATTAAAATATATCAAGGTATATATATATATAAGAAACATAAAAAAAAACCTTTTTGAAATTTTCGGACACTGTGCGCGGTGGCCGGCGACGGTGGCCGGCGGCGGCGGATGGCGGCGGACGGAGCCGGAGTTTTGTCGAAGGGAGAAGGCCTTGAGAGAGTTTGAGAGAAAGGGGTTAGTTTTTTTTTATGAAATGGGAAAAATGAGTTTTTTTTGAGGAATTTTGACTTATATAGCCCCATCAAAACGACGTCGTTTTGGGTTTAAGCCACTAATGCCAAAACGACGTCGTTTTGGCTCTTAACCCATGGCCGACCCGCGACCCGACTCGCTCCAACTTCAGGATCCGCGTGTTTTCAATTGAGGGGCTATTTGCGCGTTTAGCCCCTCCACTTTTTATTACTTCGCAATTAAATTATTTTTTATTTTTAATTTGGCACCAAAATTTGTCGCAATTTTCAATTTAATCCTAGCTGATGCTGTGCATTTTATAAAGGGGGTTATTGCACTTTAGGCCCTCTGTTGTTTCACGCGCATTTAAATAGGCCCTTTTCTTTTTTTATTTTTTAAATTTACCCCAAAACTTCGTTTTTAATTCGAATTTAGTCTCTTTTTTAATTTAAGTTGATTTTTATATTATCTTTGCTACTTTAATTTTTAATATTAGTTCCAATAATATTATATATATGCTTTTAAATACACTCTTTTATTTTCTTTTATTATAAATATTATTATTTTATTTTCTTTACGTTATTATTATATCGTATCGTTTTTTTTATCATATCGTTATTATTTTTCATGTACACATTATTTATATTATTTTCATGATTATTATTGTGTTTATTTTTACTACTATTATTGTATTTATTATTAGTATTAGTATTATAATTACTATTATCATACTTATATGTATATATATTTATAGTGAAAGTTATCAATGGTTATTTTAATATTATTATCATCTTAATATTAATATGTACTTATTTTTAACATATATATGTATATATATATGTATGTATATATTTATGAAGTATTATTAATAATTGTTTTGTAACATTATTATTATTATTTCTAATGTGTATGTATTATATATATTTTTAATACTATATTATGTATATATTATATTATATATATATAGTTATTATATTTTTATGTATATATTTTTAATATCACATTATTCATATGTTTTTTTATATATTATCCCATGTAAATACTTTCAATACTATATTATGCATATATTTTTGTCTCTATTATATATATACTTTTAATATTCAATACTATTATTATGAATATGTTTTTGGTATACGTATGTATATATATATTCATATATTATTATCATTATTTTCTACGTTGCATTATTATTATTAATTATTATTGTTATTATTATTATTTTTATCATTGTTTGTGTTATTTATTTACGTATATATCATTTACTTAAGTTTTTATTTTACTTTTCATTATATTTGATCTGTGATTATTTCGCGTGTTAGCTAATTTTTGTTATTCTCGTCTCTTATTTTATTTTATATTAATGCATCTATTATGCTCATGTATATTATCCCGTTTTTTTATTTTATTTCGATTTACAAATATCACTTTATGATTTCTAATTCTCTAAATCTAATTCAAGTTAAATTAGTGTATTCCAAGCCGGTTTATAATTATTCGTTTAAAAATTCTTTAAAATGGAGACGATGTTCGATGTTTAGCAATTCGGGGAATCGTGCCCTATCGTGCTGGGTTACAATTTCTTGTTTGCCCAAAATAATCGGATGTCTCTTTAGAATTTCGTTCATGTTTTCTAAAAACTTTTTAAAAACAAAGGAAATGTTCGACGTTCGGCAATTCGGGGAATCGTGCCCTATCATGCTGGGTTACAATTTCTCGTTTGTGCAAAATAATCGAATATCCCTTTGGAATTTCATTCATGTTTTCCAAAGCGAGACAATGTTGAATGTTTGGAAATTCGAAGAATTGTGCCCTACCGTGTTGGGTTTCGATTCTCTCGTTGGACTAAATAATTGGGCATTCTTTTGCGGTTTTCAACATATAAATTTTTGAAGTCAAAATTCATCATGTTTTCGAGGGCTTAAAGAATCATGTCCTATCGTGCTGGATGTGATGTTATATTCCTCTTAGGCAAGAGAATTTTGATGACTAACTTGAGTTACTCAAATGTTATCAAAAAGGAATCACATTTCAAAAACATTTTTTAAAGCTTAGACATAAAGACAGTATTTAATCGATTTGGTACCAATTTTGGGCGTAGTGAGGGTGCTAATCCTTCCTCATGCGTAACCGACTCCCGAGCCCTTTTTCTAAGATTTTTGTAAACCAAAATTGTTGTTTTAGTAAATCATAAATATTTTATTAAAATAACCAAATTTTTAGGTGATTCGATCACACCAAAACAAAAGATCGGTGGCGACTCCATGCATTTATTTTTCAAAATTCGATTACCCCTTTTTTTAAAATTTTAAAATTTTTAAAATGAGGAATGGTTTCGACATTTACCAACTTGTTATGTTTAGTAGAGTGCTCTTATATGAATAAAGGTGTTAAAACGATCGGTTCGATTCATACTCAAATTGAACTAACAATTTTTTTCTTTATTTTTAATTGAAAAAAGTGTAAAATAAATTAAAAAACAATAACAACATTAAATTAAAAACATACTAACAAACATTACATTAACAACATTAATTTTTACTTTTCTTTGTTTATTTACTTTTTGTTGATTTTTTAGTTTAAATTTTGTTTTTTTAAAATACTTTTTTCAACTCCAATATTTATAAATTCATTAATTTTTATATAGTGAAATTATCTATAATATATTGGACCTATAATATATTATTAATAATTTAATTTAATTGGTTAATTATATGGTTTTGAACTAAATTAACTGATAACAAAATTTTTTAAAAACCTTTAATCATCTCTCAATTGAATTTGATTTGGCGATCAACCGATTAATTGAAGTAATTTAGTTTTATCGGTTAATTCAGATAACATCGAAAAATACACACTCCTAAATATGATGTTGCGTATGATTGATAAAAATAAATATATTAATTTTGATAAAATTACAAATAACAGTAATGATTGAACTAAAAAAGTAAATGGATTGAATTTTTAACTTTTTAAAGTATAAGGATTAAATATTAAATGTGAATAAATACAAGGATTAATAGCGTATTTTAACTAAATAAATAAAAAGAAGATTCATAAATCTGCAACCGTCACACCAGAAGATACCGTGGATAATCGAGAAGGAGATAACAAGGAGGTGCTGTCTTACAATTGATTCGGACACGTAAGTGGATAAAAAAGAGCCGTCGGTCACCGACCTTTCACCATCTAAACACTGGGAAGATTACACGTGGCTTAGCATTTACATCATTCCATTTTTTAATTTCTGAGTATAAAATTAAAGTTAAGATAGCATGGGATCACTATGATCTTGGCGGTCAATCTATCACAACCACGTCAAAGCCACTTGTCACCTCGTACAACGGCTCCAACCCTCTATCTATTGGCTCTATGACTACATACAGAACTAGGGGTTAGTCATTAGTGTGGGATGATTTAGTTCAGAACTCATCATGGGCATGCTAGGTTTGGGTTACTACAATATAAAATTTTAGGTTTGAATTCAGCTCGATTTGAAAAATAAATTTAAATTTTTATTCAAATTTAATTTAAATTAAAAATATTAAATTTGAATTTAATTCAGTTCGTATATATTAATTTTTTAAAATTATTTTTATAAAAAATAATTTTAAAAAATTAATATATAAAAAAAAATAATTTTAAAAAATTAATATACTAAATATACTAAAAATATTAAAATAAATATTCTCTAATAAATTAAAAATATATTAAAAATATTTTTATACATAAAAATAATACTAATATAATTATAATTTATCAAGCAAATGTCTCTAAAATAGTAAGAAAATTAACAATAAAATTAGTTATATAATATCCAAAAAATAATAACAAAATAGTAATATAATAGCAAAATGATAGTAAAACAATAGCAAGAAAGCAACGAAACAATAACAAAATAGCTGATTCGAGTTGAGCCGAGCCTAACCCAAAAAAATCTTACTTGTCTTGACTGTTTAGAAAATGAGTCTTATTTTTTATTCTAACTCATTTTTTATACCTATATTTTTACCTAAACCCTCCAATCCATAATCAAATCTAATTTAATTATTAATCGTTGAGACGAAGACTCTCAAACAATCACACCCAAACAATCATATCAACCCTCACTCATCGTTATATTTGGTTCTAGTCATAGTGTCTGGTTTAGAATGATTTGAATCATATCATGGTATCACTCTACCTTAATATATAGTATTAGGCCACTTGCATTCAAGGTGAAATTAGAAATGTGTTTAACAGGGATTGAAATTTAATTATAATTTTTTTCATAGATCAAAAGATAAGTTTGTTATATATTAATTTATAATTTCATCATTTTTTAAGGGACTAAACAGTTTTTTTTCATTTTTAAGAGGATTAAAATATAATTTTATTATATATTATTTTATAATGTCTTTATTTATAAGACTGGATTAATTTTTTTTTCCTTTCCCTGTGCCTTTAGATTTGCCTGTAGTTTCTCTATTTATAGGAAAGGACCATTACCTTCCTTCCTTCCCATCAAAACCTCTATTCCCTTTATCTACAACTTCGACCATCCTTCTCATCAACCCCCCACGCTGTCATAGATTAGGTGAACCGACCATCTTTACCGTCAACTCGGTCTTGCATCAACATTACCAGAAAACACATATCTTTTGGAAGAAGAAAAATTTTGTAAAAGTCACACAAGTGGGGTATAAGTTAAATTCCTTTATTAAGGATTAAAATTGAATTATAACTTTTTTAGGGGATGAAAGTGTAACTTTACTATTTTATTAACAAGTAATTTTACAAATTTAAAGGATCAAAAAGAAAATTTAACAAAATCAAGGGGCCAAAGACTCCCCTGCCCCTGTATATATATATATTAGGGTGACTTCATCTTCATTCTATTTTTCCTTCGCTTTGTCTTTGATATCATCAACTAACCATAAACTACTTTTTGTCTCTTTATTCATCTCTATCCCAATCTCCAATTTCTCTCTTCTTCTTTTTTCTTTGTCCTATTAAAACTTTCCCCTAAATCCACAATAAAACAACACCATGAGTCGTTTCTGGACTTTGCTCTCCAATCTTCATGCTTTAGCTGGGTATGTTTTCTCCTTACATCCTTCTTGTTTTCATGTTTCAATAATTAAACTTTCTATTTGATTTTTCCTTTGAATTTGTAATACCCGCAGGCCTGTGGTGATGTTGCTGTATCCCCTGTAAGTAAATTTCAACTATACTAATCAATTTATATGGGTTTTCTCAATTGTTTTCTGGGGAAAACTTTTGGATTTTTTAAATTAATTTCAGATATGCCTCGGTGATAGCTATAGAAACACCAGGGAAAGAAGATGATGAACAGTGGCTTGCTTATTGGATCCTATATTCTTTGCTAACTTTAACAGAGATGGTGCTTCAATCAGTCTTAGAGTGGTAAGCTACAAAAAGGAAATATTTTTTACCATATTTCAGACTTGGTTTAATTTTGTTATTAGTCCCTCTACTTTTACAAATTTTTAGACTTAGTACCTAGTCCAATCATCATCGTTCTTAAAATAACATGTCGATCGGATGCCACATAATATAGAGAGGGCAGCTTAATCGATAAACCTAATTGATTAAATTTTGATAAAAGAAATTATGATTTTAATGGTTGGATTGGGTTTTTTAAATAAAAAATTGGAAGTATAGGGACAAATAACATAATTTAACCTATTTCAAATTTATATATATATATTTAGGTTTACAAATTGAGTTTGTGAATGGAATGAATTATAGGATACCAATTTGGTACACAGTGAAGCTAGTGTTTATGGCATGGATGGTATTACCACAGTTTAGGGGGGCAGCTTTCATATATGAAAGGTTTGTGAGGGACCAAATCAAGAAACAAGGGTTTTTGAGAGAGAATAATAATAATAAGAGCCATCATCATCAAAGTGGGAATACTAATTCTCCAAATGGTAAAGGAAAGAAGAAATTTGTGCACTTCATCGTCCCCAATAAAGTAAGTTAAGAATGGTGAAATTATTGTTTTAGTCCCTCAATTTTGGATGATCCAACTGTTAAAAAGATTCTTATGGGTTTGATTGATGTTGATGTGGATGGCAGGCGGAGCAAGAGGCTTACTGAGGGAGTGGCCAGTGGGGGTAAATGACAAGTATGTAATCAAAATATGATATGATATACAATCACTGTAGTGTACACTATACATCGTTCAGCGTATGAAGAAGTTGTTGACAATAACTTCACTTTCAAGTTTCAGTTCAATTGTGTGTCTTGTCATAATGGTAAGAATTGTTGGAAGTGGTTTACAATTTTTCTTTTTATCCATGCACGTTCCCATTATTGGTGGGTCCATGCTCTTCGATGTTGCCAACCATGAGTACATATCCAACTACTTGTTTACAATTTTCCATATAAAAGCTAATTATTTGTCCCAACGTCTCAAAGCACAAGATTTATAAAATATATTTCAGGTTATTCGGCCAATGTCGCCCTTCATCTTCGAACCTACCAATTCGGTTTCTTTAATCTAGTTTTAAAATTTTAAGAAAAATATACGATTACCAAACCAACTTTACCTTTTTAATTTCTTCAGCTTTATTCAAAGGAGGGATTCATTTACATATGGTTTTACCCTCTTTTAAATTTTTTTCTATAATTGATATTTAACAATTCAATTATTGAATTTTGAATTTATCAATTGTACTAATTATGTATGTGAAATTTTGAATTAATCCGATATATATGGCTCAAAAGTGTTTATGAGTTGGGTTTGAGTTGATTTTAAACATAGTATACATACATTGTATGTTTACTTAAGTTTGACTCGATTTAGAATATAAACTTTAAATTTTATCCAAATTTACTCTTATAAATGACTAACCAAACTTTATTTTAGGCATACTCATCCTATTTTAAAATTTTAAGAATATTTATATTATTTTTAATTTAATATCTAATAATTTTATATATTTTTTATTTATTAAAACTATAGATAAGCAACTTAAAAAAATTAATAAATGTACAATATAATATTATATATTACTATATATTTAATTTTTATGTGTGATAAATTATATAATATATAAAAATAATATATTATAAATTTAGAAAACAAACTTAATTGAATTCTAACCTAAATATTGAAACTTCATTTCGATTCATATTCTAAATTAGCTTAATTTTTTTAATTTAATATTGTTTTTACCAAAAAAATTTTGCGAAAGGTTCTCATACCACACTAGAGGAGCCTCCATGATCCATAGATCAACAATAGATTTCCTATACAATGGGAAAATGGAACACTTGACTTATTTACGATTAAAAGGAAATTTTCAACGCTAGAGGTACATAAATTGGATAAGGCAGAATGATGTATTTTATCATCCAACTACATAAATAATTAGCTTCTCAAATTTACCTTTTTTTTAATTATCTTAAAATAGATAGAAAAATTAATATTTTTTTATTTTGTTGACATATGCATGAATGACATGTAAACATTTAATTAATTTTTAAAATTAAAAAAATAATTAAATTATTTAAAAAAGTATTAAAAATATAAAAAATTTTAAATTTTAAAAAATTAATTATATGTTGACGTGTCATCCGCATGTATGCCGCGTCAATAAATGTAACAAATATTAATTTTTCCATCTATTTTGAAATAATTTAATAAAAAATACAAGTTCAAAAATTAAAAGAAGTGAAAAAATTAAATAAATGACTAAAATGACTTTTTTTTATAAAATTGGAAGGTAAAAAAATCATTATGCCTTTGCATAATAATTTTTAAAATTATTAAAGAACTCAATACTAATTTTACCAATATTCTTCAATTTTTTAGGTTTTCAATGATTTGTTGTTACCTTTTATTTTGATTTGAACTTAGTAATACTTGATTGAAATGGTTCTCGAGTCATTAAACTTTTCATATTTTGTATTATTAAATTACGATGTTACTCGTAATATATATGATTAACCCTGTGCTTCTCAAAAATTGGTAGGTTAAAATATGTGTATAGCCCATGTGCTTCTCAAAAATTAGGAATTTAGTCCATGTACCTGTAAGTCTAGAAATTTAATCCCTCTAGCTACTTTTTAGATTTTGAAAATTTAAGCTTTTTTTTTAAAGTCAAATTAATTATAATATTTTTTTAATTACATGATCAATTTTTTTTTATTTTTAAAATGTCACAGCAATAAAATTAACTAAAAAAATAACAATATTAAAAATTTTGAAATTAAAAAAAAAAAAGAAAAACTAAATCCCTAGAAATATAAATATAACAACTATAAGCATATTTTAACCAAACTGATAAATAAATTTAATTAAACCGAATATGGAATTCAAGTTTGATATTAAGAGTATTGAGAATCAACCCTAATCCTACCAAACTCTCAATGTACGTGTCGAATTCCCTACATTCAAAACTGCTACGTTTCAAAAAGTTGTAGACCTTGAAAGCCATGAAATTTCAGTTGTTCTACAAATCTTGAAAAACTGGCTTCCATCTCAAAGAATAACATTTCCAAAAGAAGCCATGGACTTGGCCCATAAGTTGACCATGCTCTTATTATATAACAATTGATAAATTTTAATAAAAATTACTTAGGATGATGATAGTGATTGGATTATAATTTTTAAATTATATAAATTAAATTTAAAATGTTAATAACATATTATAACCTTATTTAAAGTGAGAAATGGTTAGGTGAAATTTAGAACCTTATTAATAACATATTAGAACCTTAATATGATCCAAATAGTCCAATATCAACACTTTGGAATGTGTACTTCCTACCCTAACGTTAGGTGAAATTTATGATGGTGGTTTCCCATTAAAAAAAAAAACCACCAAAACATATCTTACAATTACACATGTAAGATGTGAAAGTTGGGCAGCAAAAAAAGTGGGGAGCATTCCCATAAACAAAATGCATGTCCAACAGATTTAAGTATTTTGAAATTTTTAAATATTATAATTTTTTTAATTAATTATAATTTAATTATAGTCATATAGGAATAAATTCATTTATTCAAAATAATTTTTTTAAGAGTCTCAAAATTTTCATGTGTAATAAAAATCTATATATTATATATTTCCCACTCTTTGTTTTTGATATTAAATAAAGTTATAACTGTATTTTTATATGAATAAGTAAAATATTATTTAAAAAAAGTTGATTATTGCGTTTTAATTTTTTTGTCTTTAAATTTTGCTTTATTAACCCAAATATGATTATTTTTATATTATAATTTTGAGTCTAAAATTTAATTATTGCATTATAAAAAAATAATTAAGTCAAAGTTGAAATGATAATGCAACTTTCATGAAAATGAAAACTATTACAATATTTTATTTCAACCTAAAATTATAATATATAATTTAATATTATATTTTAATCAATACTCTTTAATATTAATAGTAAAAATATTTAATTTAAACTTTAAATTTGGAAAAAAAATCATTTTATGAAAATATAAAAGCAACTTTATTTTTAAAATTTAAAAGGTAAATCCCATTATATTATAAAACCAATTCATCCATGTTTTAAATTCATTATTCCTTTTTTGGTAGATGAAGATAAAATGTGTCTCATACAACAACCACCATAATAATGATGATGCCAACTCCATCCACCACAGTCATTTTTTTTGTAACTTCAATGATAACCTTTTCTATGGGATATCAAGAGATTTTGTCTGATTTCATATGGCATAGTGCCCCATCTACATTTATTACGTTTCAACTCTACAATTTAAAGCATATGACACGTACTCTGATGCACATCAAATATATGTACAGTGTGACAATATAATTTTAAGTATATTTTAATGTTTAAATATTTATTTTATAATTTGATAAAAATTATAATTAATCATATTAGTATGTATAAAGATAATGTACATATAGGTAAGTTATACATTAACAATAAATTATGTGACGATACATCTATAAAGTTTTAATTATTTGTATTTGTTTTTTAAAGTTAAAATCCCGTATGAGACATTAACCCTCTATAAAAACATCGCTACAAACAAGTGTAAAACAAACCACCATTTTCGGTTCTCTATACATCTCTTGAGTTTTCTTTGGCTGCAATATCAATGGCTAATCATATAGATGTGATTACAAATATCATGAATGTGATAGTGCCTCCGCTTATGCTCATTGTTCTCCTTCTTGTTTATCCACTTTATCTTATTTACAAGTTCATCAACTTCATAACAAGGCTCCTAACCAGTGAAAATGTTGCTGGAAAAGTAGTGCTCGTCACTGGTGCAGCTGCAGGGATCGGAGAGGTTTCATATCCCATAATTAATCTTAAATTCCTAAATGAGTTATAACTATTGCATGCATGGTTAATTTTTTTTTTTTCATTTTTTGAAGCAAATCTCTTATGAATATGCAAGAAGAAGAGCTCGGTTGGTGTTGGTGGACGTAAGAGGGGATCATCTAGGAAGGGTTGTGGAAAATGTTAGAAGCTTTGGATCTCCGGATGTTATTGCCATTACAGCTGATGTTTCCAAGGAAGAAGATTGCAAGAAATTTGTTGATGAAGCAATCAAGCATTTTCATCGATGTAAGTTAAAACTTTACACTTTTTTTTTTGTCAAATTTTTATTTTAGTTCCTTTCAGATTTGGGATTTAGTCCATAAAAGTGCCATTAAGTCAAAAAGTAAATTGATTTTTTTGTTATAAACTTATCTTTATATACCAACATGACGTATATGTGGTACGTCGCATATCA
Source organism: Gossypium hirsutum (assembly GCF_007990345.1). Lineage (NCBI taxonomy): Eukaryota > Viridiplantae > Streptophyta > Magnoliopsida > Malvales > Malvaceae > Gossypium > Gossypium hirsutum. The sequence goes on along the minus strand of NC_053430.1, from coordinate 6,450,845 downwards.
TTATCTGATTATTTCATTAGCTACACTAATTTTTAAGTTTTAAACGATACAAATAGATAAAAATATTATAGGAAAGGACTAATTATTTGCTCATTGATTTAACGTATAAGGATTAATTTATCTAATTTTTTAATAAATAGATAAAATACAATTTAATTCCTAGTGTAAGTTCCTCTAAGGTATTTTTTGGATTTAGTCTTCAAATATGTCAGGTCATAGAACTAACCTATACAAAACAGTGGAATTTTTTACTAAAAGAAAGAGGATTGAAATATGTTGAAATTAAAGTATATGAATTAAATATTAAATTTTATCATATTAAAGGACTAAAATCATAATTCGACCTTTGTCCCTTTTGTTAAATTGTTTGATTCTTGATTATTTTATAATTGAAATTTGAAACATGCATGGAACAGTGGATCACTTGGTTAATAATGCTGGCCTTGCAAGAGTAAAATTGTTTGAGGAAATCCAAAACTTCTCTGATTTCTCTTATCTTCTGGTAAGATATATTACTTCTTTTAATTCCTTCTCAATTTACATTTTAAACCTATAGCACAGTGGATCAAATTATAATTATCAAAAAGTTTTAAAAATAAGTACACTCAACTTCATATTTAGTGACTTGTCATCATTTTGTTTAGGGGAAGTTAAAAAATCTTTTTAGGGAGGGATTGAGATTAAATTTTATATTTTTATGAGACTGTAATTTTAATTTTATCATCATATCTTTATAGTTTTTAAAATGATTAAATCAAAATTTTATTATTATTTGAGGGTAGATTATAATTTTACAACTATTAAGTTATAATTTTATAAACTTTAAGGGGTTAAAATAGAATTTTCTTATTTTATGGAGTTATAACCCTTGCCTACTTTGCTGTTGTCCCTATTTAATTTACTGACAATACATAAAATTATATAGATGCATTCGATATAGGTTTAAATATAAAAGAGTTCGATGTATTTTTTTAAATTTTAAAATTTAATTTTTATATTTTAATTTCAAGACATTAATTCTCTATATTTCTTCATTTAAATATAGGTTTTAAAATCATGATTTTCTCATCCAATTTTACAATTACGAAAAAGGTAATAATAATAATAATAATAATAAACCCTTAACGCATATTGTTTCTGCCAATTTTGTTTTTATTTTTTACAAGAGCATAAAAATTTATAAATTTCTTATATTTTCTATAAAAATCCTACATTTATTTAGAGATATATTATTTTTAAAAACATATATTAAAATTCAAGAAATATATATATAATTTCAAAAATTGGAAAAATGTGTTCTTTATGGTAATAATGTCTTTTCAAGAGCTATTCCTTTGATTAATATTAAATTGGATTTTAATATAATTTAAAAAATATTTGTTTAAATCTGAATTTTAAATTTAAAAAGTAGATAATATACTCCTTTTGAACTTTTGGAACTTTATGTTATTTATAATTGATACTTTTTTTTTCCATAAATTTCAAAATTTTTATCATTTTTAAAATTTTTAGGATTTTTTTATTGAAAATATATATTTTTTATTTTTTTTATAAATTCTAAAGAAAGGATCAACAAAAAAAATATAAATATAAAGCCAAAAAAAACTTATTATGAGATTTTTTTAAATAAAAATATAGGGGACTCAATGTGAAGAGTGAACTACATGGATTAATTTTTATATTTAAACTCATAATCATTAATCTTTAAATTGAAAAATAATATGTGTTTAAGCATGCTTAAATTTACGTCTTTTTACATAATGTAATTCAACTAAGACTTAATTAAAAATTCAAATATAAATTTATTTTTTATTTATATAAAAATTAAAAAATATATAAAAATCTTAAATACGCTATATGTACTAATAAATTTAAATGTATACTTTTTCCATATGTTGTAGGACGTGAACTTGTGGGGAGTGGCATATGGCACATATTACGCCATTCCACACCTAAGAAAAACTAAAGGGAAGATCATTGTCATGGCTTCCTCCGTTGGATGGTATCCTTTCCCACGCTTCAGTTTTTACAATGTAAGCCATTTTTCTTTTTTTGTCATTTTCTCTATTTAACCCAAAATTTATTCTTTTTCAAAATTAGATCATAAGTTAAACCAATCTCTAAACTAATACTTCAATTTATTCTCAATCTGACTAATCAATCTATATCATCCAACACTACCATACAAATGTAATATGAAATATTTTGCGGTTCAGGCAAGCAAGGCAGCATTGATCACCTTCTACGAGACGTTGAGAACCGAGATTGGCAATTCCAACATTGGCATAACAATTGTGACCCCGGGATTGGTCAAGTCGGCTTTGTCACAAAACGAACCTGCAAAGGTACACTCATACATCTATTTTTATATTTTCTGATGCAAAAACTGATAGCTAAATTGACAGAAATATATAATTGAAAAAGTATATTCTAAGATTAAATTAGAACCTTCAATTTTTGTCCAAACAAAACCTGTCAATTCTACCCACACTCAAAAAACTCAGCTTGATTAATTCAAAACTAAAGTCGATCAAATTTAAAGATTATATTTGTCTTCAAGACTCAATTCGGTACTTAAGGTTTTTCTTATCTAATTAGGTGCTTAAACTTGGCTTAATATTTAATTTAATACCTATTTTTTTCTCCGATTAGGTAGTTGCATGAATTTGATCTTTTAAATCATATTAGTACTTGAACTTGACTTTATAAATTAAATTTATTCAAATAAAATCATTTATTGCAAGTGTTAATTTAAATTAAAAAGTCAAATTTAAGTATTTAATTGAACAAAAAAAATTAAATATCAACTTTGTTACATCCTCAAAATCCCCTTAGTCGTCAATAATATGAGATAAAATCTTAGTGAAATAAGATATAAGATCAAAGAAAATGAAAGGCGCAATATATCAAAAAAGAGTTAAATTAAAAAGCATGACATGATGTATAATTGATTTCTCGATAAAATGAGGAAAAGATATAAAGATGATAAAAGAGGATATTGAGTATTAAAATAATAATAATAAATTATTAAGAAGTAGGTTTTAGTATATTGATTAATAATAATATATTGATTAATAATAATTAATAATTTATTATTATTATTATTATTAAGAAGTAGATTTTAGTGTATTGATTTAAAGTAAGGACTAAATCATAAATATGTGAAAAGTTTTTGGTTCAAGTGTAAATATACAAAATTTAGAGAATTAGCGTGGAAAAATAAAAAATTTGAAGGACCAAAAGTGGAAATAATCTAATTTACTATGATATGAAATTGGCATGTAGGGACCAAATTGAATAGGTGAAGAATTGTGAAGGACTAAATTATAATTTTATCAAATTAAGTGATGATTTTAAAATATCATAAAGGATAAAATGGTCAATTAGAAAGAAAGAGAACTCTAGAAGACAATGATGATGTTGGAGATATTTTGAAGATATTTTATAATTATTTAATAAGATAAATATTATTTTATTAATATTTTAATTAGATATTTTATTATAAATTGCTAGTATAAAAGGAGAGAAAGATGAAGAAGGAAAAAAAAAAGAGATCCTCTCATCTTTTCAACGTGAGTAAAGGGGAGAGAAGAAGAAAACTTTGTTGTCATTATAATTTGGTTCTTTTATCAAAAATTTATCATTTCACCTAGAATTTCAAGGAATTTTCATAATCACGAAGAGAGAAAAGTGATAAGGAGACTATGGAGAACAAGAAAATTACATTGGATTCAAGAAAATGAAAGTTGGGGGAGAAAGAAAATTAAGTTAAAGTTTGAAATTAATAGGATAAGGTAAGAACATCAGGATTTCAATATATTTTTAAGTTTGATATTATTGAAAAAAATATGAAAATGATGTTATGTTAGTGAAGGAAAATAAGATGAAGTGATGGGAAATACTGTAGAGAAAGGAAAGGAGAGTGTTATAAAATTGGTTATCAACATTGTCTCACAAGAGATAATTATTTTTTAGTAAAGAAGGTCGAAGCTGTCAAGCAGCAAACCCCGTACTAAGAGATAATTAATTTTTAGTAAAAAAAGGTCGAAGCTGTTAAGCAGCAAAATAGGGACAAGTTTGAAGAATTTAATGTACTTATTGGCTAAATTATAAATTTTGAAAATTTTAAGGTAAAAAGATATTTGAGTCTAGTTTCAAAAACATCAATCTTAATTTCAAATTCTATAGATCAAGATGTAAATAATTTAGTAATTATGACTCAAGTGGATAGTTTTGATATGAACACATAAATAAATATTGGAATTATAACTAATGTTCAATATAAGCATGTTATACTAAAAGCTAAAGATTCAAACAAATCTATACATAAATGATGTGGAATAGAAAGGAGGTGGAGGTGGAGGTGGAGGTGGAGGTGGAGGTGGAGGAGGAAAACATATATGAATGTATATATAGTAGATGAATTTGAAATGTTTCGAAATGGTTGTAGGTGGTGGAATGATTAATACATGTGAGTATGATTTAAATGAATTGATAAAATAATAAGTAAATGATTGTTAATTGATGTAATATTGAATTCTTTGTTGAAATTTTATGAAGAATTAAATTGATTGACACAATTTAGAAATAAATATGAAATATACAGGTAAACTAATTTTGCAAGTGCAAGTCCTCCAATGGTCTTATTTGTAAAACTTTAATATTTGTGTTAATTTTATAAACCTTGTTATCTTTGATTGAATATCATGTTTTTATAACTACTTGAGATTAGAAATAGATGTAAGTGGATGACATGTAAAGTGAAGTGGTGGTTATGATATCTGAATACGGTTCGGATAATGATATAAAATAAATAAATAAAAATAAAGCGTGGAACTTGTAAGAAAATAGAGACGATGTCACGATGACAAGTTCGTCATGTCGCAACGTTGGTTGTGACAACAGTTTAAAAATCTTTATGAACTTTACAGTTTTACATTTGATCAATTGTAAATATTTTAATGAGCTTCTTCAACTCATAATTAATTCTATCGTAGATTTAATTATTACTAATTAGTTAATGATCTATATTAAATAAATAATATAATACATTGATTTAAAATTTTCAATAGTTTATTCAGAATAAATGTGACATTTTGATGTCTTAACTCGACGATCGAGTACAATATAGAAATATTACAAACTTGAATCTTAAAACTAAATTCAAATATTGAATCATCAAATTGAAGTATAAAACCAAGGTTAGATATCCCAAATATAAAATCAGCCTAACCAAAATTTTTAGAACTTGAGTTAATCCAATCTAAATTCACCAAATCCAAAATCAAATGGATAAACTTGAATAGATTTTAAATTGATAATTCATACATTTCTAAACTTTGTTTTTCTTTCCTGTTATCATTGTTCATTGGAAGTAACAAATACAGTGGACTGGTGTGCTGACATTTGATTGAAACATATGGTGGGTATAGGCAGCACTTGGATGGATCCCAATGGTATCAGCAGAGAAATGTGGGAAAGCAATAGTGAAGGGTGCATGCCGAGGAGATAAGTACGTGGTGGAGCCATCATGGGTTAACTCACTTTATGCATTGAAAGTGATGTGCCCTGACCTGGTTGAATTTTGCAATCGCTTCTTATTTATTACTTCAGAGAAAACTGCACCACACACCTTTAATGCACCCCCTAAAAGCTTCATACCAACGGAATTAAAATCTGATTGATTCAGAAAATAAAATTTAATCTTTCCGTATATCAATAATTTCGATGACTCGTGTTGGTACATTTTATTTCGTACTTTTTTGTTTTATGTATTAAAGTTTTAGATAAATTACATTTAAGTCGTTAAAATTTATATTTTAACTATTCAATTTTAAAAATTATAGAATAATCATTAAATTATTTAAAAAAATTATTCATTTAAATTATTGATTAAAACATTAAATTTTTAAATATGATAATATGTATGGAAATTTATATGTAGTTTATGTTTTTTTTTCTGATTTTTTTAAATTTTGAATTTTTATAGTTTTTCAAATATTTTTTTAATTTTTAAATATTTTATATAAAATAAATAATATTGTGTCAATATAAAATATATGTGAAATGTCATGTGAGTTGTTATGCCAACATCATTAAAAAATTAATATTTTAATTAGTATTTCTATTAAAAACAAGTTGACTCTTTTTAAAAAATTAAGGATTAATTTAACTCAAAAGAATAAGGATGAAAATTGTGCAAGCCCAATTTTGGCTTGAAATAAACTCTCACTACCCAATTACAATAACTAAACCTACCCAAACCCAATACCGAAAACCAGCCCAAATTAGAACTATCCAAACCCAAAATTAAAAAAAAACCTAGCCCAAACCTAAACAATTTTCAGCAAAGAAAAGTGGTGATGAAACCTAGCCGTCGCCCCACCTTGGCCACCTACTCCTCTACCAGTTGTCTGCCACCAACACACCCATTTCCAACCACTACCAACTTGCACCTGCGGAGAGAAGATATAATCATCAACAAGCAACTTGTAAATGGCTATAAAAGCCTTTAAAAATTCTATGTAAAGGGGGGACAACCGGATTGTAGGAAAGAGTTTTTCTTTTTTGAATGTAAACAAACAGTGATTCAAAGCAAATAATAACAAACCAAGCAGAAAAATAGTCCCAAACAGAGAGTCAAAATCAAAATAGCCCAAGGTGATTTTATTTAATTATTATCGTTGATTTCTTTTTTTTTAAATCTATTTACCCATATATACAAATATTATAAATATACTTTAAAAAATAAAAAAAAAATCAAATTTTTACCATTTTTTCGATTTTCGGCCACCGTCGGCACCTACGGCGGGCGATGATCGGGCCTGTGGCCGGAGTCCTCGCCATCTGCAGAGAATAGGAGAGGAGAGGGGAGCTCTCTCCTGCTTTTTTTTTTTTAAATCTGATGAAAATAAATTTTTTTGGAAAATTTTAGGCTTTTATAGCCTACTAAAACGGCGCCGTTTTCGTGCCAGACCCAGACCTAAAAACGGCACCGTTTAGGTGCCGACCCAAAGACCTGACCTGCCTGGAAGAGATCCGCGTGTTTGTTTTGGCGGAAGGGCTATTTGCGCGTTTAGCCCTTCCGCAATTTCTTGCTTTTAAATTTCTTTTGTTCTGTTTCTAATTTATGCCCAGGAATTTGACTCCTTTTCCAATTTGGTCCCTTTGAAGCTGCGCGTTTTGGGACAAAGGGCTATTGTCCGTTTTAGTCCTTCATGGTTATTTGCGTGTGTGAATTAATCCTCTCTTCTTTTATTTATTACGATTTACCCCAAAATTGTGTTCTCAGATTCAATTATATCCTTTCTATTGCTTTTGATTGTTTCTATTTATCTTATTTATATTATTATGTTTGCATTTATTTTTATTTTTATTCTAATACTAGTTTTATTAGCACTTCTATTGTTTTCCTGTTGATTAATGTATGTTTATTACATGTGTACGTATGTAGATTTCTATATATAATATTATTTTAATTACTTTATTTTAATATTACTATTATATCATGTTTACTTTTTTGCATTTTAATATTATTATTATTACTATTATTATTATATATTAGTGTATATTTTTATGTACATACACGTATATATATATTTATTATTATTATTATTATATAGTAGTGTGTATTTTCATTACATGTATATATATATTGATATACGGGATTACTTTTGTTTACTTTACTTTAATATTATTGTTATCATCCTTATTGTAATTACTATGACCATTATTATTAGTATTAGCATTTTTTTATCAATATTTATATGTATGTATTATGTTTTTTTAATACCATTTTTAATACCATGCATGTTGTGTATATTCTTAAAACTATATCATGTACATATATTTTAATATCACGTATATTCTTATTATTATTTCTATTATTACATATATTTCAATACGTGCATGTACGTATTTATGTATCGTTATTATTAAGTTACTCTTGTATATATTATCATTGTTTTCAATAAATATTATATTTTTATTTTTAATCTAGTACTACGTATTTTACATATATATGTTCCATGTTTACATTATTGCTATTATTATCATGTTTAATACTATATGTATTATTATCGCTTTATACTATTATTTATATTATTATTGTTATCGTTTTCGTTATCATTGCCATTTGTTGTTCCATGTTTTATTCATTTTTTATTTTCGATAATTTACTTATGTATTCGATCATTTCATTTTTCTCATGCTTTTGTTTATTAGCCTTGCTATTGTTTCACCTTTCATAATTGCTCGTATTACTATGTTTGACACTGTCGCGCTTATTATTACGTATTAGTACCGTAATTTGCTTTTATGTTTTACTATAAATCACATTATATTTTTTACTCGGCGCCTTAAAATAATTCTTTTATAAAAGTGATATTCTGTATTTGGTAATTCGAGACAATCGTGCCCTAACTTACTGGGTTTCGATTTTTCTCCTTTAACCTAAATAACGGAATACTCTTTTAAATCGCGATACGAGTTTTGAAAAATGTTTATTCTCAGAGATACGAGGTGTTGTGCCCTAACTTACCGGGTATGACATTTTGTTACCTCGAAATAAGATTCTTCGAAAATAAAAGGCAATGTTCGGTGTTTGAGAATTCGAGAAAACGTGCCCTAACTCACTGGGTTTCGATTTCTCTCGTTTACTCTAAACAAACGAATATCCTTTTAATAAGTTAAAATAAGCAAACTTTAAGAGGCGAGCTTGCTCTCGAAAATTCAAGATGTCGTGTCCTAACTTACTGGATGTGACATTTTATATTTTGAGACGAGAAGGTCTTTAACATTTGAGCATTTTTTAAAGAGGGATCGTATTTCAAAGTCTTTCAAGTTTTCAATTTTCGACACTAAGACACTAATTAATCAACTAGGTACCAATTTTTGGGCGTTACAAGAGTGCTAATCCTTCCCTGTGCGTAACCGACTCCCGAACTTGTTTTCTTGATTTACGTGGACCAAAATTGTTGTTTAAATAAATCAAACCATTTATTAAAAACAACCACTTTTACAAGGTGATCCAATCACACCTAAAAAGATTGGTGGCGACTCCCGTTTTCGTTTTTCTCCAAATCGATACCCGTTTTTTTTTCAAAAAAATGGTTACGACAAAAATGATTAAAAAAAAAATCCAAATAAAGTTGGTTTCTAGTGAAGAAATAATCCTAATGGAGTTGTACTTGTGGATTAATGAGCAACTATTAAGTTTGTTTTATTTTTATAAAATATACCATACACAGATTATAGAATATTGATAAAATAAATAAATTAGCAAAAGATAATATATTTTAATAATTTTTATAATATTTTACTACAAAAAGTTTACTACAATGTATCAAATAAATCATTATTTTTTGAATACATAAGTTTATAAATTTCGAATTAAAGATAAAAGTTTTTATGATTGTAGATATTTAATTTTCTTTTGAAACAAATTAATTATAGGGTAAATTATATAGATATTCTCTTTTAACTATAAAAAATTTTCATTTTAGGCACTCAAAATAAAAAAATTTACAATTTAAGTATCTACATTACATAGTGCTGACATTTTGATCACTCTTGTTAAAGTCACAGACATCAAGTTAACGTGATAATTAAAAAAATAAGTATAATAACAAATTTAACCTTCAACTTTTACATATTATATCAATTTAGTAGTAATTTTAAAAATTAACTCTCAAAATTTACAAATATTCTCAATTTGATCAAAATTCTAAAAAATTCAAAAAAAAATATAAAAATACATTAATATTTTCAAAAATAAAATAAAAACCTTCCCTGCTCGTGCCTCTCCCCCCACCGTCCCTCTCCCCGTATCCCATTTGAATGATTCAAATATCAGTGTAATTTATGTTTTGTTAGCTCTCAAATTGCATGCATATAATAAATCTCAGTGTTCAATAAATAGAATTTTCCTGAAATCCCAGAGTTTCCTTTCATTTTCCTTGATTTTCTCATCCACCAAATCAGAAAGAAGGCCAAGCTTTTCAACTATATATTCACTTCTGTTTTGATACTTGAATACTAAAATAAGAAACCAATATAATTCAGAAGCTAAATAATGAATAAAGCTTTTGAAAATGAAGGTTTGTGGAGTGAGAGTGCTTACTTGGCTGTTTGGGGTTGGTGAATGGTGGGTTAATAGTAGATATTGTAATAGGCCAATTTCGGCTTGGTCCGATTTATAAAAATAAACTAAATGAGTAAAAATCTAAGATTTATTAACATGTAAATGGTCTAAATTTTGTAGGCCCAAAACTCAAAAACTCCCTGTTGCACGACCCCGATCACCAGCTACGGTGGCTTCACGGCGGTGGCGATGATGGGTGTATAAACCCTAGCAGAGCATAAACAGGGGGCTGCTCTTTGTTTTTGAAAAGAGAAAGAAAATGAAAATTTTTAAGAAAAAAAGGGCTTTAATAGCCATGCAAAACGACAATGTTTTGTTGTTCCCCCACACACCTCAAAACGGCGTCGTTCAAGGGGAACCCGCGCGAACCGACCCGGATCTTATAGAGGATCCGCGTGTTTTGGACTAAGGGTATATTTACCCTTTTAGTCCCTCCTCTTTTCGGCGTGCTTCAATCCTGTTCCTTTCTTTTTTTAGTTTTTACCATTAGATTTTATTATATTTTCATTTTGATCCTCCATTTTTTGAGGCTTCCTGGAACACTACGTTTGGAAGGATCAGGGAGTAATTTCCCTTTTGATGCCTCCAATTTCTCGCGCGTTCGCGTTTGATCCTTTATTTATTTATTCATTAGTTTATTTTTATTTTGCAGTTCACCCCTGTTAATTTCATTTTAGTCTTGAATTAGTCCTTATTTTTTATATTATCTGTTTATTATAATTTAGATTTCGAAATTTCATTTTAATCCCGATTTGGTTCTTTATTTATTTGAATTTCAGCCCTTCAAGGATTTTATTTTATTCTTTATTTGTTTATTTATTTCCTTGCTTATATATTCATTTCATTTGTTTGTTGGTTTGTTTGCTATATATATATATTATTTTATTTACGCCTTTGTTATTATTATTATCTTTTTATCTATTATTATTCTATTATTATTAATTTATTCATCTATTTGTTTATCACCTCTTTCATGTCATTAAAATTAGACATTTTTTTACTTATATATATACATGTATATATTATTCCTACCATTATTATGAATTATTATTATTATTATCACATTCATTTATATATGCTTTAATATAAATCGGGCCATCAATTTTATTTATGTTTTAGCGCCAATATTTTTACAAACCTTTTTCTTATATTTATATTTTTATTTGTCTATTATTTTGTTAATATTTCCATTGCTATTATTCATTCATTTTGTATGTTTTATTGTTAGGATTAGTTGGCTAACATTGCTATTGTTATAGTACATTAGTGCTGTTATAACGTTCATTTATTTATCATATATACTTGACTCATATAATTATTTTTGTATTAATGTATTATTATTACCATATGCACTATGTTTAAATATGATTGATTATCTTCTTATTATGCTTCAAAATAACCCATGTTGTTTTAAATTTATGTTTGATAAATTTTTTTAAGAAATAAAAAATTTTCAAAGTAAGGCAATGTTCTGTATTTGGAAATTCGAGAGATTGTGCCCTAACGTACTGGGTTTCGATTTTTCTTGTTTGATCCAAATGACCGAATAACCTTTTAAAATTAAAACACGTGAGTTTTGAAAATCAAAAGACCAACTTATTCCCGAGGGTCTGAAATGTCGCATCCAACGTACTGGATGTAGCATTTTATTATTTCGGGACAAGGAGGTTTTTGGAATCCATTTCGATTTACTCAAGTAAATTCTTCGCATAGATCAACATAGAACAGGGATCGTGTTCTAAATTCTTTTCGAGTTTTTAAATTTCGATATTAAGACATTAATTAATCAATTAGGTACCAATTTTGGGCGTTACGAGGGTGCTAATCCTTCCTCGTACGTAACCGAATCCCAAACCCGTTTACTCAAATTTCGTAGACCAAAATCGTTGTTTTAGTAAATCAAAATGTTTTATTAAAATGACCAAATTTCTAGGTGATCCGATCACACCTAAACAAAAAGGATTGGTGGCGACTCCCAATTTTCGTTTTCTTTTCAAAATATAAAGTCGATCCTTGTTTTTTTAAAAATGGTTTCAACAGATATGATTGTGTTGTGGTGGTGAGGGGTGGAGATCTCCATATTTAAAAAAAATAAAATTAACACATAATTATAAATTTAGCTCAACCTTCATATTTTTTGTTAATTAAATTTTTTTAGTTAAATTTAATTATTAATTCTTTAAAAAGATAAAATTACTTTTTTAATAAAAATGTTGATTAAAACATTAATTTTTTACAATGTTGGCATAGTAATCAGTATTTTAATTTCCTTATAGTTCATACTAACATGGCACTATCAGGTTATCAAATAATTTAAAATTTATAAAATATTTTGAAATAAAAAAATAGTATGGAGTACATGTGAATTGTTATATGGGCTATCATGTTTAAAATTTTAATATTTTTAATCATTATTGTCATTAAAAAAATAAATTGACTCTTTTTCAAAAGTTAATTGTTAAATTCGACTCTTTTTAAAAATTAAGAATTAAATTTAACTCAAAAGAATAATAAAGATCAAATTAAAAAATATAAACATTAAAAACTAAAATTTTCATTATGACTAAATTTAAAAACAAAAGTAAGGAATTTGAAAAATAAATCAAACAAGACAAATCAAAGGATACCAAAACGAAAAAAAAAACCAAATAAAATGATGCCCAAACAAAAATATATTACTAAAAAAGGATAAAATTTAAGGACTCTTTTGATATTTTTTAACTCGAACTTTAACATATTGTTAATTAATAATATAGTCTTATCTAATATTATCTAGGGGTGTAAATGAGATATTGGTGTTCGAAAGCTATTCGAATTTGATTAGAAAAAATTTGAACTTGATTCGGTAATTATTGAGCCAAGTTATTGGTCAATCTCAATTTGAGCTTAGTAATACTTAACCAAATGGTTCTCGAGTCTTATCGAACTTTTCATATTTTATATTATTAAATTACAATGTTACCCTTAATATATATTATTAACCCTAAGTTTAATTATCAAGTCGAGCTCGAATTGGAGCTTCGGTACAAAAATTGGTAGTTTAAAATATACGTATAATCCATATACTTTTTGAAAATTAGGAATTTAGTCCATGTATTTGTATTTTTAAGAATTTAATCATTCTAATTTTTAAATTTTAAAATTTTAAATCTATTTTTTTGTTAAATTTAAATTAATTATAACATCTTCAAATTCAAGGTGGAAATTAACAGAATTCGGGCTCTGCTGATTTCAATTACAACCCTAATACCCAAACCCGCAATGAAATAAAACATTAAAAAAAACGGAGGTACGTGTCGAATTCCCTACATGCAAAACTGCTACGTTGCGAAAAGTTGTAGACCTTGAAAGCCATGAAATTTCACTTGTTCTACAAATCTTGAGAAACTGGCTTCCATCTCAAAGAATAATATTTCCGAAAAAAGCCATGGATTTGGCCGATAAGTTGATGGATGTTATCGTGATTACTATATCCCTTCTTGCTCTCTTCTTCCTTCACCAATATCGTTTTCTCAACTCCCTTATCTCTGTTGGGTATGGGTTCCACTATGTGGGAAAAACCATATTTTCTGCCACAATGTTTTGCCTTCTTTTTTGTTTTGTCAAAAGCCAATTTTTTGGCCTTTTAACATGGGACTGGGCAGCATTCTTAATTGAGAGCAAAATTCTCAATTACATCCAGAGAGAAAGAGAGTGAAATTGAAGCTCGTTGGAGAAAAAAGAGAATAGAAAAATCAGTTTTTCAAGCTTGGTGCAGCAGTGATCAACTCTTCGATCGAAGGTCCATCCGTGGTTCGATTGAGCTGATTTTTGGACAGCAGCTAGGCGATAAGGTGTTCTTAACTCTGTACGGTCGGATTTTTCATCCGAGTCTTTTAGCGTCGGAAATACCCATTTTTCAGCAGCTGCGTTTTTTGGTGATGTTCTCTCATTTTTCTCTCTTTTGCTAAAGATTACATATTGTTAGCCTTGTCGGAGTTGAATGCTTGTTGTAGGCTTGATATTGTGATCTTGTAGTTGAACATTTGATGATAGTGGAACTCTTGATCAGACTCTAAAGTCCCGTGGTTTTTACCCTTGATTTAAAGGGGTTTTCCACGTAAAAATACCGGTGTCTCTATTTATTTTTGTTGTGGTTGCATTAGTTGATTTGTGGTTGATTAAGGTTGCTAGAGAACATATCTTGTGCTATTGTGCTTGCCATAATTTTTGACAGGAGTTATAGGGAGAGAAAGAACACCGGTTGTGCTTTCGCTTTGTTTCGGTTGTTCGGTTTCTTCCCAACAATCTCCACTGTCAGAACCTTATTCAAAGAAAATTTGACCGGAAAAGTTGTGCTTATTACCGGAGCATCTTCCGGCATTGGCGAGGTTTGAACTAAACCAATCCCTAAATACATACATATATATATGATTATTCATTATTGGACTAATTATTGTTGGGGTTTTTTGTTGAAGCATTTGGCATATGAGTATGCAAGGAGAGGAGCTCGATTAGCACTCGTTGCACGGAGAAATCAACGTCTGCAAGAAGTAGCGGATGTGTGTGAGATAATTGGGTCACCTGAAACTGTTCACATACTTGGAGATGTCTCTAACAATGATGACTGTAAGCGGCTTATTGATGCCACTGTGAACCACTTTGGACAATGTAAGAAGCACTGTACCACCTCATGATGTAACATGGAGGCCCTTATTTGCTTCTTTACTCAAAAAAGCCAAATTAGTCCCTATTAAACTGATCGTTCATCTACTCAAACAACAAAAATACTCCTATTAAATTTTAATTTCTGGTCATAAGTTCTTAAATTATAGGAGGCGTATTGTATTTTATGAGGTAAATTAGTTAATTTCTTTATTTTAGATGAAAAAAGTAAACGGATGATTTTATTAAAAATTTTATTTATTTTTACTGGTCAAATATTTTTGCATATCATTATCAATTGTATCAGTTTTTAACAATATAAATAGAAGAATTTTTAGAAAAAAAGGATTAGGATTAATTTATTATTTTTTTAGTACACTCTTAGTACAAAGGTTTCTATGATACTTTTATTTTGTAAGTAATTATCTATTATTTTGTCATTCATTAACGGTAAAAATGAATACTATTTTTAAATTTTTTATCAAATATATAAGAATTAATTTATCTTTTTAATAAAATAAAAAAATGTCTATTTTAGTAAAGAAAAAAATGTATTTTGACTTGTAATATAAAGGCTTTTTTCATGATATTTTGCGGATTTTATACTTCTCTTGGGATTCTTAATTTGGTGATGTTTTTTTAATAATGTTGATAACAGTGGATCATTTGGTCGCCAATGCTGGAGTTGCTCCGGTCTGCTTGTTTGAAGATTATGATGATATCACTAAGGCTTCACCAGCTATAGTAATCAATCATTTGGCTTTAAATATTCAACATGAATGGATGAAATTGATTAAAGATTAAATTAGGGATAAAATAATATTTGCCTTTAGACTTGACAATCTTTTTCGGTTTTCATGAAGAAGTGACACTATTCAAAAAAAAAAAGGTTTTAGGTGATGATACTGTACAATATCATAGTATGGATTAAAATCGGGAAAGATTGTCAAAGTTTAGGGATTAATGTTGACAAGAAATTTAAGTAGCAAGATGAGAAAGTTACTTAGTTTAGGGACTAAATATTAACTTATCTCAGGACATAAACTTCTGGGGTTCAGTATACAGCAGTTATTTTGCACAGCAACACCTAAAGAAGAGCAAAGGGAAGATAATAGTGATATCATCATGTGCTGGATGGGTATTTGCACCCAGAACTGCCTTCTACAATGTAAGATATCTCATCATCATTACTGTTATATATGAACTTTGAGCAATTCTAATAATGAAGTTGATGCAATAATTCAAGGCAAGCAAAGCTGCACTGATAAGCTTTTACGAGACATTGAGGATTGAATTTGGGACTCAAATCGGAGTCACAATCGTGACGCCCGGATTTATTGATACCGAGATGACCGAAGGCAAATTCCTATCAAAGGAAGGCAGATTGGAAGTTGATCGAGAAATGAGAGATGTAAGTAACTTGAACTTAGATCTTTCTCGTTTTTGGTCAATATGATACTAAAATGGTTCTTAAATAATATACACTTTATTGTGAGACCTAAAACCAAATGAGATTAATAGTAATGAGTCAATGTGGAAAACCAAAAATGCATGCCTTCAATCATATTTTTCTATTTTTTATATAAAACACAAAAATACTTTCTAAATAATACTCTAATAAGTGAGGGTATTTTTATTTTTTAATTAAATTAAATATTTATTAACTCATGACATTCATTCTATAGATCAAATATATAAAATCATTTCAAAATAATGTCTTTTTTCAATTAAATTGGTACTTAATTAACCGTGACATTAACTCAAGTCAGTGATTTATAGTAAATACATATTCATTTTACTTTATCAATGAATATTTTTATTTTTTTAATTGTTATTCGATTAACTCACGATATTAATTTAATTAGTGGTTTAAGTGTAGATTCACTTTATTTTATGAAGCAATGGAATTTTCATTTTCTTTCTTAATGTTTTTTTTCAAATCAGATCGTTGGTTGAACTAGATCGACTAGAGGTTTGTCAATGCAAACGATTCAACCAGTTTGATAAAATTTATTAGAAGTTCAAAAAAATAATAAAGTTGGCTCAACGCAATTGGTTTATACTAATTCTTAAGTCTAACTAGTTCAACTTTTTGGTCCAATCTGGTTCAAATAATATTGTTGTTTCTCAATTGCATTGGAACTCGGATTTATAATGTAACGGGTTTGTATGAATTTGTGGCAGGTCCAGGTGAGTTTGATGCCAGTAGAGTCGGTAGAGAAATGTGCAAAGGCAATAGTTGAAAGCGCCAGGCGTGGGGACAGATACTTGACGGTGCCGTCGTGGATGGAGACCACCATACTTTGGAAGGTCTTTTGCCCTGAGATTATGGATGGGTGGAACCGGTTCATGATATTAGGGCCTGGATCTTCTTACAGGGATTCACCTAGCAAGAAGATACTCGACGTAGTTAATGAAATCAAGCAGCTTCTTCTCCCTTGATGTCGAATATATAAAGAACTTAATTTAAATAGAAGTTTCTGTTTTTCCATAAGTTAAATCATACAATCTATACATTTGAAATCAATTAGCAGCTGTCTTTGTTCTTCTAACCAGTTTTCTTCTCAAAATTTGTCAATGGATCCATGTAAATACATGCCTTGTTTCTTTCATGTTTGCCGTTGCAATGAAGTGAAGCTCCATGGATCCTTGGTTTTTATGCAAAACAAAGGATCATGGATTCCAATACGAAATTTGAAAACCAGTTGTAGTTGTAACATGCAGGCAATTAAGGGGATATCTCAATGGGATCCGATGACCGGTGCTCTGGTGTTCGAGGAGGAGGAGGCTTCAATCTTCTAAGAAGCAACCGTGCATCAGATGCAGAACAGCCTTGGGTCATCTCCTTGGCAATTGGAAGAGATGATGTTTTGTTTATTTCTACAAGCATCATTCCCTGGAGAATAACATTTTTGCACATAATGATAGAAGTACCCAACAATAAAACCAATCATTTACAAGAGCTAGGGTGTAAATAAGACATTTGTGCTCGCGATCAAGCATCTTAATGTTCAATTTGAGCAACTCACAAGCTTAAACGAGTTTTTTTAGTTATAATATTTAAACTATTAACTACTATACCCTTAATGTATATGAACGCACTAAAACCTCGAATCCTAAATTTTGTTGTTAAACTATAATATTTCTGTATATAAAACAAGTTCAAACTTGAGCTTGAGTAAATTAATCATGTGAATGAGCTTAATCTACCCAAGCTCAAATAGTTTAATTTTACTTCGAGCTTTGCTCGAGCTTCCATAATAATATTCAATTGAGCGAACCGAGTTTCAGCAGCAAATTCCTGATCAAGCTCTAGTTTCTTGCTGTTTTAGCTCGACTCAGATCAATTACAGCCAAATGAGTAAAACTAATAATTGTTGATAAAAAGTTGAAGATTGGCAAGCTTTACCTCAAAATGTGCTAAAAATGCCTGAAACTGCCTCATAATCTCCTTCATACCACTAACTTTTTGTTTGTCTGAAGAAGAAAGAGCAGAAGTGACCTCCTGGGGAGAATGACCTATTCCTTTCTGCACAACCTGGAATTCAGAAATACCACCATATTTAAGTTCTCAAGTTGCAGTAAAATCATAGCATTGCAGGTAAAAAGGCATAAGACCTACAAAAAGGTTTTTAGAAAGAGAGAGAACATTGAGGATTGATGCAAATTAGCAAGTCAATATTGAGAGTAAAAGAGAAAATTCATGTTTCTCCTATTTGCTTTACAAAATCCAGGTTGTGTTGCTTCAGCATAAACTTACATTGTGATCAATAAGGATCTCGGAGATGAGACTGCCATCATCAACATAACACAGCAGCTCGTAAGTTGTCCTTTGCTTATACCGGAATCCCTTGACACCAGTCAAAAAGCACTACAAAAATATTTCATAAAATTAAGAAAAATTTCAGAAAGATAAGATATTAGAAACCAACTAAAAATATGATGCAAGGCGATTCTAAACTAATCCTGGGTTATCCATTTTAAAATCGCTAGACAAATCTTGAATGCTAAAATATAAGTCATCAAAGATTGAAAAGTATTAGAAATAGGAAACTACGGATACCTTAATTTTTCCCTGTACATGTGTAGCTTTATCTTTAATGGCAGCCCACTTGGCTGACAAACTAGCCAAGTATGTAAAGGGTACTTCTCGGTCTCCAGACAGTATGAGAGGATGCTCAACCACATCAACCATATGGATGAGCTCATCATCTGGAACAATACTTGAATTCGAGTTTGATGCAGCATGTTCTCTGCTAATGGGAACACTATCAATATGCATCCTCTCAACATCCAAAGCAACATCAGATGATGAATTAGGCACAGCATTCGCCCCACCCACATGAGCAGTAGGATTCTCTGTAGTTCTTAGAGTAACAGTGCTAGATGAAACCAAAGTAGCACCTGCAATGTATGGATATACGGAAAAGAAGAAATTGTCATAGAATCAATCAAATAGGTCCTCAATTTGCCAAATCACCATATAAAATTTCATGTGCCTTCAAACTTTCGTCATACTAATTCATGTAACTCATAATTTTAAGTAAGTGATGAAACAACAGGTGCAAAACAATTAGGGTGTATCACCAACTAAAAGTATTTAAGAGAAGTCCAAGCAAAAGAAGTCTCTCACTTCTTCAACGAGAAATGTCAACCTCCAGTTCTTAAACTCAAGTGAAGCAGTAAATGCTTAACTCTTAAGAGTTAATATATTTAAGCTGCCTGTAGTTGTCAAAGATCAGGCAGAAAGAACGCAAACTACGAGGGAAAGATCCTCTTTTTATCCCACTATTTTCCATCTTATTTTCTGCTCTATAGGACTTCTCAAATATTACTATACATAAAAAGGCATTGATCAACATCTCCCCTCAAAATTACATTTATAACAAACATAAACAGCATGCAACCAACTTTTTGTGTACTCATTTTTTTTCTTTTTTACTTTGGAAAGTCAACCCGTTGCATTTGATTTAAAAAACAAACAAATAATAAACAACCTCTTTCATCTGTCCGAAGAGGAGCTGAATTTGAGATATTAAATTGTTAGTTGGCTCAACAGCATTAACACCATTTGGTGGCCATGCAGCAAGAGTTGCTCTAGTTGCTAAAGGAGGAACCACTCCTGACTTTGTTCTGCATAAGATAGAGAGAAAAGAGGACTCGCAACAATGAAACATTCATTATTCAAAGTAAATTTTTGGGGCTCATCAATTCATTCATAATCTGTAAGATCATTCCAAGTTTCAAAACAGTTTAAATAGCAATCATTAAACTACAAACACACAATTCTGAACTAGAAACTAAATACTCCTTACTGTACAACCTTTAAGGCCAATATCTTTTGATTTTGATTATGATAACATAAAAACATTTGTAATGCACATGAAACGAAATGGTAGATACATTCTTGGAATTCAATAATACCTTTTACCCCTAGGTGGCTTGTTTACTTCAGTAACAAGACGCTGTCGTGCTGCTTCTAAGTCCTCAACCACTCCCCCTAGAATTTGTAAACTTTCAGGGACCAGCACAATAAGCCCATGTCGTATATGTACATTACAGATAGCAACCTACAGAATAAAAGATATAACCTGAGTACATCAAAGCTTTGGAGATCAATAGGACTTATAGGTTTTAGTTTATGGGTTGACATGAATAAATGTTTCAGTGGCAAACCAAATAAGGGCTAATCTAAGTGTTGTACTAACAGTAAAAGGAAAAGAGACTTTGCCCAACAAATTAAGCAGTTTGGACAGCAACTCATTGCGAGAAACAGTAATGAATCATTCGACTGAAAATTAAAGGTATGTCCCATCATACAAATCAAGATAAAAACGTTGCAGAACAATGTAAAAGAAACTCTTTCTTAGAAAATGGGAATTTTTATGGATCCTTTACAATTTATGAAGTAGAGGTAATATTCTCTTGACATGAATTGATGAGACAGCATAGCTTGTCTTCAAGTAGCCATGCAAACAACTTATATCCAATGTCACACACCATCACCCTGTAAATATAGAAGAAGATTTTAAAAGATCCGTATATGACCAAATTGTTAAGTCAAAAGTCAGAAACTAAGACCAAAAGCTGTCAAAATGTCATTGATTCAAATTCATGCATCCAAATCATGTGAAGATCATGCAACCGCTGGTTACCCTTCTGAAAGGGACTCTCTAAACATATTATGGACGGGAACTATTTACCCATATGATTTATCTTGTAAAGTGACATTGTCTCAATCTGTTACGTATTAGATTTCCCATGGTCTTATATTGAAGTTGAGCCCCTCCACCTATTACCGATTAGTTTTAGCTAGGATGTTTAACATGGCATCAGAATCCTGGTTTTGTTCTGTTGTTTTTTTCCTACCTAACCTCATGTGAGGTCTTGACGAACCCTGATGAAGTTGTGCACATATAGACCATGTGAGCTACACGTGAGGGGGAGTGTTTAAGTGGCATTATCCCACATCTCTTAAGTATTAAATTTTAGTTAAGCCCCTCCGCTTATTATTAGTTGTTTTCAAGTTGGACTCTTAACATATCTCAAGCATAATAAGATCATCAATATTGAAACTAGCATTCCCTATTAGAAATACCACACAAAAATCAGCAATAGCACTAGAGAAGAACCTTTAATCCAGCAGGAGCCAAAACTTGAAGATCTTTAATAGGTCTGTATTCCATGCCAAACACACGTTGAACACCATCTGTCATGGATAACTTAAGGCACCTCTTAATCCCAGAAGGTGTCTCCTGATACCTTCCTTTGAGCGGACAACTGATATTTACGATTTCATCAACCTAGAAAGATACAAATTCAACATGAACAAAGATTTGCAACATCAAAGCATTCATTTATATAATATTTTTGAATATTTGGTGTCCTTATGACCGAACCTGCAAGACAAAGGGTCCTTTGAGATCAACAAGGTGCATTGAATCAACATTTGACGGAAGAATACCGCCTCCGGAATAATTCATATCAGAAAACAAGAATTGTTGAAAGCAAAGCTTAGCTTTTGCAGAAACATCGAGAAACGAAAAACTAGGGACCGAGCTCTCTAGTCCTTGTACGCAAGATCCAGCCATTCTCTCCTTAATTTGAGTCCCATTCTTAAAAGAAAGTCCCCAATCGGAGAGCCAGAGCTTTCAACTGATGTAACCGGTGCAGCCATTTCCTCCGCCGGAGGAGGAGGAGGAGGAGAAGGAGGAGTGAAACTTTCATGGACATCGACGAAATCGTCGTCGGAGATTGGAAGTGGTTCGTCGGGGTTAGGGTTAGTAGGAGATACAGTCACGGACTGGTTAGTGACGGCGGAGCTTTCATTTGCAGGTTCGTTTTCTAGTTGTTTTTGTGGTGGTGATGGTTCTTCGTCTTCTTCATCGGAGGAGCGGTGCAGTCTTAGTCGTCTTCTCGCCATTGACGTTGAAATTTGTGGGGATTTTAGATTTTCCCTCCACTGTAAAAATAATAGGGGTGGGCGGCGGGCGGGAAATTTGGGGTTAAATGGAGACCCGTATTAGATACCGACCCGAATTTTCTGCCCGAATTAGAGTGGGCTGCCCAATTTATTAAATTTGGGCCTATGACTCGTCGAGTGCTTAATGGAATCAAACATCACAATTTTGGAGTTTGGACCCACAGTTGTAATAAACATGATTAACACTGGAAATTTGAGACCCCTGCCTGCATAAAAAGAGAAAGATGTTGGATTTAATTGAATGATGACGGATGTCGAGATGGAGAAGCAGTCATCCAAAGATTTTGGTGGTGTGTCGTGGAAAAGAGTGTGGTGGTAATAGCACTCGGTTCTTGAATCGAGCGCATAATTTGATTGACAAAAAGTATAGGGATGCAATGATAGGTCGATTGTACTTATCAGGAGAATTAATTGATCTAGACAAAAGCTTCCCTATGGAGGGACCATGGATAATTTATGGGAGTTACTTCACCGTTCACCTATGGAGTTGGGATTTTTCTACTAAAGAACAACACCCCCTCCCATGTTGTAGTTTGGGTGAGATGACTTCATGAACAAGTTGTGAAAATTGACTATAACACTACAGTGGATAAAAGGGTGCCTTCGAATTTGATTGAATACAAGGGATTGCCGACCATTTGCCATGTTAATGAATGAAAAGGGTGATAATCAAGATCAACCGTGCCAAGCAATTTGACCCTGGACAGTAACTATGAGCATGAGTAATCATACTAATTTCGTTTTGAGGAGTCATGTAATGGTAAAGGGAGCATGAGTAAGGTGACCCAACAGGATCTTTTATTCGTCAACCTAGATGATGTGTTTAGATATGAGAGTACAATTTGAAAATAATATTTGATTTAATCAGGAGGAGTTTTTTTCAAATTAAAGTTTTCTATGTTTTGTTATATAAAAAAGGATAAGATTGTTAACTTTAATTTTTAATTGTTTTGATATAATAAAATAAATTATAATTTTTTTAATTATATTTTTAATTTAATTCGACTACACTTAAATTATTCATAAGAGTTATAAAATTCAAAAAATAAATTTTCAAATGTCCTAGACTTGTTATAAATTTTTGTCCTTCTACAAATATTTTGAGGATTTTTAAAGTAAATTTGAGGCTATGTATCATTATCTAGACATGATCTATTGGTACATGATAAGCCAATAACCAAAATTACAAAATAAGGGTCAATGTATTAATACTTGCCTGAAGGTACATGCCTTACATGCATTGAAACTTGGCAAGCCAATGGCAAAAATTACCAAATAAGGGAGCACGGTATCAATATTAACTCTCATAAGTATCGATACTTGCTAATGAGGTACCAAAACCTCTCTTCTTGGTTCCGATACTCACGAAGCTCTAACAATTATATTTTTCTTTAAGTACCTTTTATGGTTTCGATTCATGACCCTGCAAACTACATTAAATTCGTAAATTTAATGTCTCCAACAGTAGAAACTCTCTCCAACAGCTCCATACATCTCCAAATCAATAAGAGAGTAAATATAATTGAAATATACTCAAACAAAGACAATAAAAAAGCTTACAAAGTTTGAGCAAAAATCCAATTTTTCTTTGTTATACTCATGTTCTTCTACAAAACTTGTTGAGCCTATTCATTGTATATTTTGCTTTTGAGAGGTTTTCATTTATTCTTGATTTTATTTTTCATTTTTTGAGGATTTATTTAAGGGGGAGTAATTCCATCTTACCTATTCAAAAGATAAAATCTTCCAATGATTATACCTTCTCTTTGAAACATACCAATTATCAATTAGTGAATTGAGGGAAATCCAAAAGTTGATGTTGTGGTATCTTATATATGTATACACGGTAAGATATAAATATATATAGGTGATATGAAATATATATTAAATCTCTTGTCAATACCTATTTGATATGTGTTTAAACCATGTTGCCCTCATCCACACCCTTAATAATAATACATCTTTTTACTCATTATTTTTATATTAATTCTTAAACATTTTCATTTTATTAGATTTTAACATCTCTTTGTAATTTTGAATATTGTTCCTAATATCAGTGCTCTATGCACAATTCTTGCTCAATATCAATACTACCTATAGTTTTTAGGTTAATTTCTTGCAACAGTATTATTACTAACAAGTATTGGGTGTAATGATAAATAATTATACTCTCAAAATAAATTCAAATTTAAATTTAAAGACGATATTATTGGAAACGATACCTACAAACTTTAAATATAAATTATAAAATAAAAATAAATAAAATAAAATAAAACCCAAAAGAGTGGCTGTCTGGCAGGACAAATAGCATCAGAATAAACCCAACAACAACAACAAGATCCATATCTTTCCTAGTTAAGTAATTGTAGTAAAGCATATGCATATGGAATTGTGGGAAGTGGGTTGGCTTGTTATGGCCTTTGTGCTTATCTAAGATTGGCAGATGGATTTGGAAATACAATGCCAACACGTGGGATAACATAGCACCGATTAGCAATTATAATCCAAACGTTGAGCCTTCATTGGTTAACACTTCACTAATCCATGGGGGGAGAAAGTGGCCAAATGATGCCCCCGTTGGTGTTTTTTGGTGGATCCAAAAGTTAAAGCACACAATACTATTATAAACCATAATGGGGTTGCCTCATAGATGGAGAATCTCCATTAATATATATTCATATACCTTTCATCTCTAATCTTGTGCTCTTTTCTTCAACTTTATTGGTTTATCACATGGACCCTCCATTATTATTTGGGGGATCATTAAGGAACTCTTATACTTAATTATATTTTAACTATAGTTTTAGTCTTTTACTATGTTAAACTTGATATAATTTGCTCTTTTTACTTTGATAATATTATTAGTAGATCCAAATTGATAACACATTTAGTTGTAGTTGTTGTTAAGGTGATGATATAACCATTTAGCTGATATGTAAATCTGTTATTGGTTGAACATGGCTAATTGAATTTGGATATATTAATAGCACTATAAAATAAAAGAATCAAATCACGTCAAACTAGAGTAGAGGGATTAAATCGTAAAGTTTAGTATAATAGAGGGACTAAAACATAATTAGACCAACATATTCTCTTTCTCGCTATAAATATGTAATGAGACCTGCTGTTTTTGTTGTAAGGAGCGACAAAGGGTGTTTGTTCTAACTTTGAAGATATTTCCAATGGAGGCTAAAGGAGTGAAGTTCGAGTTAGTGTTGATTGTCATTGCAATGGCAATGGGGGTGCTAGTTTTGAGTCCGAGTCTTGTGGAAGGTGCATTCGGGATCCAGCTCAATCCATGCACTCTCCCTCAATGTATTGCTGAATGTAAAAAGGCTTTGCATGAGAAATTCCTTAGTGCAACTTGTGCTTCAGGCCCTCAAGGGAAATTCTGCATCTGCTTAGGTTGATATAACTTGCTTAATGCTACTTAAATTTGCCGATTGGATATGTATCTTATGATAAAAAAAAAGGAATAGATATAAATAAAATGTTTATATTATGTTTATATTGTTTTTTTTTTAGCTCGTAAGTCACACATTCACACAAGTTACATGTGAATTGAACCTAAATTTAAGAATAAATTAACACCATTTCGGTTAACAGGCCTAGTGTTTATGTTGATGTAATTTATGTGCTTGATATATGGTATAGTTAGTTAAATGTTGATGTATGATTTTTGGACTCCTTGTTTTCCATAAATCACTTGTCCTGGACTCATATATGGGGTAAGAACAGTGGACTGTTTCATTTTTTGCTTGAAAAGAGTTAAAAACATATATATTTGTCCTTGAGTTAGGTGTCGAAACCTTAATTCGTACACAATATTTAGGAGATTTGAAAAAAATGTTAAAATCAAAATTGATTTAAAAAATTTAAATTCGCTTAAATATGAGTTGAATTTGAGCTCCAACATCTAGAGTTTAAATTTGACCTAATTCATTTTCAAATTTATAATACACTATTTATTTATTTTTTACATATTAAATAATTTATAACATGTGAAAACTATATATATATATAATATATAATTTAAATATTAAGTGGTTTATATTTAATATTTTAATAAAAAATTCAAAAAAATAAGATGCACCAAAATTTGGACAAATAACCATATTTCATATGGAAAAAATTTAAATTAATTATTTATAAATATGATGAGTTTGTGTACAAAGTTTATATTTTAATTGGAAAAATATCGAAAGAAACATGTGTAATGTTAATACCATATATATATATAAAAGTTCGGCCCAAATCTAGCCAATGTGTATTGCAATAAAATATAAAGATTCCGAAACCTTGCCACCTATTTCTTTCAATGTTGTCTGAAAAAATGTGACAGTCGATAATAATCAGCCCCATACATATTTCAATCTAAAAAGCAGCCAGTCATAATTCATGCTAATGCTAAACGCAACAAATAATGGTGTCTCCATAGATTGTGCACTCAGTATCTTAAAACCAACCATTTCAACTTCACCTCCTAAAAGGGTGTCTGGATTAGCCACAAAAATGGGTGGTCTCCTAATGGCGATTTTTATGATCAGACCAGACCAGACCAGACCAGACCAGAGATTGAAGACAAAAGCTTAGCTACTGTGTTTTGGCAAGTCATGAGTGATAGACAAGTGGGGATGGATGGTGAATTCATTGATTCTTGGGTATCAAATTGTGATGATTTGTGGTCGGTGAAATGGTTGGTAAGCTAGCTTTGTAGGCTTTATCCTGTAATAAAGACAAAAAAAGCTTCAATATGTTGCTGCCCAAATTGGTGGCATGCATGAATGTTCATTACCTCGTCCACTACACTGTGCTTTGACCCTCTTCTTAGGGCACCACATATGCCTTTAATTAGAATTTAGATTGTATTTATTTTTTACTTAAAAAATAAGTAAATTAGTCATTTTATGTTAGACCAAAAAGTAAATTAATTTTTCTGATTAAAATTTCATCTATTTCTTCTATTAAAATCTAGTCTCTGTATGTAGCATAAGATACATGTAGCATGCCCCATGTTATTGTTTGATTATTTTATTAGCCATGTTAATTTTTAATAATAGAAATTGATGGAATTTTAACAGAAAGGATTAGGTCACTTTTTTATTTAATGTATATTGATCAATTTACACATTTTTAGTAGAAGAGATAAAATATAATCTAATAACTTTTACCAAATACAAAACATGTTATTGTGGTTATTATATTATTAAGTTTAAGCAAAGAAAAGGTAGTAGATGTTAATGTTTTAAGCGGTAGAGTTGGTGAAGTCAAGAAAATTAGTGGGTTTTAACATAGAATTTACTAACGAGGCAAAAATGTCCGCATGCTAGGTCGTAATTGGACTTTTTTGCGATGCTTCAATACTATTCCAGCCCATGATTATATCGAATAAAACTTAAGTCTATAATAATATATATATTAATTCGTGTATGTTTAAAATTTTAATAAATATATATTAATTAGTTAAATATTTTAAAAGAAGTATGAATAGATTTAAAATAGATTTGAGTTACTAATTATAAATATGAATAAAATTAGGCAAAATCTAAAACCTATATTTTGGGTCAAACCGAGCTTGGACAAATATAGATTATGTTAATACTATGCAATAATTCAACTCAATCCGACTTATAAACACATTTACCTTACATATTCTTTCTGGAATTTAAAGACATCATCGTTGAAAAGAATCACTTCGGACCTCCAATTTTCCATTCAACTAAATTGACAAATTGAGATTTCAATATTTCTTAAAAACAACTAAAATCAGTCATCTTATAAGTAGACATTAAAAATCATAAAAATAAATAAGAAATATATTAAATTTTAAAAATATATTTTAAAAATCAAAACATAAAAGTTTTTTTTTAATCTAAGAATAAGAATAATAGGAAAATTTTGATGTGTTGTTTGTTGGGAATTGGCCCACAATGATAGGTATCATCCTTGAGTCATATTAAAGTTGCTCCCATTTTCACTTAGAGCCATGTACAATTCACGATGGGGAACACCTTGAGGCAACAGGTTGTATGTGGGCACACAACCACTCATGAAGGGGACATGAGCATCTTTGCTCTTGGTGGGGTTTGAACCCCTGACCTATGGCATATGGGTCACCACTTAGGCAATATGGCACCATTTGAGCTAATTTTTATTGTTGAAGAGGTCAGCTTTTCGAGATAAGTCTTTGAAGTGTTGTCCCGTGGCCAACTTACCGAACTCCTCAACAATGTAAGATATTGTCCTCGTGTCAATATTTTGTCTCCCTTCTCCACCAAGAACCCTATAGGGGTTTATGAAGGGGGAACGCCCAATTGGCAGAGGTGTGAGTTGCAAGGCTTAAAGGAGAGGTATAAGTATAGTGCATAACATTAATTATATAGATCATTTACATGTAGGGGGACTCGAATCACCAAATATAAGCCACATACTTGCAAGTCCATTGGCATTCCGATAACGTAGAAGCAAGAACCAAGATTACTAGAAAAAAAATATAAACTCAACCACAAGTAACTCAAAATCTACCTCAAACCAACGCCGGACAGTACCAACAATCTAACTAAATCTTCCCAAGATCCCAGCGTCCATTAACCTCAACATATTCTTACTAGGAAACTACCCCAATACTACCAAACCCCACCTTATTATTATTCGCAATATTATCAGACAACACCAACGCCCCTCAAGATGAGCAAACCTCTCAAATCCCCTATCTAGACTTATAGCAATTTATATAAATGCAGGGAAAAAATAAAAGTATTAGAAGAACAACTCTCTACATAGCAAAGGTCGTATCAAAAGCAACAAGAACACAACAAGAGCTCAACCTAAGAAATAAGGAAATCTTTGAAGAGTTAAGGGTTGGAAGGGACCCTCAAGAACAAACCTCCTATCCAAGAAGAAGAGATGGTCCAATCTTACCCCAACAAGCGACAAAACCAAAGATGTGAAGATAACCCGACATTCGTATGCTCACGAACAACTTGTTGCCTCGAGACACTTCTCATTTGTGAACCATACATGGCTCTTAGTGGAGGTGAGAAACAAACTCTGACATAACTCAAGGAGAATACTTACATAGTAAGGAGTTCGACTAGCTTCCTAACATACACTACTTCGAAGGTTTTTCTCGAAAAATCAATCCTCTCAACATGGTTAAATCTCAAACCAATCAATTAAAGAATATCTATTTTTTATTTAAAAAATCCAAAATAAAATAAAATAAATCCGATTCTAATGATCATCAACAAATTTTTCTTGTTCTCGGTTTTCATCTTTTACTGATTTTAATATAATTATATAAGAAATCAAATAGTTGAATAGACCAACATGATTTCCTTTCTCAACCATGCTTTAAAAAAAAAGCGCAAAGAAAAGAGATTAAAGAAACTTTAATGTCCTTGATACAGTTATCTGTCATGTAGATAAGATCCACGTAAACATCTTACAAAAAACGAAATTTCTCAGGAAAGTTCCACACATTTCCCCTGGAAAATGCCAAAAGAAAACTGAGATTGAGAAGATATTCTTGTTGTTTGTTTTTCTACAAAGTAGTCCTACCAAACAGCAATCGACTCCCAACAATGTTAAAAAGTAAGCCTTTTGCTGTTTAGATATGGCCACGTTTATAGTCTCCTAATCACTGTAGTTGCTTTCATGCTTTATCTTCTACATTTTTCAGCTTTTAACTGCCTGATCCAGTTTTTAAGATTGGGGTTCCTTTTTATAATTAATCTCCGAAAAATAAAATTAAAAAATTGGTAAAAACTCATAAGTTGTGTTGTTATTATTATTTTTATTTACGGATTCTTTTAGCAATAATATATTTTATTATGTCTTGATTTATTTTCATCCTTGGTTTTTTAATTATAAATTTATTATTAACAACAATTTATATTTTAAAATTAATTAAAAAATTTGAAAAAAATTCGAAAATTCAACTTATTTAACTTTTGATTCAGAGTCATGCTAAAGAGCGAAACAAGAAAATTTAAGAAATCGAAAGCCTACCCAAATTAGGTTATTTGGATAATTTATGGAATAATAATTTTTCCTCTTAACTATATTTACAAGAATCGAACCAAATGCTATTTTTATTTAAATATGTTTATTTTATATAAAAAATTATGAAAAAGTTATTAATTATTTTTCTTTGCTTGAGAAATTGTTTCAGAAATTTACTAAATAATATCGAAAAGGTTAAAAGCAAAATTCACTCTTTCAAAATAAATCCGAAAATAACTGTTCAAAATTATGATGACGAATTCAAAAATAAAAAATATTGGATGGAATAAATCAATCTCACTATTAATATGCTCTACTTTGTATATAAATAAACCCTGGAAAAGTTTTAAAGAAAAATGATATTAAAAATAAAAATAGAATGGGATCTTGATTTAACAATAAAAAAGAATGTGAAGTTGAATTTTGGAATTTAATACTCTATATTAAGAAAGATGTTAGCATCTCTAATGCTTTTCTTTCAGTTCAAACTCCAAACCTTTCTTCATACTTTCCGGTTACTATATTGCCGCTGGGAACCACGTCCAGCTCCGGCAGACATGGCACGTGACATTAAGATGAATGAAGCAACGTAATTCTCACATTGTCACGTGGATTAAACCCTTCCCGCGTACGGTACGGACTCTTTAATTCGATAAAGGTGGGGTGTGATGATGATTTCACCCAAAGAATAAACCTTCTTTTTATTCAGTTGCATCGCAAGTAACGTCTTTTAACTGTTTACATTAACCAATCAATAACCGACACGTGGATACCAAGCTCCCGTTGTACCCTTTTAGCCTTCTCTCTGTTTTTTCCTTTAGTCTCTGTTATCTCCTCCATTGCCCATTCTAATTTCTATCTTCTTCTTTATTTTCTTTTTCCTCTTTCGTTTGAATATTTTGAGAAACAAAAAAGAATGGATGATGAATTGCAAAGCTTAATAGGAGAATCAACCCTCCAAGGTATTTTCTCTGTTTTCTTTTGAAGTTTCAATTCAATTCAGTTCAATTTAATCCATTTTCCTTTTCTTTTTGTTTTAGATTTTATGTTGTTTTTTGTGTTGCTTTTAATGGGCTGAATTCCATTTCTTTTGTAGAGTTATTGTTGACAATGGTGCTTGTGGACATGCTACCTTTATACAGGTATCATTTTTTTCACATAAGACTGTGTTTAAGCATGTTCAGACTCATGTAATTGTTACAATAATAATGGTGCTAATTGAATTAAGGTTGAATCAGTATCAATAATCATGCTATAGATGGCATAAGGTTGTACTAATAAGCTTTGGTAATTTGTGTTTTTTTTTTAGGTTGATAGTGTGAACAAGCATGAGATTCTCCTTGAAATAGTCCAAGCTCTTTCAGACCTTAACCTTAATGTAACCAAAGCTTATATCTCTTCTGATGCTGGATGGTTCATGGATGGTATGTTTCATAATTTTTGTATTTATAGGCTCTAAGCAAGTTTGCGAAATGTTGTTTATAGACTCTTAAAAAGGCCTCCCGACAATGGTTGGTATTGTACCCAAGAATAGGATGTCTATGCTTGGTTTTACTTCCGGATTTTATCTTCCAACTCTACAAAAGCTTTGAGGGTTCACGAGTGAAAACACCTCCACCAACCAAAGAAATGTGAGCTAATATAGCATTTGTGGGTAAAATGTGTTCAAATCCGACCAAGTGCAAATACTCATATTTCCTGGTGGATGGAGGCCTCCCATTCCGTGAATCTTTCAAGGCTCTTTTGGAGTCAAGAGACCAAACCCGAGGATAAATAGAGCATAAACACTCCACGCCCAATATTATCTCTTTTGAGGGATCCATCAGCTCCCTATGAACACACTTGGCAAACTTTTTCAGAGCAAGCCCGACCTCCCCACAACAGTGCTGTAATTATATCAAACTGTTTGGTTTTTTCAGTGTTTTATGTGACAGATAATCGAGGGAAAAATTACAGATGAAAGACACTGTTATATACAAAAAGTAAGCGTAAATTGGTGGGATTCCATGTATGATATTAATATCATTACGATACTTTTAAAAATTTCATTGTTAAATTCTACAGACACTGAAACCAAAGTATATATCTTAAATTCAATGAAGAGCTCAGCTAATTTAATCCCTTCCAAAGACCATACCAGTACTACAATAGAACTAACCGGCAATGATAGGCCGGGTCTTCTCTTCCGAATTATCCGCGGTTTTAGCTGATATGGGATGCAATGTAATAAACGCCGAGATATGGACACACAACGCTCGAGCCGCCACCGTTATCCATATCACCGGACCGGTCAACAGGTCACGCGATCGAAGACCCGGACCGGGCTTTCAACAATCAAGGAACTACTCTTCAATGTAATGAAAGGGACAGTGATTTTAAGAACACCAAGTGCAAGAATGTTTGTTTCAACATCAAGAGAAACTCATACAGGTCGAAGATTGCATCAATGTTGTTAGCAGATAGAGATTTTGAGAGACATAATGACAAATGTTCGATGGAACCACATGTAACTGTGTTGGATTGTAGTGATAGGGATTATACAGTTGTGACCATAAGATGCTTGGATCGACCAAAGCTATTGTTTGATACTGTTTGTTGTTTAACGGATATGGAATATGTTGTTTCCATGGAACTGTCATTATTTAATGAAATTTAAAGTGGGTATTTATTGTAAAATCACTTCTTTCTTTTTGTAGGAATATTATATCAGACATGTTGATGGGTTCCCTATAAGTTCAGAAGCTGAACAACAAAGAGTTATGGAATGTCTTGAAGCTGCCATTGAAAGGAGAACCACACAGGTTGGTTGGTTACCTTCAAAATTTTTATTTTTATTTTTATAAAAAGAAAAATTGTTGTTAGTTGCTATAATTGTATAGAATTTGAGATTTAGTCCTTCTATTATTCTACTTTTTTAACCTAAAAATCCTAGTCCGATTTATTAATTTATCATATTTATTTCCTATCAATCATATGTCAAGTCATATGAGAATTGAGGACAACCTAATCAAATTTTAATTTGATAATTTTTGACAAAAAATACTTACAATTTTAATGGCCGAGTTGAAATTATTTAATTTTAAAAAAAGAAAAGAAAAAAGTAACACTTGATTTTTAATTTTTAAGTACAAGAACTAATAGCATACTTTAATTTTTTTTTTTAATCTGTCGTTCTTCCCAACAACACACTCTACAAGGTTTAAACTTTATCTCCTTAAGAGTGTATAGTGGTGAAGTTAAAAGAGTGGATAGTGACTTTGCCCCCCTTTGGTTAAATGAGAAAAACTTTCTATTTAGCCCTTCTCAACTTAAATAATTCAAATTAAGTTTTTAACACTTGAATAAATGAAATATTTACATTTTCAGCTCCCCAAATCATGTAATTTAAGCATTTTAACACAAAATTTTTAATTAACTCCCAAATAAAATTTCCGCAATGTAGCTTAGTAATCCACAGTTCAAAATCTTGTTTTAAAGCTCTTCATAACTATAAAAAGAAAAAAAAGAAAAAAAAACCTTGGTCAAATTACAGTTTGAGTCCTTGTACTATACTCAAGTTGGGTTTATTGTGCATACAGGGTGTGGAATTGGAAGTGATAACAGAGGACCGGTTTGGGGTACTATCAGAAATCACAAGAATAATTCGTGAAAATGGATTAAGCATTAAAAGAGCAGAAATAAGGAGGAATGGTGGAAAAGCAAACGACAGGTTCATAGTAAGTGATGTGATGGGAAATGGGGTGGTTGATCCCAAAACCATGGAAATGGTCCAAAAAGAAATAGGAGGATTAGGAGAAGAAGAAGGTTGTGGTATGAAGGTTGAAGGGAATAATTCCTCCCTTTTATTATCTACGAAACTTCCCAAAGAAAAACACGAGACAAGGACAAGTTTCTCGTTTGGGAACTTGTTTAAAGGAAGAAATTTCCATAACTTCAATAAACTCATCAATCTTGTTCTTAAATTATTATAATATTAATCTGTCTTTGTTCCCTACTGGTTTTTGGAGGGGAATTATAGCTTATTGCTTGTGTGTTTCCCATATACATGTATAGGTTTGGTTTTGTATGTAAATTAATTTTACATAATTGTTGCAATGAAACTTTGGAGGATTTAAACTTAGATGATGATGCGAATTCAAATATTTGCAAGTATTCAATTTATTAGATAAGTCCTTCTTATCATATCAGCAATGACCCCATGCAATAATAAAATGTCTCTCAGCTCAACTTTCTCTAATCTCACCCTTCACCATTGCAACTAAGTCTAGGCTCCCTCTACTAACTCATTCCATCCTTGATTTCATGAACTTGACCATTGCGATTGACTCTAGCTTTGCTCTCCCTTTGAATCATTGATTCCACCCTCGATTTCCCTACTTGACAAAATAACTCAAATATCCATCATGGGAAAGTATTCATAGCTTCAAAAGTTAAAGATAAGTGGAGTATTTTTCACTGCAAGTTCATCTGCTATATGTTATCATTATCAACCATGGAAATATAAAATACATCTTTTTAGAACCATATATTGTTGGAAATTAGGTTGGATTTTGAGGATCATTCGTCGATGACGAAAGAACAGCTTCTTTTTAGTATCAACGTTAGAGGCCAAGTCTGTAAACATGATATTATAGCAAAACGTTCATGTTAGGGTGCGCACAAATAAATGTTAAGACTTGATATTATAACAAAACATCTTCATGTTTGGATTTTGATTTCGACAGTGAAAGCTGGGATTAGAGAAAGTTGAGTTGAGAAGTGAGGTACATGACATTTTATTGCTGCATTGAATCATTGCTGATGTCTCTAGTTAATGGAATAAAATTAAAATTAAAAACCTTCATAAATGGTGGTGTAATTTAAGCTCTATGTGTCATTTTCTTTTATCTGCCTAGGTTTTTTTTTTTAATTCATATTACAAACTTGATAACATCTTAAATCGATTTGTACACTTCTTAACAATATATAAATAATTACTCAATATTCGCTTTATATTTATAAACAAATCTATTTTATATTCCTAAATAATTTGAATATCCATCCTTGTACCTTACTTACTTTTTAAGTCATTAATTTAAAAAAACTCACTTAATAAATTCAAATATTCAACAAATTAGAATGTTGAACGAATAATTTATTTGATTCGGATACAAATTTAAATAAGTTAATTAAATGCAAATAATAAATATATTTAAACAAGAATATAAAGATAGTATTTGATAAATAATATTTTCAGCTTTTTTTAGCTGGTTGTAAGTAGTTGGTAAATAGAGGTTTGCAAGACTTTCTTCAGTTAAAACTTCAAAAACAAAAAAAAAACTTTAGATAAATAACTTTTTACTCAACAAATTGAGAATGAAATATATGGAACAACGTATATTGCCATATTTGTTCAAAAATTACTCTCTATAACATTCTCTCAAACCTAATAAGAATGTCAATATATCAATAACTTCCATTCTACTACCTCCAAGTTCAAAGTAAATCTAAAAATATTCACTAATTAATTTCCTTAATAAATATTTTAATTCCTTAGTAATAATATTTTATTTCAATAATTTCACCCATCCGTGGAACCAAATATTTTAACCCAAACGAGAGTCCATTCAAACCCAGTCTTATCCCAACCCTACCCGTA
The DNA here is from genome assembly GCF_007990345.1 of Gossypium hirsutum. Classification (NCBI taxonomy): domain Eukaryota; kingdom Viridiplantae; phylum Streptophyta; class Magnoliopsida; order Malvales; family Malvaceae; genus Gossypium; species Gossypium hirsutum. The sequence continues at coordinate 6,414,935 of NC_053430.1, read as the reverse complement.
TTAAATATTATACCATATTACTTCTATTTTATAATTTAATGTATCATGTAACTTTTCATCACATATAGATAACATATATGTTAAAATATTAATGTTAATAAATATTTCAGCTACCAATGTTTATAAATTTAGTGAAATAAAATATAAAATTACTAAAAGTAAAATAAAAATAATATACTTCCATTTTTGGGGGGTGAACTTTAATGAATTTATATTATCCACCTATCTATATGGTTGGATTTGAAAAAAAAAATTGAAGTAAATCACAAACTAATGATGAATTGCAACATGTAATAACATGTTGACAATTCATCATTAGTTTTGTGATTTACTTCAATTTTTTTTTCAATCCAACCATATAGATAGGTGGATAATATAATTCATTAAAGTTCACCCCCAAAATGGAAGTATATATTATTTTTATTTTACTTTAGTAATTTTATATTTTATTTCACTAAATTTATAAACATTGGTAGCTGAAATATTTATTAACATTAATATTTTAACATATATGTTATCTATATGTGATGAAAAGTTACATGATACATTAAATTATAAAATAGAAGTAATATGGTATAATATTTAATACGGGTAGGGTTGGGATAAGACTGGGTTTTGAATGGACTCTCGTTTGGGTTAAAATATTTGGTTCCACGGATGGGTGAAATTATTGAAATAAAATATTATTACTAAGGAATTAAATATTTATTAAGGAAATTAATTAGTGAATATTTTTTAGATTTACTTTGAACTTTGGAGGTAGTAGAATGGAAGTTATTGATATATTGACATTCTTATTAGGTTGAGAGAATGTTATAGAGAGTAATTTTTGAACAATATGGCAATATACGTTGTTCCATATATTTCATTCTCAATTTGTTGAGTAAAAAGTTATTTATCTAAAGTTTTTTTTTTGTTTTGAAGTTTAACTGAAGAAAGTCTTGCAAACCTCTATTTACCACTACTTACAACCAGCTAAAAAAGCTGAAAATATTATTTATCAAATACTATCTTTATATTCTTGTTTAAATATATTTATTATTTGCATTTAATTAACTTATTTAAATTTGTATCCGAATCAAATAAATTATTCGTTCAACATTCTAAATTGTTGAATATTTGAATTTATTAAGTGAGTTTTTTTAAATTAATGACTTAAAAAGTAAGTAAGGTACAAGGATGGATATTCAAATTTATTTAGGAATATAAAATAGATTTGTTTATAATATAAAGCGAATATTGAGTAATTATTTATATATTGTTAAGAAGTGTACAAATCGATTAAGATGTTATCAAGTGTTGTAATATGAATTAAAAAAAAAAAACCTAGGCAGATAAAAGAAAATGACACATAAGAGCTTAAATTACACCACCCATTTATGAAGGTTTTTAATTTTAATTTTATTCCATTAACTAGAGACATCAGCAATGATTCAATGCAGCAATAAAATGTCATGTACCTCATTCTCAACTCAACTTTCTCTAATCCCAGCTTTCACTGTCGAAATCAAAATCCAACATGAAGATGTTTTGTTATAATATCAAGTCTTAACATTTATTTGTGCGCACCCTAACATGAACGTTTGCTATAATATCATGTTTACAGACTTGGCCTCTAACGTTGATACTAAAAAGAAGCTGTTCTTTCGTCATCGACGAATGATCCTCAAAATCCAACCTAATTTCCAACAATATATGGTTCTAAAAAGATGTATTTTATATTTCCATGGTTGATAATGATAACATATAGCAGATGAACTTGCAGTGAAAAATACTCCACTTATCTTTAACTTTTGAAGCTATGAATACTTTCCCATGATGGATATTTGAGTTATTTGTCAAGTAGGGAAATCGAGGGTGGAATCAATGATTCAAAGGGAGAGCAAAGCTAGAGTCAATCGCAATGGTCAAGTTCATGAAATCAAGGATGGAATGAGTTAGTAGAGGGGAGCCTAGACTTAGTTGCAATGGTGAAGGGTGAGATTAGAGAAAGTTGAGCTGAGAGACATTTTATTATTGCATGGGGTCATTGCTGATATGATAAGAAGGACTTATCTAATAAATTGAATACTTGCAAATATTTGAATTCGCATCATCATCTAAGTTTAAATCCTCCAAAGTTTCATTGCAACAATTATGTAAAATTAATTTACATACAAAACCAAACCTATACATGTATATGGGAAACACACAAGCAATAAGCTATAATTCCCCTCCAAAAACCAGTAGGGAACAAAGACAGATTAATATTATAATAATTTAAGAACAAGATTTGATGAGTTTATTGAAGTTATGGAAATTTCTTCCTTTAAACAAGTTCCCAAACGAGAAACTTGTCCTTGTCTCGGTTTTTCTTTGGGAAGTTTCGTAGATAATAAAAGGGAGGAATTATTCCCTTCAACCTTCATACCACAACCTTCTTCTTCTCCTAATCCTCCTATTTCTTTTTGGACCATTTCCATGGTTTTGGGATCAACCACCCCATTTCCCATCACATCACTTACTATGAACCTGTCGTTTGCTTTTCCACCATTCCTCCTTATTTCTGCTCTTTTAATGCTTAATCCATTTCACGAATTATTCTTGTGATTTCTGATAGTACCCCAAACCGGTCCTCTGTTATCACTTCCAATTCCACACCCTGTATGCACAATAAACCCAACTTGAGTATAGTACAAGGACTCAAACTGTAATTTGACCAAGGTTTTTTTTTCTTTTTTTCTTTTTATAGTTATGAAGAGCTTTAAAACAAGATTTTGAACTGTGGATTACTAAGCTACATTGCGGAAATTTATTTGGGAGTTAATTAAAAATTTTGTGTTAAATGCTTAAATTACATGATTGGGGAGCTGAAAATGTAAATATTTCATTTATTCAAGTGTTAAAAACTTAATTTGAATTATTTAAGTTGAGAAGGGCTAAATAGAAAGTTTTCTCATTTAACCAAAGGGGGGCAAAGTCACTATCCACTCTTTTAACTTCACCACTATACACTCTTAAGGAGATAAAGTTTAAACCTTGTAGAGTGTGTTGTTGGGAAGAACGACAGATTAAAAAAAAAAATTAAAGTATGCTATTAGTTCTTGTACTTAAAAATTAAAAATCAAGTGTTACTTTTTTCTTTTCTTTTTTTTAAAATTAAATAATTTCAACTCGGCCATTAAATTGTAAGTATTTTTTGTCAAAATTATCAAATTAAAATTTTGATTAGGTTGTCCTCAATTCTCATATGACTTGACATATGATTGATAGGAAATAAATATGATAAATTAATAAATCGGACTAGGATTTTTAGGTTAAAAAAGTAGAATAATAGAAGGACTAAATCTCAAATTCTATACAATTATAGCAACTAACAACAATTTTCTTTTTATAAAAATAAAAAATAAAAAATTTTGAAGGTAACCAACCAACCTGTGTGGTTCTCC